>NW_023270377.1:99466850-100024558 GCF_011800145.1 Mirounga leonina
TATTATATTATATTATATTATATTATATTATATTATATTATATTATATTATATTATGTAAATATAAAATACATCCTGTCATCCTGGTCTGAAAGACAGATGGGAAACCGGGTGATAGGAAATGGGGAAGTGGGCAGGCAGAGGAGCTGGGTGGTGGGGGATGGCACATCCCTGGGGCCACAATTCGTGCCTGTCGCTCTGCACACCTTCTGTCCTTTGACCATACCAGCACCTGCCCTGTTGGGCCATTTTAAAGGGATGCCGAGTAACCGGCCAAAGTCACACTGTGGATCCAAGTCCAGGCCTCTCCATGACCCCAAGGAGCCTCTTGCCATCAATGTGGGAGAGTTCCTCATCTCTAAACCAGGCGAGTGGATTGACAGCTGGCTACACTGGGGCGGCTATGTAATTCATTGCCTAAAGCAGGATACTTTGATGAGTGAGGAGGGGCAATAACAGGACAGTAGCTGGGACAACAGGTGTAAACCCCACACAGGTGCAAACCCCTACCTAAGTTATCTTTCCTCTAATACCCCAGGCTTCTGAGACCTAAGCAGAACCTTTTTTTTTTTTTTTTTTTTTTGGCTTTCATGAATTTGGGAGATCATCCAGTGCAGCCCTAATTGAAGATCTGGGGGAAGGAGAGTAAGAAAACTAGAAAGCCTGGACCTTGGAGAATTGTCTGGGACCAAGGAGGCATGGTGTGCTTTACCTGTGATTCCAGGTCGGGGAAGATTCTGTGCATCTGGGGGAGACTGTGACCTATAAGAGGAGGAGTGCTTCTTTCCTAGTTTTTACCTGGACAGCTGCGGGTGTGTGGCGTTATGTGTGTGTAGTGTGTGTGTGCACCACCTCAATGATTGTGCTCCTGATTGTGAATGTGCTCTTATCAGTTTATTGCCTCACGTCTGGCAATGCTTGTTTGCCCTGGAACTGAATCTTCCAAGTAGTTCTCCTTTGCCAACGGGCACGATGCTATGCTTTGCCAGTAGAGGGCGCTGGAGGTATGCTGCAGGAGGAAGGAGCTTGTCTTTCCCGTCCTCGTGCCTTGTTTCTTTCTTGCTCCTTCCTCCGGCAGGTCGTCCGTGGAGCCTTTTGCACCCCTGTGTGTGGCTTTCCGGTGAGTTCTGCAGGCAGTTCATTTGGCTTCCAGCGAGTTCAAGAACAACCCCTCAGGACAGATTCCCAGAAGTTTCCTGGTGAATCTCACCAGTGCCCCAGCTAGCTTTCCAGAAAATTCAACAGTATTTCCTTCAGCAACTTCCTGGAAAGTTTTGTTGTCACCCCAGGGGTCCGTTTCCTGTTTGGCTGTCTCCATCTGTGTCAACCTCAGCAAACTGCACCATCCAGGAGGCCACAGCCCCACACTCTCCAACAAGCTCTGAGCCTCAGCCTGTGTGTGTGTGTGTGTGTGTGTGTGTTGTGGGCATGGGGAGGGGGTGCTCCCAAGTTTGTTTTTACCTGGGATACTCTGCCTTAGTCCTAAAGTAGGCCTGCTCCCTATATCTGCCAATCTGGATTCTTCAGAGTTCTCCTTACCCTTAGCAGTCAATGCCCTATTACTACATTTTGCTGTTAGCTGGTTAATCATTTTTTACTTAACTTTTCCCGTTTAAAATCCTGTGTATTCTTGGGCTCTTGCCTCAACCAGAGAAAGTTCTTTGTCTTTCAGTATCTATCTGCTCTTGATATTCTTCTTGTGTTTGCCCTGTGTATCCATGGACTTGTTTATAGAAATACATCCAGAAATAAATTCTTTCATTCCAACAAGGGCAGGAGACATTCGTGAGTGTGCTGAGTGGTTTCAGATAAGTGACCCTGAAAGTGCCTCCAAAAAGCAATTCTCCCTCTGCTTTCAAGTTCCCAGTATTTAAAACAGTGTTGATTACACCACTTGGTAATAATAAGTAGACAAGTCATCTCTCCTTTTAGGCCTCAGGATGGATCTCCTTTTGTAAAATGAGAGGGTAGGATAAGGTATTCTCTAACATAGCTTCAGGCTGTGGAAGTCTTAAAGCCCGTGACTGAATGTATGTTCTAGAACCTTCTATACTTTCTCACCTTACACAGATATAGAATCTTCAGTCTGGCATTCAAGGTTAGCTTTCTTTTCTTTTTTATTTCCCCTAGTAAAAGTGTCATTACCAATAAATGTACAACCACCTTAGTGCCTATTATTGTTTTGTTGCCACAAATGTGTAACCAAAGAAGATTGTTGTATTAGTCATTTACCTTTTAGTGAGAATAAGTGTAGAAAGATCATCTGATCTAATATTCAACCTTTGTAGAGGAGATGAAGGAGGCCAAGAATGATTAATTGACTTGCTCAGGGCTGTGGGATTGGTTATGACAAAGCTAGGACTAGAACCCAGGTCGCCTGATGCCCAGTCGTTTCTTGAATTGTATTGCTCTTGTACCATCTTTTAAATCCCCTATCAGTTCTTTACTTGAGATCATGTTTGAATGGCAGTGGGAGGAGAAGTTACCATATTCCTAGGGTAACTAGGTGGGAGGTCATAATTTATAGGAGAAAAATACAAGGAGATTCTGAATGGGAGGGTAAAGGAATTCTGAAGGCAAACTGCCTCTTGCTGATGATGAATGCAAAATGGCTTCATGCCATTTACTTAAACCAAAGTATTTTAAGGACTTATTTATTTATTTATTTATTTATTTATTTATTTATTTATTTCAAAGATTTATTTATTTGAGAGAGAGAGAGCATGCATGCAAGCAGAGAAGGAGCAGAGAGAGAAGGAGAATCTCAAGCAGACTCCCTGCTGAACGCGGAGCCCAACACAGGGCTTGATCCCACACCCCTGAGGTCAGGACCCGAGCCAAAATCAAGAGTCAGACGCTTAACCAACTGAGCCACCCAGGCACCCATTAAGGACACTTTTATTAAGGCTGAATCTCTCAAATATCCAATGGACTAAGCAGGCTCTTCATTTATTTTTGCATAATCTAATCTAGTTGCTCTTAAATGGGGACAGATTTGTCCCCCAAAGGACATATGAAAATGCCTAGAGACATTTTTGATTGTCACACTTAATGGAGGGAATACTACTGGCATTTAGTGGGTAGAGGCCAGAGAAACTGCTAAACATTCTAAAATGCACAGGACAGCGCCCCCCACACACACACCCACACAAAGAATTATCTGCTCTGAATGTCAGTAGTGCCAAGGTTGAGAAACTATGATCTAATCAAACACGTTTCTTAAAATCATAGAAGCACAGAGCTGATGGTAGCCATCCTAGTGGACATGAGATAGTTTCTCATTGTGGTTTTGATTTATATTTCCATAATGATTAGTGATGTTGGGTATCTTTTCATGTGGGTTTTTTTTTGTTTTTGTTTTTTTGGCATTTATGTATCTTTTTTTCAAGTCCTTTGTCCATTTTGTAATTAGGTCATTCTTTCTTTCGTTGACCTGTGGCTCTTTATATATTCTGGATATTAATTCCTTACCAGGTATATGATTTGTAAATATTTTCTCCCATTCTGTAAGTTGTCTTTTTACTCAGTTAATTGTGTCTCTTGATTACACAGAAGTTTTTAATTTTGATGTAGTTCAGTTAATATATTTTTACTTTTGTTGCTCATGCTTTTGGCATCATATCCAAGAAATTATTGTTAAATTTAATATCATGACACTTTCCCTCTGTTTTCTCCTAAAAGTTTTATAGTTTTAACCCTTATGTTTAGGTCTTTGATCCATAATGAGTTAAGTATATGGTATAAGGTAAGGGCCCAACTTTGTTCTTCTGCATGTGGATGTTCAGTTTCCCAGCGCCATTTATTGAAATGATGCTCCTTTCCCCATTGAATGATCATGACACCTTGTTGAAAATCATGACCCTACGTGTGAGGGATTATTTCTGGGTTCTCTAGTCCATTCCATTGGTCTATATGTCTGTCTTTATGGTGATACAACAGTGTTTTGGTTACTGTAGTGTGTAATAAGTTTTGAAATCAGGAAGTGTGAGACCTCCAACTTTGTTATTTTTTCTTGCCTTAGCTATTTGAGGTTCCTTGAGACTCCATATGAATCCTAGGATGGAATTTTCCATTTCTGCCAAAAAATGCCATTAGGATCTTTTTAGGGATTGCACTGAATCTGTAGCCTGCTTTGGGTAGAATGGACATTTTAACAATATTGTCTTCCAATCCATGAACACAGAATGTCTCTCCATTTATTTGTTTCTTCTTCAATTTATTTGATCAATAAGTTATAGCTTTTAATGTATGGATCTTTCCCCTCCTTGGTTATGTTTATTTGTAGTGTTTTATTCTCCTTTTTTTTTAATGCTATTGTAAATGGAATTATTTTCTTAATTTCCTTTTCAGATTGTTCACCATTAATGTGTAGAAATGCAACTGATTTCTTGTATTTCCTGCAACTTTCCCCACAAAATTCATGTACTAGTTCTAACAGATTTTGTGTGTGTGTATGGAATTTTTAGGATTTTCTACATATAAAATCACATCACAAGCAAACAGGAATAGTTCTGCTGCTTCTTCTATTTGAGTTCCTTTTGTTTATTTTTTCTTGTCTAACTGCTTTGGCTACAACTTACCATGTTCTATGTTGAAGAGAAGTGGCAAGTGGGCACCTCATCATCTTCCTGACCTCATAGGAAAAGCTTTCAGTCTTTCACCATCTATATGATGTTAGCTGTGGGCTTTTCACAAATGGCCCACATATTATTATGTTGAGATAGTATCTTCTATTCCTAGTTCGTTGAGTGTTTTTATCATGAAAGTTGTTGAATGTTGTCAAATGCTCTTCCTGTATCAATTGAGATTAATCTTTTCTCTTTTTTCTTAGTCATTCTAGCTACAGGTTTGTCAATTTTCTTGATCTGTTCTAAGAATCGATTCTTGGTTTCCTTGATTTCCTCTATTGTTTTTCTGTTCTCTATTTCATTTATCTCTGCTTTAATTTTTTTATTGTTTCCTTTCTTTTGCTAGCTTTGGGTTTAGTTTGTTCTTTTCCTAGGTTCTTAAGCTATGAAGTCAGGTTGCTGATTTTTGAGTTCTTTCTTTTTCATTTTCAAAATGTAAGCCAATATAGCTAGAAATTTTCCTCTGAGCACTGCTTTCACTGCATCTCATAAGTTTTAGTATATCATCTTTTAATTTTCATTTATTTTAAGATATTTTCTAACTTCACTTATGATTTCTTCTTTGATCTATTGGTTGTTTAACATGGGCCTCTGGAGGAAAAGATAATCTGAGACAATCAGATCTCCTCCCTGAGGATCTGGACTAAGAAATGTTTATAAAATGAGTCCATTACTAGTAGGAGTTAAGGCTGATAGACTATGATGTAGAGAGAAGCCAAGATAGACCGCAGACAATCTAAAAGTTGTAATAGAGTAGGCGCAAGAGAAATAGAGAAGTCAGAGATAAGAGTATGTGGCTCAGGAGAGAAACCATGGGAACCACCAGTCCCTCAAGCAGCCAAAGTTACTGGTAGCACTCTGTGAAATTTCTCTGTTCAGTTTGAAATAACTTGACAATAATCCCCTCTCCCTAAGGCAAATTAAGTGAATCTCTGGTTGTTGTGGCCAAAACATGTCAGTGTACACTATGATCTCAATTAAAATGCATTTTTTTTTTTAATTACTTGGAGAAAAGCCTGAAGAGAAAACACCAGGTTGTCTACAATGGGTATTTCTATGGTGGGAGTGTGACTAGTGATATTAATTTTCTTCCTATACACTATTCTGTGGTTTCTTCATTTGGGAGGAAGACTAGATGTTCTAGATGTCACCTTTATAAGCTGTTAACAAGAATGTAAACCCATCCATATATGGCACTCTTTGTCCTGCTTTTGGACACAAATGATCATTCTCCCTGTCTTCAAGGAATTTGTGACCAAGAATCAGCAGCCAAATCTGTTCAAAATGACTTGGGATGGCTTCTGGCAAGATGTTGTCATAGCATAGTTTTAAAATTTCTGGAAGTTCCTTATTAATGGAACTTGACAGCCAGGATAGCAAAATTTAAAATGCATCGACCATGTCTATAACAAAACTGAGTGAAAAGATATAACTTATGGGGGTTGCTGTAGGGGAGGGGGGTGCGGGGATGGGGTAACTGGGTGATGGACATTAAGGAGGGCACGGGATGTAATGGGTATTATAGAAGACTGATGAATCATTGACCTCTACCTCTGAAACTAATAATACATTACATGCTAATTAATTGAATTTAAATTAAAAAATCTTCATTGGAAAAAAAACAAAAAACAAAAAAAAACTGAGTTGAAAAGATATGCTCACAAACCCTGAAGTATAAGTAGGTGGAGACAAGTCAGGGACAGCTACAAGACCGCTTTGATCAGCATCTATTCAGAATGAAGACAAAGGGCCTCTGAGTCCCTGAGGACAGAACTCCAGAATCACCAAGTCACTCCCAGGAAAACACAGTAGGCCAATTGGAGAATAGCAGCTGAGCCTGGAAGGGGGTTCTGCAGAATCGAATTTGTGGGTGAGCACACAGAGACCTCAGTAAGGTCTGAATGTATTGGAGTAGTGTGGGTGCAGGGAACTCATCAGAAGCAAGTAAGGTATGGCTTCCAGGAAAAGCCCTCCCCTGAGGAGAAGCTGCTGAGGGAGGAATTCAAATTGAGCAAGAAAAGGACACTAGAAGCAAAGGAAACAAAAGTTCCAAGGGGAAGGAAGTAGAAGAGGCAGATACTGCAAAATAGAAAGGACATTTTTTATTCTTTCACAAAAATAACACGAGGGAAGCCAAAAAAAACTTACAAAGTAATTATAAGGAAAAAAAAAAACAGGAACAAAATAAACCCCCCTCAGAAAAGATGAAAGCTGTCTACAAGACATACCCACAAACCATGCAAACTATACTTTAATATTCCAAATAATTTTTAAAGTGGTAGAAAAGGGGCGCCTGGGTGGCTCAGTCATTAACCGTCTGCCTTCGGCTCAGGTCATGGTCCCAGGGTCCTGGGATCGAGCCCCGCGTGGGCTCCCTGCTCAGCGGGCAGCCTGCTTCTCCCTCTCCCACGCCCCCTGCTTGTGTTCCCTCTCTTCGCTGTGTCTCTCTCTGTCAAATAAATAAATAAATAAAATCTTAAAAAACAAAAACAGGAAAGCTCAGAAATGAGGTCATTAAAGATAAAGATTTGGAAAGAGAAGTTAACATTCAGAAAAGAATTCAAAATACAGGAATAAATTATAAATGAATTAAAGTGAGCAACAGAGTGGCAAATGACAGTGGATAGCACCTTAGGACAAAAAGAATATAGAAAGTAGAAAATTTTAAATATGAAGAAGAAAATAAGAAAAAAATTGTTTAGAGCATTCAAGAAAAAAATTAAAGATACAGAAGATAATGGAAACAAAATCCAACCTATGTGTAAAAGGAGTTCATAGAGAAGACAAAAGCCACGGGACAGAACAAATACTATAATCTACAAATCAACAAACATTCTTCAAGGTAAGAAAACAAAACGATTTGAAACCATATATTGAAAGGCCACAGCACAAAACCTAGGAAAAGTGACCCAAAATGGCAACACTGAGACCTAGTCTAGAAAAACTACTGGATTTTAAAGGAAAAATAATCCATTGGGAATCCAGGAAACAAACAAACAAACAAACAAAAAAACAGTGCCTTTCATAAGGAAAAAAATCAGATTGTCATTGGACTTTTCGACATCAACACTGTAGGTTTCTATATTCAGCCAAACTGAGCTTTGAGTAAGAGACTAGAACCCATTGTTTTCACCATGTAGCAACAGGGATGATATTGTTCTCATGGTCCGTTTTTCAGGAATGTATTAGAAAGCAACGTTAAACAACTAAAATAGTTGCCTTCAGAGACATCAGTGCAAGGATGTGTGGTATTAATATAAATGTATATTAAAATATATGTATACTCTGAATCTGAAGTAAATGATGCTAATGCGGGACACAGTGCAGTGTGTAATGACTATCAGCTCTGACAATATAAATACAAATATTAAAAGGGGACGGGAAGAATATGTGAAAAATAGAATAAACTTGCTAATTGTCTTGGAGTTATTAAGTGAGAGTACAAAAATATTTCCATCCCCTAGATCAGTGCTGGAGGATAGAGAAAAGAAGGGGGAAAACACTGAACTAGACAATTTCAATATTGTTTATAGGGGGTAACCAACATATAAGAAGTGATAAAAAAAAGGAGGGGGGTCTAGCAGTATTATATGAAGATATTAGTCAAATATAGTAGCCTGTAGAACAAAAATGCCAACCATCCTAAAAACAAAAAGATATACTAACAAAAGAGAGCAAATAAAATAGACCACATAGTAAACCATTCTTAAGAAACTCACAAACACTCAATGAAACAGAGCTGAGGCCAGATATATGAGTCATAAGACTTCAGATTGTCTAATAAAGCAGCATCCAATGCCATGCTTTCTTAGAGAGATGCACTTAAAACAGAGAGGCTCAGAAATGTTAAAAGCAGAAGTTGGGACGCTTTAAAATAGAACAGGCAACTATTATATCAAGAATTGCAAATCAAAGAAATTAAGAATTGCAATTTGATACCTAGTAGAAATCATACCAGAATGCACCAAAAGAAATCCAGGACTATTTACTGTGTTAAAGTCTGCAATTCACAATGTGGATGAACGGCATTAATATCTATCTACATGCCCAGTTATACATCAACAGTGTTTATAAAGCACAAGCAACCAGAGATAAGAGGACTAGTAGACATATTACCAGGGGGATTTTAATATATCACTCTCAGTATAAGAAAGATCAAATGGACAAAAATTGGAAAGGATTATACAACATAATTAATAAGATAAATCTAAAGAAATATATCAAACTCTGAGGACTGACAAGAGGGAATACATGTAACTTTCACAGTAATTGACCATGTCTTGGACCTCAAGGGAGACCTCCACATATCTGAAGAAACAGATATCTTATAAAAACAACATTCTTCAATCATAATGCAGTAAAACTAGAAATTTATAATGAATCAAGATTTTTATGCCTGGAAATTTAAAAAGAAAAACAAAGTGCCCTTCAATAATTTTTGACTAAAAAGAGAAATACCAAACAAAGTTATAGAATGTCTTAAAAGTAATGAAAATGTCACATATCAGAGTCTCTACAGTGTCTGCACAATAGATACTAGAGTTCTCTCTAAAATCAGGCAAAGCAGTTTTCACAAGGAAATTTACACTATTACATATCTCTATTGATGGAAATGAAAACATGAAAATAAACTGAAGACGAACTAAAAAACCTGGAAAAGGGGGAAAAAATAAACCAAAATAAAGCAGAAGAAAGAATGACTGTATTTATCTTTTAAAAAAAGAAATCATTGTTAGAAGACAAGAGACCAGAAACAGCACGATTTTAGAGATGCACACTGAACTGTTTTCGGATGGAGTGGTCTGTCCACATCTATCCTGGGCTGGAAAGTGGACGGGGAAATAGATGGAAGAAGGACCGGGTGTGGGATGTTACGTGGGGATCCCTTACAGTATTCTTTCACATTTACACATGCTGGAAGATTTGTGTTATAAAAGCTAAGGAAAATTAAAATGAACTTGGATTAAAGGACTGCATGAATTACAAATATATAAGACATTAACAAATAATTATAAGGGTGAGTGTGTGAAGAGGAACTGGAAACAAGGACACATGTATTTAGATGAGAGAGCCAAGAAGAATGTGATTCTCCTCCAGGATCATCTGGTCCAGGTCATATAGTCTATTCACTTGCCTCTGTGCTGACAGAGCCTCGGTGATGATCGACTTCTTTGCCCCTGTTCAGAAAAAGGACTGGCCACCACTGTGTATGACAGAAGACGCATGTGTGACAGCCTCCCTACTCTGGATCTAGAAAAGCACAGCATCCCCATTGGCCAAAGCTCCATTGTGACCTTGAGAGAACATCTGCCTGCCTCCCCTAATCTGTAAAATTATGGCATTGGGGTCTTTGATGGTTGAGGTTCTCTCCAGCGCTCACCTTCAACAATAGGATAAAGCGCAAATGCAGCAACCTACTTTCTCCTTGCTAGCACCCCACTCCTGTTTTTTTAAAGATTTTATTTATTTATTTGACAGAGAGAGACACAGCGAGAGAGGGAACACAAGCAGGGGGAGTGGGAGAGGGAGAAGCAGGCTTCCCGCGGAGCAGGGAGCCCGACTCGGGGCTCGATTCCAGGACCCTGGGATCATGACCTGAGCTGAAGGCAGACGCTTAATGACTGAGCCATCCAGGTGCCCCTAGTACCCCACTCCTGCTGACGTTTCTAGAAGTCCAATTTGGAGAAACCTTTACTTTCCAGAGCAGGGCTGCATCCTAGCATGTGACTGCAGGATGCCGAGTACCAAACCTTGGCTGACCATGCATCATAATGATGGGTCTGAAGCATCAAGAAAGCATTGGTCTCGGTTTAAGAAGAGATAGCTTACATTAACTGAGTAAAACAAAGGAAGTCTTGATAACCAGAAGGAGAGGTCTCAATCATTTGAAAAGCCCCCCAGTAGGGAACCCCCCGCCCGCCCCCAGTCTCCGATGATGCAGGATAAAAGGTGACTCCTCTCTGGGGATGAGCTTGGCCCCACTCATACATCTTTTGCTTGTTTCACTTTGATATCCTCAGTGACATTGGCACTTAGGTCTATGCAAAAATGTGAGAAAGGGACAATTTCATGTCTGAATGTCAGCTTAAAGCAAAAAGTTACACAACAGGGGCAGTCTGTATTTGAGAAATAATACTGTCCTAATAAATGACACCATGGAGAGTGTGGCAACTCTGATTTCTAATGGAATCTGGAAGAGGGGCTCATTAGAGATTCAAGGCTTGTGGCTCAATTTAATTAAAATTTGAGCTAAGAGAGCTTGGAGGAACCAGCCCAACGAATGAGATTTAGGAGACGGAGGGGAGAAAGGGGCAGGATATTGACATGAATAAAAGAGACCTTAATTAAAGGATTAATGATGACAATAACAATAAAAATCGCTTCATCCTCACTTTGTGCTTGCAGTCAGACAAAGCGCTTCGTGAGTCAGCACCAGCCTGAGGCTGCCCTTGGCGACGCAGAGGGACCGTGCCGTAAATACCTGTTCCTTTGGAAGTTCTGCAGAATTGAACATTTGAGGCCTGATTTGACTGAATCATCCCCCTGGTTTTTCAGTTCATGGGATCTGTATGGATTTACCTGTCTCGTTTAAGAGGAGAGCCCTTCTGGAAGCCTTAATGGTGATTAAGATGCCCCTAGCCCCAAACTAAGCTATAAAATAACTGCAAGAAGGTCCAACAAAATCCCCCTTGCCCCCAGGTGGCCACTTGAATTCTTTTGAGGGGAAAGATGGAAAATCAAGTGCTTTCAAGATAATTTTTTTTGAAGATTTTATTTATTTATTTATTTGAGAGAGAGCGAGTGTGCACACACAGTGCAAGCAGGGAGGAGGGGCAGAGGAGAGGGAGAAGCAGACTCCCCCGCTGAGCAGGGAGCCCAATACGGGACTCGATCCCAGGACCCAGAGATCATGACCTGAGCTGAAGGCAGATGCTTAACCGACTGAGCCACCCAGGCGCCCTCAAGATAATTTTTTTTTGATCTATGTTGCTTTTGCCCAAGGCTGTGATCTGTCTGTCACTCAGCAATGGGTGAGCAGAGTGGAAATGATGGACACTGTAGCCGCCTTGTCCTGAATGTGTTCCTTTGGTTGCTCACTGTTGTCTCTTCTGGGTCTTGGAACCAAGTCCATAACAGGGAGGACTGAAAAACAAAGGCAGGCAGCCATTTATTATTCACCTGGAGCACATCACAATAACAGTTTATGCTTGTGTGATTCTTTCTCTGTACCCCCTGTTCTTTGCTCAGTAGGCAGGATTTGTAGGAGCTCAGACGAAGAATAGAATTCGCCCAGATCTCAATATATTATGACTCGTATCTTACCGAGTTCCCCAAATTAGGATTCTGTTTAAGATGAACTTCATGCAGAGATTCCAGTTAAGATGATAAATAAAATTTCACAAGCATTTAAACCTATAGAATCAATTATGAATATCTTCTACGACTATACCTGTAAGTAAACTCCGCAGTGCTGGGTTTCATTTAGACCACCAATCCCTCTGCACACAGCAAGCTGGCAGTATTCACGGGCCGGAAGGGGCTTGAGCTGGCTTCCCTTGCTCCTCGGGTCTGTTGTCGTTTGCAGACTTGACCCAGACGTCCAGGTGGGCAGACCCTCAGAGCTGGGTGGTGCCCGCATGCTGAATCCGTCTGCACCTGCACACCTCTGTTCTTCTTCATTTTCCCTTGTCCCTTCCTCCTTCTCTTCTTTCTCCTTCTTAGTCTCTTCTTCCTTCTCCTTTATCTTCTCCCTCCTTTCTCACTTGCAGTAGAAATTAGTATGTGTTTCTCCTGTGGACTGCTTCTCACTGGAAGGGAAAGGCTGGTCTCAAAATTCATACCTGGAAGCCCTAGCTCCCAGCATTTCAGAGTGTGACCCTATTTGAAGACAGTATCTTTAAATAGGTAACTAAGTTAAGGGTGCCTAGGTGGCTCAGTTGGTTAAGCATCTGCCTTCGCCTTAGGTCAGGATCCCAGGGTCCCAGGATCGAGCCCTGAGTCGGGCTCCCTGTTCAGCGGGGAGTTTGCTTCTCCCTCTGCCCCTTCCCCCTGCTAGTGCTCTCTCTGTCAAATAAATAAATAAATCTTAAAAAAAAATAGATACTGAAGTTAAAATGAGGCCTTTGTGTGTGGGGGGGGGGGGTGGAGTTCTAGATCCAAAGTGTCCTTATAAGAAGAGAACATTAGGGCAGAGACACACGTGTTTTTCCACCTGCCATCCTCAGCACATTCATTCCTCCCTTCAGCAGGGCAAAGCAGCGTCAGCAGCTCCAGCCATCACATCCTCTCCCAATAATATCCAGAGGTCAGAAGAGAGAATCTCTCTCCTCGAGAAAGAACATAATCTCTCTAGAACCTCTCCTTCCCCCCGTGAAGTTTCCTGCAAGCCACCTTAGCCGGAGCTGTGACACATGTCCACTAAACCGCCAAGGGAACAAGAATCAACATTGATTTGTTAGACTATGCAAACTCCATTCCTGGGGCCAGATGCGGGGCCCATCCTCCCCTGAAGCACGAGGCCACCTAGTAGTGTTTGCTAGATAGGTGATCCTGGAAACTGTGTCTCCTATACCAGTCTTCCTCTCCAAGAGCTGGGAATAAAGACTGATGGTGCTCAACCCTGACACTTGGTGGATAAGCACAGAGAGATTCAGGACTTCCTCTGACCCACCAGCAAATTCCCAGAGGAGAGGAGCTGTGTCTTTGGTCTGCTCCTCCCCATCAGAAGCAGTGCTATGGAGACAAGTCAGCACCACAGAGAACCTGAGGTCTCTCTCCAGGCAGGGTGGTATTAATATTGCTCACATGTGCAGATGCCGACATTAACCTCCCAGGTTCTCAGCCAGTGAGTGGTGCAAAGGCCCAAGACCCAGGACTTCTGCTTCTCGGTGCAATATCCATCCTTCCCCAGCTCCTGTTTGCACAGCTTGCTGATGGATTCATTAAAGTCTTGTTTACTACTCTCACTTTGGGAAATAAATTAACAGCTGAAATTATAACTAGATTTAAGACAAGGATGACAGACCCGGATTGGAACATATTAAGGGAAACTGGATGTTTGGGGACATCAGGAACACTCGGAATCTGATATCAGGAAAAACATCCCTATCATTGCATTAAGTATTTCTCGGAGATCTGCAGCAGAGACAGAATTGGGGCCTGTGTCAGCCAAGAGGCCGACCTGGTGTGGTCATTCTGATCACCTTAATCATCAGCATCCGGGCCAGGGAATTTCTGATTTGAGAAGCACTTTCCCTGAAACATTAAAGACTTCTAAAGAGAGGGAGAGACATCTTTTTGTGGGAGCAACTGTGTATGTGTGTGTATTGTGTGTATGCGTGTGCATGTGTGTGTATGTGTGTATATTGCATATGTGTGTGTGTGTGTACGCACGTGTGTGAGCCATTTCCTCGCTGGCGTTGGGCATGAGGAGCAAGGGTGCATGTCACCTCACCAGTTATCTTTCTAATACTGCAAACTCTACCCCTTATACAAAGTGAAGGTTTCCACTTCCTTCCCCCTCGGAATTCCCCAAACATACTTGATTTAGGGTACACTCTTCTAACTACATTCCCATGAAACAAACCAGCACAGGAAGACCCGGGCCGACTCCTGGGGGATCTTGGTGCTGCCCCAGCATCTCAGCAGCTGCCCCTCAGTCATTGCTGGACGGCCCCGTTGGCTGCAAGGCAGCCAGGCCTTACTGACCAACAGTGGGGAAAACCTGGGGAGACAGAGCTCATCTGTGGTCAGAAGGGTGAGGATTGCTCAGGGAAGAATTGGGGTGATGGCCAAAAGTGGGGGCACACCCTGGAGAGTGGACTGGCTTGTGCCGTCCCCTTTGGACTGAGTTGGAGCTTCACTACCCTGTGGCTATGACACTTGGGTTTGTCCAGGGCCATCACAGGGTCTCTGGGCCAGGGTCCTGTGGAGGATTGGCAGTCCGATGCTGGGGCAGAGATGAATAGAAGCATTCATTCATCTTTTTATTTATTTACTCAGCACAGCTACTGAGCATTATTCCGTGCTGGGCACTGAGCGAGGCCCTGAGGATGCAGCTATGAAGGAAGGAGAGTCTAGTTGGGGAGATATCCGATAAATAAGTAAATAAGCAACCAAGATGATTGCAGGCTGTGGTAAGAGCTCTGAATGAAATACCAGGTGGTTATGTGGAGGATAATCCCACTTCAGGTAAGGAGGGAAGTCAGAATATTTCTCTAAAGAAATACAGAGATTGGGACCTCAAGGTCAAGAACAGCTCAGTCATGCAAAGAGCTGGGAGAGCATCCCAGGGAGAGAGAACAGTGGTTGCAAAGGTCCTGGGGCAGGAACAAAGAGAAGCTTGTGCTTGGAGCTTGGTGAGATAGAGATGAGGAGTTGGTAGGAGGCGAGTCTGAGGGGTAGGGGCCCAGATCCAGCAAGGATTCGTAGGCCTTGCTAAGAAGTTTGGATTCTTATTTCAGAGCAATGAAAGTCCATGGAAGGTTCTTGAGCAGGAGAGTGACATGATGTGATCTACACTGTAAAAGAGCCCTCTGGTTACCTCATGAAGAACAGATTGAACCCTGTCTTCCTAACCTTGTTGGCAGTTGTCCCAGAGTCCTAGCCAGTGACTTGTTTTTACCTGTCTAGGCAAGTTCAGATGACCAGATAATTAGCAACATCCCACCTCCCCTTATTGTAAGAGGGAGGTGGTATGAGAATCCTCAGCTTCCCAGATACACAGTGGATTCTGGAACTCATGAAAATAAGAAGAAAACAGATCAGCAGAGAAGGCAAGGGTCCTTGCTGCTTGTCTAGTCCTGCTGCAGGAGCTGTGTGGCTAGAGGGGACCCAGCCCAGTGCCACCCAATCACTGTTACTTCAGTTACAAAACGGGCATGCTGACAGACAGGTTATTTCTTGAACACCAAAGCTGGAAATCCCTTTGAACTCTCTGGACCTGGTATCTGTAATGAAAGTGGATATCGGAATGTCCATCACCTTGGTGCCATTGGAGGTTAGGCTGCTCACCTCCTCAACAGATGATGCTCCAGACACACCAGAGCCCAGATACCCTATTCCTCCCCCAGAGAGCCTGTGCCTAAATCCTCTTAGGATGGCATGATAAAGTTTTCTTTGGATCTCACCCCAGCATGTTTGAAGGGTATATCATCCAGGATGATTTCAGTCACAAGTAAAAAATTCCCTGGACAAAAGTGGCTTAAACTATTAGGATATCTATTTTATTTTATTTTATTTTATTTTTTTATTTTATTTTATTTTATTTATTTGACAGAGAGAGAGCAGGAGAGCACAAGCAGGGGAGAGAGGCAGAGGGAAAGGAAGAAGCAGGCTCTCCACTGAGCAAGAAACTTGATGCGGGACTCGATCCTAGGACGCTGGGATCATGACCTGAGCTGAAGGCAGTCGCTTAACCAACTAGCCACCCAGACACCCCAACTAGTAGAATATCATTACTTCAATAACAACCATTCCTCAGGTAGAGTTGTTAAATCAGCAGCTTGATGATGATGGGGCTGTAGGTCTGTTTCTCTGGGATGTGCTTGATTTGTCCTCATGGTCACAAAATGGCTGTTGGAGCTTAAAGTACAGTGTCCATTCATTCATTCATTCAACAAATATTTATTAAGTGCTATGTGTGGGGCACATTTCTCAGTATTGAGGACACAACAATGAATAAAAGTGACAGAAATTCCTGTTCTCAAGGAGCTTCCATTCTCATGGGTAAAGGGGAAATGAAGAATAAAATAAATAGAAAAATTACAAAGCAACATAGTATGTGCTATGGAGAAAAATAACAACAACAACAAAAAAAAAAGAGAATAAGATAAAGGGGAAAGAAGAAAAAGATAAAGATATCTTTTTAAATGGTGAGAAGCTGATATTTGAGAACAGACTTAAAGAAGGTGAAAGAAGGAGCCAGTGAGGATCTAGAGGAAGAGTATTCTAGGTAGAGAGAACAGCAAGTGCAAAGGCCCTGAGGCAGGAGCATGCTCGGCACGTTCTAGGAAAGCAAGGAGGCCAGTGTGGCTGGAGAGGTGTGATGGAGGAGGAACCTCATAGGAGGTGAGGTCAGAATGAGAAAGGAGGCCAGGGATCCTTGAAAGGCCATGCCAGCATGCAAAAATACCAAGGAAAGAAAGATTTCTTCTAACACAACTCTTTTGTTCATCAGGAAGGAAAATATTTCCCTGCGTTCAGGCCCACCCCAACGACTTTTCCTTTCATCTTGCTGGTCAGAACTAGGTCTCATGTCCACCCCTAAACCAATCACTGATATGATTCATTCCCAGGGTCTGAGCTCACCTCCCCCAAGCATGGTGCTGAACACAGTGACCTTCTGTCGGTGAGGGCAAAGGGGGAATGACAGTTAGGGAGGCAAGCAAAAGTGTCAGCCACCCAGAACCTTCCCATTCAAGCAGTTTGCTCTGTGACATCAGCAGCCAAGTCTGGTTCCAGACACCTGGTTCCTCTAGCAGGTTATTAACCCACAGGGCAGAGCATCAGGAAATAGTGGGGTCTTTCTGGATTTCAGGGGCTTCTCTAAGTATGAACTTTCAAGGTCTCACCTCTTCTGCTTCTCTCTCAGGTCTCTGGCCCACACAATTCCTTTCCGTTAAAACAAAAACAACTTTTAACTATGGAAATTTCAAGCATATTCAAAGTAGAGAGAATCGTATAATAGCCCCCACTCCGGTACTCATCTCACCTAGCCTCAACATTATCAATACACTGATTCAAACAAGCCAGTCCTGTTTCATCTAGAGCATGACCCACTCCCCCTATCAAAAAGCACCACGAGCACACAAGTCCCTTTGAAGGTCTTCTGTGTTCTGAGGCCCCCGCTGGGGGAGGGCCATGGAAGACAGTGACAGTCACCCAACCCAGGCAGAGCTTTGCCAAGCCTACAGCAGCCATGCTTCCCTCGGGGTCATCTGCACACCACCAGCTGAAGGACACCAAGCCTTCTCCTGAATCATCCTTGGTTCAGCTCTCAGAAGCTATGGATGTTCACAGAATCATCTGTAATTGGGGCACTTGGCCCATTAGGAATTTGGATGGACCAAAGCATAAGTCCTCGGCACTGCTCAGAAAAAGCAAACACGGGCAAGGCGAGATTTGACTTCTGCACAGTTAATTTAAACTCCTCCCTGAATATAAATCAGCTGCTTTAGTTCCGATCCACTCAGTCCTACCCAAGCCTTGTGCTGAATGATAAACACTGGGCTGCTGCCGGGAAGGATAAATCATGACAGGCAAAACGAATTGTTTCCTTCAGCTCAAGCGAAGCTCCTGGACAAGGGAAGGACACTGCTCTTTATGAAGAAACTCTGTGCAGCCGCAGTCCTCTGGGTATCAGGGTCTGCTTATTGGAGAGTGAAAAGCTAACTGGCCTGAAGTGTTTGAGGACCTGGAAGTGCCTGTAGGTGGAAGGGAAAACTAACCCAGAAACTCCTATGGAAGTTTCTGGGCAGCGGCACCATTCTAAGCCTTCTTTCTGAAGGACAGGGTTCTTGCTACAAAGGCTATAATTAGAGCAGGGGGGTGAGGGACAGGGTAGATTGTTCTGGCTCCTGGCTGCCTGGAGAGGTTTCACTGAAAGCCAGGGATGACCAGCTAAGCCGATGGGATATAGTAGGGGAAGGATGAGTGAATGGAATTGCAGCCTGCCTCTCCCTCCTAACTTCGGGGGCCATGTACACATCACTGCTGGGTCTGTCTGAAGGAGCTCCGAGGAATATGCCTATCCCAGCTTCTCCTGCTGAGCTAGGAGGTGTGGCCGAGAGCACATCAGGAGCAAAGTACCTTGTTTCTGTGTGAAGATGAAGGGAGTGCTTCTGAGGCAAGGCTCATAAAAGCCCAGGCATTTCCCCTAGAGATTCTCCTAGTCCCTGAGATTCCTACACCAGAGCTTCTCTTTGGAGTTGAGTCTTCAACGATCCTGATAAAATGCAAATCTATGAGCTATGATCGTGATGGATAGGCTCTCGTTTAGTTACTCATGAGGTGGACACTTACACTTCGGGTTCTGGGTCAGGCACTCTGCCACCAAAGGACAAAACTGAGAGCCAGTGGACACTTCTCTCAGGTGTCAACATATAATTCTGACAATGTTATAAACATGATTTTCCTTACAAGCATAGAATATATACATGTTACAGATTTTATTCAACATATTCATTAATGAATGAGAGAACCGGTAAGATGGCGAAACTAGTTCCAAGAGCACGTGTGGAACTTAGATAGGTATGGTCCATCAAGAAAGGTATTTTAAAAAACAAAAGAAAGGGGGAGCTCCTGGGTGGCTCAGTCGGTGAAGCATCTGCCTTCAGCTCAGGTCATGATCTCAGGTCCTGTGTATGAGTTGCATCGGGCTCCCTGCTCAGCGGGGAGTCTGCTTCTCCCTCTCCCTCTGCCCCTCCCCACCACTTGTTCTCTCTCTCTCTTTCTCTCAAATAAAAAAATAAAATCTTAAAAAAAAAAAAAAAAAGGAAGGAAGAAAGGCAGGCAGGCAGAGGGGAAGAAAAAGATTATCAGGCTAGATAAAAACTGGTTAATGACCACTGAAGTCATCTTCTTTTGCCAGACAGAATTCTACAGCTGTACATATAATTTCACAGTGTCTAGGCTCTAATCAAATAGTATGAAGCACAACTACATTCTCCCAGAAAATTAATAACCCTTTAGTGGGCTTGTTAAACAATGCCTTGGTATAGCATTGAAGGACATGGTGTATTTTTCTTTGATTTCAAGATTTTGATAATTTTTCCTTAATAAAAGACATGAAGAATAACATGCCTATCATCCCTGGGTGAGACAGGGATCCAGGTCAATGGGAAGAGACAGAGGAGAAAGTTTAGGCCTAGGAACCAGGAGGCCTGGTTTCAGTCCTATCACCTAGGTGTTGTATGACCTTGGGCAAGTTGCATTACCTTCTAAACCATGGATTCCTTCTATTCAATGAAAATGTTGAACTGGGTAGGCTCCAGGATCCCCTTTGGGCCTGATGTTTTCTGAATCACAATAGATTAGGAAGCAAGGTGTTCAGGTAAGTCCCCTTATCTATAGTGGCAGACTGATGGGGAAATGCTACAGTAGATCTTAGGATAACTGAGGGGAGGTGGTGGGGGTGGGGAAAGGGCAAGGAGAGGGTACACAAGAGCACTGAATGCAGAGACAGAAGTCTAAAAGACTGAAGGATTTCAAGACTCTCCCTCCTCCCAGCCTCTGCTCCCCATCTGTACTCTGAGATGTTTCAGAGTCAAGAGAGGCCAGGTCATGCTCCAGCAACAAATTGATAATGAAATCTCAATTGCTTAACCCAAGCAAAATTTGTGTCTTGCTCATAGAATTCTTGTGGGCAGCTGTCCTCCATGTGATGACTGAGCAGTTCAGACTTTTTCTATCCTAGAGCTCTACTATCTTCACATGTGGCCTTCCTGAGTCACTGTTGTGGCATATGAGAGAACATGAAACACTCGCACCAGCTTTGAACTATATATAACTTGTACTCATAGACTAATGACTAGTCTGATGGCTCCAACGAAATCAAGGGGGCTAAGTGCTAAATGCCCCACAGACCTAGGAAGAAGACAAGAGCAGATATTAATGCATCTGGACTTGGAAAGGATCTAGCTTCTGTAGAGACTGAGGGCCTTTGAAGCATTCCAAGATACCCCCATCCACTGTCTCTGCTTCTAGAACATCTGCTGGAATAAGGAAATTTCAGCCAGATAGCTGGATACTCTGCCCATTCAATACTCAACATCTGAGGGTTTGTAGAAGCCTCCAAGCCTGGTCTGCAGATTCAAGGAGAGGAATTTTGATTCACTTGAGTCATTAGATCAGTGTCGAAGGGCACTCTGTTTGGGTCTTCAGGCAGCCAAAGCAGAATCCTTGATCCCCCAGTGGTATCGTTGCCAGCTATGTTCTGGAGTAAAGAAATTCTTCTCAAAAGGGAAATAGCTTTTATTTGCTCTCTCATTGTCCCTTCTGTGATGGGAAACAAAAACAGAAGGAAATGTAGATAAAATTAAATGTCCTTATAACCTGCAACCCATTGACAAATACTTGAGGTAGGCAGATTATAACCTTCCCCCAGGAAACTCCCAACTGTCTTAACGTTAATGCTTTGCTGGAGGGAAAACCAACCTTAGCTTGACAATTGCAGGCCCCCTGGATCCTGTGAGTCTTCTTTAGCATATGAAAGTTCTTTTGGAACTTCCCTTATCTTTACTTACCCCAACCCCAAAGTATATATATAATCAGTTGCTCCTCACAATCCCCAGAGAGCAAGCAGCAGCTCTTTCTGCCAACGGGTCCTGTCCCCATGCTTTCATAAAACCACCTTTTTTGAACCGAAGACATCTCTCAAGAATTCTTCCTTGACCATCGGCTCTGGACGGCATCACCACCAACAACTGCTCCAAAAAACACATCACCTTATACAGCACCTCGACTTTTTCAGAGCCTAGGTTCTTGTCTAACAAGATTACAAGTTCCTTGGGTCGGGGAATGATGTTTAGTTTTTCTGTGCCTAGCACTCTAGACTGAGCAAATGCTTGAGGATGGTGGTGTTTGGGCATGACCAGAGCACTGTAGGATATTGATTAGTAACTAGGGCTCTTACATGGTGGATGCTGGTCAGAGGCGCAAGGAGAGGGCTTGTGTAAACAGGCAGACCCAAGACAGACCCTTCCCCCAACTACCTGGCTCACTATTTATTTCTCTTTCAGTGGCTTTCTCTCTCAACTTGTTCCAAAAAATTATTTGAGTCTTCATAGAGACATGCAGATAATTGAACAAGATTTAAAAATTAATAAGACGAGGAAATCTGACCATCATTCTGGAAGGAGAACCAGGGGGAGGGAGCCTTGTTCCTGGTGCTGCTGACAGCCTCACCTCTGCTCTGAGTGCCAGGTGAGGATGTGTGGGAGCTGGTTCTTGGCGCCTCCATGGACATAGCAGCACCTATGGGCAGGACACATGCCAGGTAAGCTGCCACCATGTACCCGGCCACGGGAACCCCCGAAGTTCTTGAAGAGTGGAAGAACCCATGTGTTTCTGGATGGAAATAGATTTGAAAGGTACAGTGGTTCCCCTAAACTCTGTCACTGAAATGCATTGTCTACTGATGTAGGGAAGACGTTAGGGTTCGAAGCCGATGGCCAAGAAAGAATTCTTGAGAAGTCTTTGGTGCAAAAAAGGTGATTTTATTAAGGCATGGGGACAGGACCCGTGGGCAGAAAGAGTTGCACCAGGGTCATGAGGAGTGGCCCATTACATACTTTCAAGTTGGGAGGGGGTTAGGGATAGCATATAAGTCTCTAAGGAATTTGGGAAGCAAGGTTTCCAGGACCTTGAGGGGGCTAGCTATTGTTGGGAAAAGGTCATTTATTACCATCTAATAAAACCTTAGTCATGAGACCCTTCTGATGTATATTGGTGGGCCACATGCTTGGGGGATGATTACCAACATGTCTTGGGGGGTTTAGGGATAAAGGAAGTTACCAAAGGAATTTTTATATGTTAAAGTAGACTTACAGGATCCTGGGTGGGGGAGGGTGTCAGGCTAGGATTGTCTTTTGCTCTTAGCAAAGTATTAACATCAAGGCAGTTGAGTCCCTAGAGGAATGTCACTCTTCCTGTTTCAAGGACTTGTCAATGGGCTGTAGGTAGTATGGAAATTTAATAATTTTTCTTCTGCCTTTGTTTCCCACATCAATCTACCACATCACAATGGGATTTGGAGTTTGAATGCCAGCCATGACACTCAGTCCCTGTACAACCTTGCCAAGTACATCACCGCTCTGAATCTCAGCTTTTCCATCTGTAAAATGCAAATGAGGACAGTTATCTTGAAGAGTTTTGTACAGAATTTATGGTGATGTGCCTTCTCTCATCAATCTGGGAACTAGGAAAGAATGAAGCTATGCATTTTCCCTCAGACCAGGCTCTCCCAGGGGGCAGAGTCAAAAGTCACTTCCCCACCTTGGTCTGGGAACTCCTGAAGGGAGGGGCTTACCTTTTGAGAGCACCACACAATGGATAGTTATTGTTATTTTTATCATTGTCTGCAATTACCTCCATCTGAGGGAAAAGCCTGGAGGACACTGACTAGGATTCTAGAGCTCTGATAACATTGGCTGAGCACTTGACAGAAGCGCATCTGGTGGTGTTATTTCTCTGCCTGCCTCCCTACCTCCTCCCTGGTTGGACTAGAAGCCCCCTGAGGCCAGGGACCTTGTGGGATGCATCCCTACCCCTCTCGCCCGAGATGATGGGTGAGTGCTTGTTGAACCAGCGCTGAGGTATTGGGGAAACCAAAGGGAGAACAACCTTGACTCTCCCTTCCAGAAGTTTGGGGGAACTCTATGCAAATTATTTAGAAATAGTGACCATATGATTAATCATTGACACCAGGACACTTTTAAGAGTACAGGCGGATGTTATGGGGCGCCTGGGTGGCTCAGTCGGTTAAGTGGCTGCCTTCGGCTCAGGTCATGATCCTGGAGTCCTGGGATCGAGCCCCACGTCGGGCTCCCTGCTCAGCGGGGAGTCTGCTTCTCCCTCTCCCTCTGCCTGCCTCTCTGCCTACTTGTGCTCTCTATCTATCTGTCAAATAAATAAATAAAATCTTTAAAAAAAAAAGAGTACAGGCGGATGTTACTAATAATCACACTGGAACAACGGGCATAAACCAGACTCTCTACAAGGCTTGTGAGGCTCACTTGTGGACCTACCTTTTCAGCCATCACTAAGTCCCCATCCAGCCATGACTTACTATCACCTTCAGACTACATTTACTAAGGTCTGGGAGGGGGTGGCTAGTGGCCAGGGGGGTAGGACTCAGTGAGGTCATCACCACGGTCTTGATGGACACAATAAGGAAGCCCCCAGACCCAGCACCTGCTGAGGAAGGCATATTTCTTGCCTTCACAGAGCCCCCGTCTGATAGAGGAGACGATGACCTTGAGCTTAGTGAGTCCCTAGTCTACTGGGGGGCAATACTGACCCTTGCCTTGGGGAGTTCACATCTGCCCTGAGTCTGCATAGACCCTGACAGACTTCAAACCTGTAAGCCCCTTCCCCAGGTATAACCACTGGAATCTTTCTTATGCCTCTTTCTGTCAGTCGGCATTGCAAATACAAGGTTACACAGTTCTACACTTTTTTTTTTGGTAGAATCTCCTGCAGTGTGATCAGCTGCTGGCGCTGAGCACCCCCACTGGTGTCCATGGAGATTGGCTGGCCCCACAAAGTGCTGGCACTGTGCTCAGAGATTGACAATGTCTTCAGAATCAAGATTCCACCCTCTGGCTTTTTGTCTTAAGCCCAAGCATTTCTCAGTGTCCAGGTCTTGTCTACTGGCGCTTCCATAGCTCCTTGGGGACTCCTGGGTGCTTTCTCCACATCACACTGGGATCTGTGGGGTCTGAGGACTGCACTCAGGTTTACCTACTCTTTCATGTAGGGCTCCTGGTCACTCCCAAGCCAGCGGGGACATGACATTATGCTAAAGGCTTATCATCTCTGTAGGACTATCCTGGAAGAGCAGATCAAGAGCCCCAAGATGGTCTGATTCCCCCATCTTATGTTCATGCTCCCTGGAAGGGAAGCCAGACTTGCCCCTCTGAATACTCGTCCTACCCAGCTTCTCCCCTCTCCTCCCCAGCCCCTCCTTGCTGACTGCTTCCTGCACTAGGCAGGTGGCACCTGCAGTCATTCCTTATATGTCATTTTATTGTCTTTTACTCTGTGGCCTATTCCCCAAACTTTGGTCCCGGAAATAGGAAAATCCAGCTCTGGGAGTTCTGAGAAGTCCCTTTTCTATTTCAGGAGATGGTGAACCTTCAAAATCATGGCTTCCCTCTGAACTTTATTAAGGGCCAGGCATCAAAGCTGAAAAATGACTTCTGTGCTCTAGGCTGCATCAACCTTCCCTACCCAGAGACAGTACGAGCACCTCTCCCAAGCTTGGACCTCCAGGCCTCACTTTCACAACCCAGGCACAGAGGAAGAAAAAAGGAAAAGAAAAAAAAAAAATAGCCAGGAGGAAAATAAATACACTGGGTGATATTTCAAAATCATTATTTTGCTATAGTAGGGCTCCACTGTATGAATGGATCATAATTTATTTAACTGGCTCCCTAATGAGGGGCTTTCAGGTTGTTTTCAGTCTTTCTCTTATGCACACTGTTTCTATGAACATCCTTGTACAAGAATATCTGTAAGACAAAGACTTAAAAGTGGAGTCGATGAGTCAAAACAGAGCTATATTGACAGTGCCAATTTGCTCCTCAGGGAAGGGGCAATGATTTACACTCTAATTTTGCATGAGAGTGACAATAAAGACAATATTTTTGACAGTAATGTTTTGTCATATTTATTAATATTTTTCAATCTGACATTTCAAAAATGGAACTATGACTTGCATTGTCACTTATGACTCATTTTGCACCCTACAAAGTGCTTGTTCATGTGCTTTGTCCATTCTCCTCTTAGTATTTCTTATTTGTTTGTAGACTCTTTACATATTCAGGAAATTAGCTCTTTGTGAAATGTGTCTTAAACATTTTTCTTGACTTTTCTCCTTTTAAAATGAATTTTTTTTTTTTTTACAGTACTGTCTCCCCCTATAGCTAATTGTAACTTTGACGGGGTGAAACTCTTTGCTTGGGAAGTTCTTCTCTATTCTAAGAATGTTAAAAATAGACTAAAACAGATTAGTCTTCCTTCTGGGACTGCCAGTTTTTAAAATATTTTTTATGCTTATATCTTTGATTTATCAGCATTTAATTTTTTGGTAAGGAATTGCTAACTGGTTGCCTCAACATAACTTATCAAATAGCCCACCTTTTTTTCTGATATGAAATATACCCCTTTTTGTTCCCTGAATTTCAAGGTATATTTTCAATATTTGTGGACTCTCTCTTCTCTTCCACAGCTATTGCTTAGTCATAGGGAGACAAGGACAAACTCAATTATTGCACCTTTATGATACTTTGTCATAAAGATGAGTCCTCCCTTGTAACTCTTAATTTTCATTTTTCTGGCTACTCTTGCCTATTTATTTTCCACATAGACTTTGTCTTAATTCCCCATGCTTAAGAAAAATCCTGTTAGTATTTTTATTGAGCTTGCATTAGATTTATAGATTCATTTAGGGACAATTGGCATTGCTATAACATTGAATCTTCTTATCCAAGACATTTATTCAAGTCTCTTAAAAATGTACTTCAGTAGATGAGGGTTGCTGGAGTGGTGGGGGGTGGGAGGGATGGGGTGGCTGGGTGATAGACATTGGGGAGGGTATGTGCTATGGTGAGCACTGTGAATTGTGTAAGACTGTTGAATCACAGACCTGTACCTCTGAAACAAATGATACATTATATGTTAAAATAAAAAAAGAAGAAGATAACAAGAGGGGAAGAATGAAGGGGGGGGAATCGGAGGGGGAGACAAACCATGAGAGACTATGGACTCTGAAAAACAAACTGAGTGTTCTAGAGGGGAGGGGGATGGGTTAGCCTGGTAATGGGTATTAAGGAGGGCATGTTCTGCATGGAGCACTGGGTGTTATGCACAAACAATGAATCATGGAACACTACATCAAAAACTAATGATGTTATGTACGGTGATTAACATAACATAATAATAAAAAAAAATGTACTTCAGTAGAATTTGGAAGTGTTTTTCACATAGAGCCTTAAGATTTTTAAAAAATATTTATTCCTAGGCATGTCATCCCTTTGCGTATGTATATTTTCTTATATTATGTTTATTATATTTTCTAATTGATAATAGTCTATATAAGGAAAGCTATGGTTGCATGTTAATTTTGCCATCAGCCACCTTACCAGATTTTCTTAATGTTTTTATTATTTTGTTTGACTATTTTGAGTTTTCTAGGTATATAAACACAAATCTGCAAATAATAGTAATTTCTATGGAAAATTTGAATTTTTTCAGATATAAGGCATTACCCAACTGTCTTGTCCCCTGCTCCCAAATCCAACTGTAACAGTCAGGCTGCTTCTTCAACATCCATTCCCTCTTCTTCTAAAAGTTACCTCAATTTATACTTCACCATCACCACGTTACCTGAATAGTCCATGTGCTTTTAGGGAAGTGGTTGTCCCTTGCCTCTGGTGGTGAAGCACATGGCTCACACCTAGAATAATCATGATAATCTCATCCTTATTGCTGGCTACCGATCTACACTCAGAGTTAACACATGTGGTCCGATTTGGGATGTGATGGGGGCATCCAGCCAGCAGTCCCCCTTTCTCGCTGAGCTCTGAGGAGGTGTAGGCAACCCTCCTGTGAGCCAAGAAGGACTCAAATCAGGAAGCGGCTGACGGGTAGAGACACTGAACTTGGTGGCATCACTGAGCTGGTGAACTAAACCAAACCTGTAGCTCACCCTCACTTTAAGCTTGCAGTTGATGAGCCAGTAATCACTCTTACCGTTTAAGCCAATTTAAGATGTTATTCTGATACTTGGAATAAACACATTATAGTCTACACATGGTCATCAACAATCACTCAAACTCATTGAACTTAAAGGCTGTCTTGGCTGTGAGATCAGGATCACTTGAAAGGGCCTTGGGCTTCTCAGTTTCTTCAAATTGATAAAGCTATAAAACTTTCAGAAGAAAACAGGAGAAAATCTTTGTGACCTTAGGTTTGGCAAAAATTTCTTAGATAGGATGCCACAAGTACAGTCTATGAAAGAAAAAAATGTATAAATTGGTCTTTGTCTAAACGAAAATTTGTGCTCATCAAAAGACACTCTCAAGAAAACGAAAAGATAAGTCGTAGGACTAGAAAAAAAAATTTGAACATCAAGTATCTGATAAAGGGCTTGTATCCAGAGTATAAATGAACTCTCAAAACTCAATAATAAAATAAGCAAAAGATTTGAACAAGCATTTTGCTAAATTGCAAACCCAGCACTGTCTTGATTGCTGTAAACTTTTTTTTTAAGATTTTTTATTTATTCATTTGAGAGAGAGAGAGAGACAGAGCACAAGCAAGGGGAGAGGAAGAGGCAGAGGGAGAAGCAGGCTCCCCGCTAAGCAGGGAGCCCCACGTGGAGCTTGATCCCCTGGGATCATGAGCTGAGCTGAAGGCAGACACTTAACTGACTGAGCCACCCAGGTCCTGCTATAACTTTAAGATTAAGATGACTCAAAGTCAGGTAGTATAAATTCTCCAACTCTGTTTTTCTTCTCAAGTGTTTTTGGCTAATTTAGTTCCTTTACATTTCCAGATACATTTCAGAATCAATTTTTTTTATTTAAATTCAATTAGCCAACATATAGTACATCATTAGTTTTTGATGTAGTGTTCAATGATTCATTAGTTGCATATAACACCTAGTGCTCATCACACCACGTGCCCTCCTTAATACCCATCACCCAGTCACCCCATCCCCCACCCACCTCCCCCCCAGTTACCCCATCCCCCACCCACATCCCCTCCAACAACCCTCAGTTTGTTTCCCAGAGTCAAGAGTCTGTCATGGTTTGTCTCCCTCTCTGATTTCTTACCATTCAGTTTTCCCTCCCTTCCCCTGTGGTCCTCTGCACTATTCCTTATATTCCAAATATGAGTGAAACATATGATAACTGTCTTTCTCTGATTGACTTATTTCATTTAGTATAATACCCTCCAGTTCTATCCATGTTGATGTAAATAGTAGATATTCATCTTTTCTGATGTCAGCCTATCAATTTTGATTGAGATTGAACTGAATCTATAGATCAAAGTTAAGAATTAAAGAAGAAATTTCTTCAAATTTAAGAAGATATAATATCTTAACTATGAATTTTCTGATGTATGACCATCCCATATCTCTCTACTTACGTAGGTCTTATTTAATTCTTTAAACAATATTTATAGGTTTTAATCCATAGGTCTTATACATCTGTCAGATATGATGCTATTACCCACTATATAATTTAAAAAATTTTTAGTTACTGATTGTTTATTTCCAGCATATAGAAATTTAATTGCATATTTATCTTGTAATCTGCACCCTTGCTAAATTCACTTTTTTAGTTCTAATAACATTTATGTAGATACTATTGGGTTTTCTATATAGATGATCATGTTGTTTGTGAATAAAGACAGTATTACTTTTTCCTCTCCAATCGAGATTCCTTTTAACTTTTTTCTTGCCTTATTAAATGGCTAGACCCTCCAGCACAGTGTTGGATAGAAGCAGTGAGGACAGACACACTTGCCCTGTTCCTGATGTTAGGAGGAAAACATTCAGTCTTTTATCATTAAATATGATATTTAATTTAGGATTTTATATTCTTTCCATCAGGTTAAAGAAGTTCTCTTATATTCCAAATTGGTTGTTTTTTTTTTTTTTATCAGTAATTGATGTTGGATTGTTTTAAATGCTTTTTTTTTCCATCTGAGAAAACCATGTGGCTTTTCTTTTATAATTTTCCTTTGTTAACTCTTAAAAGAATGAAAAACAAGCCAAGTCTGGGAGAAAATCTTTGCAAACCAGATATCTGATAAAGAACTTGTGGTAGTAAAATACAAAGAACTCTCAAAACTCAATAAGACAACAAGCTATGCAATTTAAAACTGTACAAAAGTTCGAACAGACTTTTTTTTTAAGATTTTTATTTATTTATTTGAGAGAGAGAGAGCACGCGCACACAAGCACAACCATGAGTGAGGGGAGGAGCAGAGGGAGAAGCAGACTTCCCTGCTGAGCCGGGACCCTGCCATGGGGCGGGGACTCCAGGATCATGGCCTGAGCCAAAGGCAGACGCTTAACCGACTGAGCCACCCAGGCATCTCTGAACGAACTCTTTACAGAAGAAGATCTCTGGATAGCAAACAAGCACTTAAAAAGATACTCAATATTATTAATCATAGGGAAATGCAAATTTATTTATTTATTTATTTTTAAAGATTTTATTTATTCATTTGAGACAGAGCATGAGCAGGGGAAGTGGCAGGCAGAGGGAGAGGGAGAAGCAGACTCCCTGCTGAGCCAGGAGCCCGACTCCGGGCTTGATCCCAGGACCCAGAGATCATGACCTGAGCTGAAGGCAGATCTTAACCATCTGAGCCACCCAGAAGAGCCAGGAAATTCAAATTTAAACTATAATTAAATAGTATTATATACCTATTAGAATGGCTAAAATTAATGAGTGATCATAACAAGTATGTTGGTGTATTAGTTAGGGTTCCCCAGAGAAATAGGACCAATGGGCTGTATATATTATGTCTGTGAGGATATTTATTATAGGAATTGGCTCATACAGTTCTGGAAGCTGGAAAGTTCCACATCTGCCATCTGCAAGCTGGAGAAGGAGGAAAGTCTGTGGTCTAATTCAGTCTGAGTCCAAAGGCCTGAGAACCAGGAACTTTAATGTCCAAGGGCTCAAGAAGATGCATGTCCCAACTCAAGAAAAGAGAGAGGGAATTTGCCCTTCCTTTACCTTTTTGTTCATCCCCATCCTCGGTGGATTGGACGATATCTGTCCACTTTAGTGAGGGCAGATCTTCTTTACTCGGTCTAGAATCAAATACTACTCTTTTCTGGAAACACCCTCACAGACACACCCAGAACTAATGGTTTACCAGCGATCTGCGCAACTCTTAGCCCCGTCAAGTTGACACATAAAATTAACCATCAGTTGGCAAGGACATAGAGGCACTGAAACTCTCATATATTGCTGATGGGAACATAAAGTGGTATGATTATTTTGGAAAACAGTTTGGTGTTTTTTTAAAAAAAGTTAAACATGCACCTACCCTACGATCCAGCCACTCCACTCCTAGATATTTACCCAGAGAAAAAGAAATTGTATTCATGCCAGGACTCGCATGCAAATGTTTATAACAGCTTTTTTGTAATAGCCCCAAACCGAAAACAACCCAAATGATTGTCAAAAGGTGAACAGATAAACAAATTGTGGTATATCTACACAATGGGAAACTATGAAGTAAAAAAAAAAGAATAAATTACTGGTACATGCAATAATGTGAATGACTTTCAAAGTAGTTATGCTAAATGAAAGAGGTCACACAAATGGAGGACACGCTCTATGATTCCATTTATAGAAACTCTAGAAAATACAAACTAATCTATAGTGATAGAAAGTAGACCGGTGGTTGCTTGGGGATGTGGTCTATAAAGACAGGCAAGATGTCTGTCAAAGCATCCCAAGGAGACTTTCTGGGCTAAAGGACATCTTGACTGTGCTATTGTTTCAAAGATGTATACATATGCCAAATGGCTCAAATTGCACACTTTATGTATGTGCAGTTTGTCGCATCACCTCAATAAAATTGCTTTAAACCCTCACATAGTATTTTTAATGCAGTAGAAGCACATGATAAAAACATTCAAGCAGTGTAGAAAATCATTTGATTAAAAACTTCAGGAGAGAGTTCTCTCAGAAAAATGGAATTCATAAAATATCAAATACATTTGAGCGCTTGAAAACTAATTATTGTTTTTAAAACAGATCTGATGGAACATTTAGAAAAATTTAAGAATGGATTCATAGGAAACTTAACTAATGAAAAAAATAAGCCAACTATTGACTTAAGAAAGACCAAAAAAATAAATAAATAAGGCAAGGCAATTATAGATGATGACTTGGCTAACCCATATATGTACATACATGATCATGGAGATTCACGCATTGACTATAGATGCAGTTAAATCTGGGGAAAGCAGGAGTAAGGAAGTAAGGAGTAGCAATAGAGAGCTAAGTCCTTATCTTCCATAACATGAAGTCAATAGATTATTCTAGAATTGGTAAATCAAAAATAGCAGCCTACACATATAAAAATAGGGAGATAATAATCATAAGAGATAGCTAGAAAAATTTGAAAGTTTTGCCCCTGAAGAGGTCATGTGGGTCAGTGGACTGCTCCTCCTTAGATATTAACCTTTTATCAATATTTCCTTTGTAATTTATGTGCCTGTATTACACTCTTCTGGAAGACAGTGCAGTGGTTATAAGCCTAAACTCTGGAGTCGGAGTACCTGAGCTCAAACCCCTACTCTGTCAGTTAACAGCTAGGAGGCTTTGGGCAAGTTACTTAACTTCTCTGAACTAGATTTCCCTATGTACAAAATGGACTTAATGATACCGATTTCATTGTGATATTATCATGTGGATCAAATACATTAAAAGACATGAAAAGCTTAGGACAGTGCAAGGATGATATAAACATAACATGCATGTTAAGAATTTTTTATTATGGCGGTGCCTGGGTGGCTCAGTCGGTTACGCGTCTGCCTTAAGCTCAGGTCACAATCCCAGAGTCTTGGGATCGAGCCCTGCATCAGGCTCCCTCCTCCACGGGGAGTCTGCTTCTCCCTCTGGCTCTGCCTGAGGCTCCTCCTTCTTGTGCTCTCTCTCTCTGTCTAATAAATAAATAAATAAAATATATTTTTAAAAAAGAATTTTTATTATGAAATGATGATTAACAATAATTTAAAAATCACAGCCCTCCCACTTCCAGTGTCTTATCACAAAGACAGCCACTGCTGAAAGGTCTCTGTGCACTTTTCTACTTCTAAAAACTTTTATAAATGCCCTATTATGTTGTGTGCCTATGCATATGCTTTTTAATTTGCATCCCTGGAATCGAACTGTTCATTTGTTCTGCCCCCTTTTTTCCCCCTCCTTAATAACAACTCTTGTAATTCTCTCCTAATTCACACAATCAGATCTATCTTGTTCTTGTTGATGGCTGCATAATATTCTTAGTGTCTCCTACTGAAGACCATTCAGATGACGTCCAGTTCTTTGCTCTAACAGACCGCTGCGGTGTGTTTGGATCCCAGTGCATTCTGTGAGCGTGTCCTTAGGGTAAGTTTCAGCTGAAGACACAGTCTCTTTTGGAGGGACAGCCAGGACCTCAAGCAGGGGGAAGGGCATCCTGCCCTATTTTCCTGTGGGCTCACCAGCTTTTGATTCTTTGTATTGTTTGCAGAGAATGACATCAGCCCCCCTGCTTCAGACAAAAATCCTCTAACAAATGCCTCATTTAAATAACTCTGGCCCCCTTCAGTGCCCAGGGAGTCCAGGATTCAGGGGATGTGTAGTGGCCGCTTTGGGCTCGGGAGTCAGATGGACCTGGTTGTCTGACCTTCAGCACACGCTTTTCTTGGCCCTGGGCCTCAGTTTCCTCATCTGCAGAAAACAAAAAATGACATCTATACTGAAAAAGGATTGTTGTGAAGAGTGAGCCTATGCAGATGCCTAGCTGTGCCAGGCCCGGAGTGGGAACTCAAATGTAAACATTCTGGGTACATGCTGGGGAAGTGATTCTATGAAATCGACCATTCTGGAAGTGAGTCTACGGAAATGCAATCAATTCAGCTCCTCTCCACCCAGCCCTTAAAACCTCTGCCTCAGGACTTTGCTTCCCTTTCTATTTGTATCCAGTTTGTACAACCACCGCTAGTTAACTCCTTTCGGTAATCAGAAATGACACGAAAGAAATAATAGCCTGGGAGTTTTGTAGCCTAATTGTGGAACTCCTTGCATTTGTGTTTTAGATGGTTTCACCATACCCAGTATAGCGCTTAGACTCACAAGTACCCAGATGACAGAGAAGGAAATCACTGAAGGCTACTGAGAGCTCAGAGAATTGCTGATGGGCAGAATCAGACCAAATGATGAAGGAATCAGCATTGTGTTGCTTATTGCAAATCTTCCCAATAGAAAATGGTTAAAAAGAGGGAGGAGCAGAGTTTGGCTAAAAATGCCCTTCTGTGTACACTTTATTTCCCAGCAAGGACAAGGCGGAGAGGAGATACGGCCTCAGCAAAGACCTCAGTTCCCGCCCCCTCCATCTGCAGAAATGTAGCCCATTGATAGTGTAGGCTCCTTGTTAAGGCATCCCATGCTGGGGAAGATAAATACCCAGGGTTAGTAGTTAACATCTAGGGGCTGAGGTTAAGGACCCTGACGAATAAATCTCAGATGGAATTGGCCATAAAATTTCTCGCAGTCTTTGCAAGATAAGTTTTGTGCCAGATGAAAACAGCCATCGGGCCCCACAAAGCCTTTCTCGATCACCATCCTTTGAGATCCGATCTAACAGAGTCCACGAGAAAAGGAAAGGGGCTCTGGCCTGCTCTTTTCTTCCCCTTTTCCCACAAATGTTGTGCGGGGTTTGCGCCTCAGCGTGTGGATACTTCTCAATCATCCTTTCACTTCTTTATTCCTGCTTGAACTGCGGTCCAAGCAATGTAATGTGTGGTTCCTGCTCTTGGGGAATTCTCAGGACAGAGAACGAGACCAATAAAAAGAACCAGTGGCCAAGTTACTGTCTATTGAGGACTCTCTGTGCAGAATACACATTGCAAAGGTGAGTTAGGAGTGTGAGGAGTCAGTTCTACTGGGCAGTAGGATTCATAGAGAATGTGCCCTTAGGATGAGTGGTCGTCATTCACCGGAAGGGATTTGAGAGTGGGAATGTCTCTTTAAATGGAAGGATTAGCCTTGATAAACTGTAGTAATTCAAGATGACCAGAGAAAGATGGGGGGTGGCAGAGAGGAGGTCAGTAAGAGCTTGGAGGGGAGATATTGGCACAATCACAGAGGTTCTTATTTGCCAAGCTAAGGCCCTTGGACTTGATTACTCTCCAAAAATCTTCACACTTGGGCCTCCTGAAGGTCTGGATTGCTGATCCCATCTTTTGCTCTCTGTACCAGTCTGCAATATCCATGGCAAGCAACCGAGGTGAAAATCTGACAGATTTAAACAGAGAGGGGAATCACTGGAAAGCTACTGAGAGCTCAGAGAATTGCTGATGAGACTGTAGAATCAGGCCCGGGCAAAGGTCAGGTACAGGGCTACCAGGCCACAGCCCAGATCATGCCATAGAACCCATCCCGGGAGGACCCACCTACTGCTGCCACCCTCTTCCTGCTTCTGCTGGTCCCTTGGCATTGCTGGAGCTGCGGCCTCTTCCCCGCTGTGCAGGGATCCTGGCTTCTCCTTTGAAGGGATATGGAAGGTATGTCTGCCTGGCCACATGCCTATGCCTGGCTGCAAGCCTCTAGTGGACATGGTTTCTCCCATTCAATCTCCAAAGGTGGGAAAGACCTCAGACATTGAAAGGAGCTCACATGCAGGTCAGTCATAACAAAATGCCTCAGAAAATGCTGTATCCGGGGCCTTTGGGGTAGTCTTAACTCAATACCAAGTTAGGAGCTACAAGAGGGAGAGGAGCTGCCTCTGGGCCTTTTCTGAGGGACTTTTGGAGTTTGGAGAAGGATGCTCTACTCACGGGGCCAGTTGATTGTTTCTGGGTTGTTGTTGTTGTTCAAAAAATCTGTTTGTTATTTTGCTATTGAAAATATTGTTTCTTCCAGAGATAAGGTAAAATTGCAAACTGTCAAAAAAGGATCAATAATTATTGGACTTATATCTGAACATAGGAGGGAAAAAGAGAGGCAAACCAGAAAATAGACTCTTAACCCTAGAGAACACACTGCTGGTTACCAGAGGGGAGGTGGGGGGAAGGGGGAATTGGGTGATGGGGATTTAGGAGGGCACTTGTGAGGAGCACGGGATGCTGTATGGAAGCGTTGAATCACTATATTGTACACCTGAAACTAATATAACAACGTATGTTAACTAAGTGGAATTTAAATAAAAACTTGAAAAAAGAAAGAAAAAATCAGGGAGTGAATTAGGTTACTGGGGAATGAATCACCCGTGTCATTTCTGAAAGCTGTGAGGCCACCCTCCCCTTGGATTGAGTTCGAGCTAGTTGGGGTCCACAAAGCTCAGGCTGATGAAAGAGGTACCTTCCCCAAGGTGGTGGGAATCCAGAACCACAGGGCACACAGACCTGACATGCGAGCAGAAAGAGGGTCAGAAGATGGCCCTGGAAACCCTTTGTGCAGAGCTGGGGGGGTCCTGGTTCTTAAGCTCTCTGCAGCAGAAACCAAATCTAGCCCACTTGACAAGAGGAGAGTTAGTGGAAGAATGTAGAGGACTTAGAGATTTGACAGGAGGAACTTGGTTTAGAAAAGAGAGAGGGGTGCCTGGGTGGCTCAGTCGTTAAGCGCCTGCCTTCGGCTCAGGTCATGATCCCAGCGTCCTGGGATCGAGCCCTGCATCGGGCTCCCTGCTCCGCGGGAAGCCTGCTTCTCCCTCTTTCACTCCCCCTACTTGTGGTCCTCTCTCGCTGTGTCTCTCTCTGTCAAATAAATAAATAAAATCTTTAAAAAAAAAAAAAGAAAAGAAAAGAGAGAAACTGAGGTAGTTTGGGGGGCAGTGTAGGAAACAGGGCAGGGCTAAGATCACGTAGCAGGAATACTCAGGACAACACTGCTAAGAAGGAGTAAAAGCCCCAGCTATTTTTAGGCTATTTTCTCTCTGCCTATGATTTAAATACCAGTAAGGGATCACACCATTGGCTTAAGTCTGTTTGCTTGCCCCGCTACCCCCCTCCCCTTGGTGGAGTTACTGCAGGTTCCTGATTATAACTGCAGTGGACTGGAATGACAATAGGGAAGAGGTAGTATTGATAAAGGATGCTGGGGTGCTCTAGAAAATTTGCTTGTGTTTTTCCTATGGCTGATTACCATCCCACTGAATGGATGTACTGTCATTTATTTATCTATTCAAGAGTTGATGGTCATTGGTGTTGATGGGACTTTTTTGTTTTTAAAATTAGTTAGCAGTTATTTTTATTTTAATATTATTTTTAATTTTATTTTATTTTTTGATGTAGTGTTCCATGATTCATTGCATATAACACCCAGTGCTCATTGCAATATGTGCCCACCTTAATACCCATCACCAGGCTAACCCATCCCCCACCCCCCTCCTCTCTGAAACCCTCAGTTTGTTTCCCGGAGTCCATAGTCTTTCATGGTTCGTCTCCCCCTCTGATGTCCCCCCCTTTCATTTTTCCCTTCTTTCTCCTAATGTCCGCCATGCTATTCCTTATGTTCCACGTATAAGTGAAAGCATATGATAATTGTCTTTCTCTGCTTTACTTATTTCACTTAGCATAATCTCCTCCAGTTCCATCCATGTCGATGCAAATGATGGGTATTCATCCTTTCTGATGGCTGAGTAATATTCCACTGTACATATGGACCATATCTTCTTTATCCATTCATCTGTTGAAGGGCAGCTCGGCTCTTTCCACAGTATGGCTATTGCAGACATTGCTGCTATGAACACTGGGGTGCATGTACCACTCTTTTCACTACATCTGTATCTTTGGGGTCAATACCCAATAGTATAATTGCTGGGTCATAGGGTAGCTCTATTTTTAACTTTTTGAAGAACCTCCATACTGTTTTCCAGAGTGGCTGTACCAGCTTGCATTCCCACCAACAGTGTAAGAGGGTTCCCCTTTCTCCACATCCTCTCCAGCATTTATTGTTTCTTGCCTTGTCAATTTTTGCCATTCTAACTGGTGCAAGGTGGTATCTCAGTGTGGTTTTGATTTGAATTTCCCTAATGGCTAATGATGTTGAACATTTTTTCATGTGTCTGTCAGCCATTTGTATGTCTTCTTTGGAGAAGTGTCTGTTCATGTCTTCTGTCCAATTTTTGACTTGATTATTTGTTTTTTGGGTATTGAGTTTGAGAAGTTCTTTATAGATCTTGGATACGAGCTCTTTATCTGTAGTGTCATTTGCAAGTATCTTCTCCCATTCTGTGGGTTCCCTCTTTGTTTTGCTGACTGTTTCCTTTGCTGTGCAGAAGACTTTTATCTTGATTGAAGTCCCAAAAGTTCATTTTCATTTTTGTTTCCCTTGCCTTTGGGGACGTGTCTTGAAAGAAGTTGCTGTGGCCGATGTCAAAGAGGTTACTGCCTGTGTTCTCCTCTAGGATTTTGATGGATTCCTGTCTCACATTGAGGTCTTTCATCTATTTAGAGTTTATCTTTGTGTGTGGTGTAAGAGAATGGTTGAGTTTCATTCTTCTGTATATAGCTGTCCAATTTTCCCAGCACCATTTATTGAAGAGACTGTCTTTTTTCCATTGGATATTTTTTCCTGCTTTGTTGAAGATTAGTTGCTATTAAGCTTCATTGGCTTGCCTACTTGCTATGGGGTTCTGTTTGTTTGTTTTGAACACTTGGGTTTGTGCTGGTGAGTTTTACATCATGCATTACCTTGGTTGCCCCAGTGTTCATCTGCAACGGGGTTGCTCAGGAATTCTTGAACTGCCTGGTGACCCATTGACTAAACTAGTTTGGGGTCCACTGGTTCATAGAAAGCCCAGCTCTGCCAAAACCATCAGGCTTGGAGTCGCCTCTGCCTGGGACTCCAGCCCCATTCCCTCTGTCTAAAAGAGCACTGTGAGCCAATTGGTTGTCACTCTGGAGAACAACGGAACTTGATGTAACTACATCAGAACCACTCTGAACACACATTTAAATTCTCTAATCCAATGATATGCACTTTGCTAGAAAAATAAAGCCAGACCCTGCATTTCTTGAACAGCATTTCTTGCCTTGGTCCCAAAGGCAAGTTGACCACTTCATCTGGTTCTCGAGAGAAGAAACAGCTAGATCCTTATTCCTGGAGATAAAAGTGTCTGAGTGGAAGACACTTAGGAAGAGCTTGTACAATATTCCCCCAAATTGTGTCTTTTGTACTTTATGGGAGATTTAAGGGATTTTTAAGGGTGACATTGACAATGCAGGAGTTTCACATTACACACTGGCTTGATAGAAGATGCCATTCTACCCAGAGCCCTTTCATTTATAAACATGCTTATGGTTTTATTATTTTGTTTGACCCTCACACCTACCTCATGCACAAACAGGTCAACTACTGGTATTCCATTTTGCAAATGGGGATGCTGAAACACAGAGTAAAGACCACGGCCAAGACGATGGAGAGCAAGTGATGGGTCATTCCAAGTGGGATCTCATCTTTTTTAAATTTTGTTCATCATGGGCTTTTGGCATTAACTTTGATTTTTAAATTATTGTGTTAAAATGTTACCTACCTTGATTACTGAATCCTTTGCACCCCAAACTAGTGCATTAATTGCCTTATTCTAGTCCCAGCTCTGGAGGTTGGATGGATTAGCCTGGATCCTATGAAGTATCCATTTATTGCATGTCAAGAAGAGATGAATATCAGTAATTGCATATAGTTCAACCTAATGGATCCTTCCAGAAGGGAGTCCTGAGGGTCCCCACGGGTCTCTACACTACATGTAACTGCTTCGTTCTTCTGTGCAGAGGTCCTCAGCCAGGTTGCACATTTTAACCAGCCTTGGGGCTTTTATGAAAACTAGAATCGCAGGCTGGGGATAGAGAAATGGTAAGGGTGTTTTCAAAAAACTCCTCCAGTGTGAACCTCTGGATTACAGCCTCTGAATCAAACTAGGTTTAAACGAGGCTGTAGGGACCGAGTGTCCTGGATTCACATTCTGGCGGCATCACTTTCTAACCACAGGATCTGAGGCTAGTTACAGGTTGTTGCGAGTGGTGAGTAATGTATGTAAGTGTCCAGCACAGTGCTTGATACCTAACAAATCCTGGATACCGGGTAATGGTTCTAGGAGCTATTATTTTGTGCCAAGGCCCAGAGAAGTGAAGTAAGACACCCCAGGTCACCCAGCAAGTTCCTGAAAGAGTTGGGTTTGTGGCCAAGGTCTGTCTGGCCCGATATCTAGCACCAAAGCAACCACATTTGATGTCCACTAAATGTTCGGTCCAAGGCCGGAGGCCCTCGGTCACTAGCCCACAGCGTTTCCAATGAGCCCCCGCCCCGCTGTCATGGATGAGGACGGCCCTTGGCCAGAGCCGAGGTGCACAGGCAGAGAGAGGAGGCACAGTGGCCTAAAAGAGCAGGTCCCTGTCCCGGGGAGATTCCCCTCCCACGGGGAAAGCCCCCAGCCTCTATTACCTCAAATGCCCACACTTCTGCCTAGCGCTGCCAGCCACTTTCATTTCCTCACCTCCAATTCCTTTAACTTTTTGTGTGCTGGCTTCTCCTCCTAGTACCTCAGGCCATGGCAGGGACCTCCTGAATGTTGAAACTGCGGGCACCACGGGGGACCTCTGCCTTGGGGACACCGCCAGTCACTCTTTTTCCTGAGCTTCTTGCCCTTTCTGCTTTCTGCCATGCCACAGGCCAAACAAAGTGAGTGAGCGGGGCCCAGCCTCTTCCCTGGCCACCTCTCCTCCTCACCTCTCAGGTTCCAAACAGCCCCAAAGTCTTGAGGCTCCTGCGCCCTGAAGCCCTGCCTGGGAGGCTGCACTTGCCACCTTTCCTGCCTCCAAGGCCCCCCAGCCCCATCACGCTCTCCAGGCAGACCCCCCGGTCCTCCCTTGAACCCAGAGCTGATCAGCAAGCTTTCTGGGGATGTTCCCACCCCTGGTCCCGCTGCCTCCAGGTCACTTCCAACCTCTCACGTGACAGCAAGTTTCTATAATTCAGTTGTATCCACATCCAGCCCGCGAACCAGACTGGAAACTCCTTTAAGGCCAAAGCCGTAGCTGTCCAAGGTCCACACTTTGAGGAGAAAAGATGAACCCTAAGGCCAAAGTGGGTCAGAGGAGGGAGATTTCAGTGTGAACCGCAGAGGTCCTAGGACAGTGCCCTGGGTCTGGGATGATGGCGGCCCTTGGATGGGCAGAGGGCAGGGAGAGAAACATCCTCCCTGGGGTCACCCAACTCCCTGCTCTCAGGGACCCGGGAGCGAGGGCTGGTTCCAAGGACCTGTGACTTATGCCCCAAAGCATAAGTCACTGCCCTTAACAAGCAGCTGTGCCAAACAGGAGCTCCGTGTGTGAATAGCCTGTTTTTGCGACATGCCCAATTCTGATCATGTCAGGAAACATTTTGCAAATTCAGAAGTCAGAGCCAAAGGGAAGTGCTGTGTGGTCTACAGCTAGCTGCAGTAGTTAAATGAGAACAATCTTTCCCCAAGTGGTTCCTCTTGAGGACAGCATTTCTGCTGGCTCTGGGACTTTGGGCCATCTATAAAGCTTCACAATGGAAAATAAGGAGGAAGAGTTCTTGGCTAGAACTGGAGAAAGAGCAGCCGTCAACCAAACCATGTTCCCTGCAATGGAGGCCTTTGAAATCAATGGTAAAGTACTGCTTCCCAGTAATGACATTGCCTGGTGATGTACTTTTTCTGTTGGCAACATAAGAATAGACAAGGTGATAGGAAGCCTTAGGTTTGTGCCGTAGACTCTCACTAATACATTTCTGGAATGCTTCAATGTGGGATTCATGTAATGTTAGGAATAGATGCTGTATCTTTAGTATACAGTTGGGTTGTTGTTTTTTTTTAGCTTCCCAATAAATTGTATTAAAATATTTACCCTTCGATGAGTTCTAATACTTATCATATGCCCTTCCTTTTTATTAGTCTTATTTTGACACCCAGGTTGTGTGACAAAATGGCAAAGCAACACAAGGGGGATGAAAAAGTTCCACAGAATGAAAGCCAAGGGCCACATATTTATTTAATGTAATTCCTTTAAAACTCTTTAAGGTGACTTCCATTATAACTGACGTGTTGATCAGGGAGTGCTTTCTCCAGTTCGCGCTGGCTAGGATATGTTCATAGCTTCATAATTAGTTTGTCTTAGATTCAATTCAGGTTTTAAAAATTCAGGCAACTCTTTTCTCCCTCATCCTTCTACAGGTGGTGCATTTTTTAAGTCTTCTAGAATTTAAAGTCGCCAGTGAGTGTTTTCCACAGGGGACCTCTGATTTCCCGTGCTAGAATATCCTCTAGGACTTGCCTTCCAAGTTGATGAGTCATTCCCACTCCTAGTCTTTTCTGGAAGTCGTCTGTTCAGAACAATTGCAGTTCTGTCCCCCAGCCTGATCTGTCCCTCTCACCCAGTATTTGTGAGGGTCACTGGCTGGAATTGAAGGGGGCACAAAGATGCAGGGTTGGGTGTTCTGCCTTTAGGAATTCACAGTGTGATAACAAAATGCGTGCGTGCAAATGACTTTACTAATTGTTGGCTATTCAGAACTTTGGAGAATGCAGCATTCTGGATATATGACTTTTTATGTTACTGAAAGTGTGCAAGCAAAGTCAGCTGATCAAACATATTCAGCACCTACTGGGCACTGCTCTTGGCACGGAGGAAACATACAAGAATAAACGGGGTGTCCTTAGTCATGTCGGTGGTGGCAGGAGGATGGCAGGGTCGGGCCACCTATAAACTATCTCTATACAAGCGCAGGACAGATCTATGGACAGATCTAACCTGGTCTGACCTGGAGGTCAGAAGTGAGACCTCTTCTAAAGTTTAAAGAATAAAGGGAATTAGTGAAATAAGATACTGGCTGGGGCAGCAATAGAAGACCACGGGTTTATGCTATATTCATAGGGACTATTTAGAAAAATACAAATAGTTTCATGTGGTGGGGCCAATGTTGAGTGGGGGAAGTTCGGTGGGGATTGAGACTGGGACCAATTAATTTAGACTTTGTCTTGAAGACAATGGGGAGCTTTGAATGTTTGACTTTGGGCTAAGAGGCATTGGTTTGCTGTTGAGATTACTCGCTATCATAGATGTGGAACGAGCTAGAAAGAATAACTCTGAGGACAGAGAGAAGCGTGGCAGCAAGAGACAATAAGAGCAGTGGTTATAAGGAAGGGAGAGAGAGAATGTTCCGGAAAGATATTAGAAGTCAAGTCAGTAGGACTATAATGGTGGGAAAAGGCAAGTGAGGTGGAGGCTAGCTTAAGGGGGAATTCTAGATTTCTGACTTGGGTTATGGATACCATTAACTAAAAATCTAACCAAAAAACAAAACAGCTCGGTTAGAAGGAATATTTCTTTCTCTTTCTTTCTTTCTTTCTTTCTTTCTTTCTTTCTTTCTTTCTTTCTTTCTTTCTTTCTTTCTTTCTTTCTTTCCTTCCTTCCTCCCTTCTTTCTTTTTTTTTTTTTTAAAGAATCTATTTATTTACTTGAGAGCGAGAAGGGGAGAGCATGGGGAGGGGGAAGAGCAGAGGAAGAGGAAGAAACAGACTCCCTGCTGAGCAGGGAGCCTGATATGGGGCTACATCCCAGGACCCTGAGAGCATGACCTGAGCCAAAGGCAGTCACTTAACCGACTGAGCCACCCAGACGCTCTGGAAGGAACATTTTTCTAAACACCTTCACAACTTCCTGTCTTCTCATACAAAGATCTTGGAACATACGGAACTTTCTAGAAAATGCCATTATGGGCTTGAACAAGAGACTCTCCATTTGTCCCCGATGTGCATCCTGGGATGCACTCCTGTCCACCTTTTTGAAAATTATGAACATTTTTCTGTCTTGACCTTCTTGTCTCTCTCCTGATGTGTCTGGTTTCTCAGGAAGGAGATCTGTTAGCACATCAGGAAGCTCTTTCAGGTCTGTGGGATGTAATCTGTCTGGACCTCTCCCCCTGAGCCCTCAACTATTTCAGGCTTCACATCTCGCTTCTTGATATGTCCTCCCACTGATTTTGGTCTGAAGAACATTCTTCTTGACAGAGAGAACCCCCAAAAATACAGATAGAGAAGTTGTTGTTTGCTGTAATTTAACATTAAGCCCTGGCTCCCAGCTGTGGGTCTGGCTGTCTCTTCTTTTTGCTTGAAAGTTAATTTTAAGCATTCTCCTAGTAGACCTTAACCCTAGAATCTATTCTCGGTCATCCTTGTTGACGTGCTCACTGTCACTTCAGGTCCTTGCTCTGACTTTGTTTTTTTGTCATGTCACTACTTCTCAGCACCTTTTAGATGTCCAGCTTTACCCTAGAGTTATTTTTTTCTAAATTTTATTATGAAATAATTAGAGATTCACAGAAACAGGCAAAAAGGGAAGTCTCTGTGACCCCCACCCAGTTTCTCCCAATGAGAACATCTTGCATAGCTATCGTACTCTGTCACAACCAAGAAATTGATATTGCTACAGTTTACAGAGCTTATTTCTATTTCATTAGTTTTATAGGCACTCATTTGTGTGTGTGAATACAGTTCTCTACAATTTTACCACATGCATATATTTGTGTAACCATCACCAATATCAAAATACCAAACTGTTCCTTCACCACACAACTCTCTCTTGCTGCCTTTATAGCCATACACACCCCTCCCTCCCCACCAGCAATCACAGTCCCCCAACAACCACCAATCAGTCCCCCATTTCTATAATTTTGTTATGTAAAGAATGTTATCTAAATGGAAAAAGTACATAACTTTTTAAAGATTGGCTTTTTTTCACATAGCATGATTCCCTCCAAGTTGTTGTATCTATCAGTAGTTCTTTTTATTAATGAGTATTTGCCATGAGTATTATTCCATGATATGAATGTACCATAGTTTGTTTAACCATGCACCCATTGAAAGACATTTGGGTTGTTGCCAGTTTGGGGCTATTTCAAATAAAGCCGCTATGATCATTTATGTAAAAGTTTTTGTATAAGCCTAAGTTCTCATTTCTCTAGGATAAATGCCCCAAAGTGCAATTGCTGGATTCTAAGTATATGTTTGGTTTTATAAGAAGCAGCTGATCTATTTTTCCAGGGTGGTTGTGTCATTTACATTCCCACCAGTGATATTTACAACAGATTCAGCTTTTCTGAATCCTTGCCAGCAATTGGCATTATTACTATTTTTATTTTAGCTATTCCGGTAAGTGTATGATTGTGATATCTTGTTGTAATTTTGATATGCATTTTCCTAATGGCTAATAATGTTGGATATCTTGTCATGTGCTTTTTTTTTTCCCATTTGTATATGAAATGCCCCTTCATGTCTTTTGCCAATGTTTTAATAGGTTCATTTGTTTTTCTGACTAGTTTTTAGAGCACTTTATCAATTCAAAATACAAGTCCTTTGCTGGGTAGGTGGTTTGCAAATATTCTCTCCCAGTCTGTAACGGGTCTTTTCATCCTCTTAACAGGGTATTTTTCAAAGCAAAAGCATTTAATCCTGTGGAGGCCCTACCTAGCAATTTTCCCTTTCATGGATTTTGCTTTTGGTGTCAAGTCTAAGAACTCTTCACCTGGCCTTAGGTCCAGTTTTTCTCTTATGTTTAATTCTAAAAGTATTTTTCTCTTATGTTCAATTTTAAAGTTTTATAATTTTACATTTTACAATTAAGTCCATGGTTTGTATATGTAATGTATATATATGTAATATACACATACAATATATATGTAATGTATATGTGTAATATATATGTACATATTTGTATATATAATGTATTATATATGTAGGTAATATGTACTATATGTATATAATATGTGTATATGTATATGATATATGTGTGATGTGTGTAATATACATGTAATGTGTATATATATTTATATTTATATATATAAACAGACAAACAAATCTTGACCTAAATTTCACTTAAGTCAAGATTGGTTTGTTTATTTATTTATTTTTTTGCCTATGGGTGTCCAGTTGCTCCAACACCATTTGCTGAAAAGGCTATGCTTCCTCCATGAAATTACTTTTGTAACTTGTAAAAAAAAAAAAAAAAACCCCAGTTGGTTATATTAGTGTAAGGACTATTTCTGTGTCCTTTATCCTGTTCTGTAACTCCATATGTCTATCCTTCTGCCCATTCCACACTGTCTTGATCACTGCGGGTCTCATGTGAGCCTAAACATCAAGTTGTTATTCCTCACATTTTATTCATCATTTTCAGGGCGATTTTAGCCATTCTGTGGCTTGTACCTTTCCATGTAAATTTTAGCATAAGCTTATCAATACCTACAGAAAACCTTGCTGGGATTTTGTCAGAGCTGTGTTATACCTCTAGATCAGTTTCAGAGAACTGACATCTTACTATGTTTAGTCCTACAATCTGTGAACACAATGTGCCTCCACACTGATTTAGGTCTCTGTTTGTGTTTTTTGGTTTTGTTTTTTAATCAGTGTTTTACAATTTTCAGCATACAGATCCTATATACATTTTATTACCTTTATATTTAAATATTTCATTTCCTTCGGAGTGACTGTAAATGCCATTATGTTTTAATTGCGATTTCCACTTATTTGCCAGTAGTATATGTGACTGAGAGAGTGAGAACAGGCTTCCTTGCCTCCTTCCCAATCTTCGGAGGAAATGATTCTCTGTCACCAGTATGTATCATATTAGCTTTAGATATTTCTTAGATGCTCCCTTTTTTAAAGATTTTATTCATTTATTTATTCAAGAGAAAGAGAGGGAGTGAGTGGGAAGAGGAGCAGAGGGAGAGGGACAAGCAGACTCCATGCTGAGCACGGAGCCCAACACGAGGCTCAAGCCCATGACCCTAGCCGAAATTAAGAGTCGGGCGCTCAACCGACTCAGCAACACAGGCACCCCGATGCTCCTTTTTGTTAAGTTAAGGAAATTCTCTTTTATTTCTAGTTTGCTGAGAGTTTTTATTATGAATTTATTATTTATTATGAGAGTTAGAATTATGAATTTTAATTATGAGAGTTTTATTATGAATTTGATTTTGTCAAGTGCTTTTTCTGCATCAGTTATATGGTTATCTGATTTTTCTTCTTTAGCTCATTGATATGGTGGATCATATTGATCGATTTCTGGGTATTGAACCAGACTTGTATACCTGGAAATTCCATTTAGTCATGGTATATAAACTCTTTTTATACATTGCTTGATATGGTTTACTAATATTTTGTCGAGGATTTTTGTGTCAAATTTCATAAAAGATACTGATCTTCAGTTTTCTTCTTTTGCACTGTCTTTGGTTTTCATTTCAAGGTCATCCTGACCTGCTAAAATGAGTTAGGAAGTGTTTTCTACTCTTCCATTATCTATAAGAGAGTGTGTAAAACTGGTGTTAATTCCCCTAAAGGTTTGATAGAAGACTCCATTAAAATTATCTGGGCCTGGATATTTCTTCTTCAGGAGATTTTTAAGTACAAATTAAGTTTATTTAATAGATGTAGATATTCATATTATTTATTTAATATTGGTTGAGGCTCCACAATTTGTAATTTTGGAGAAATCAGCTCATTTCTTCTAAGTTGTGAGCATGAGGTTGGTGATAGGATCTTTTTATTTTCTTGCTAAGGGCTGCAGGATCTGTAGTAACAGCACCCGTTTCATTCCTGATATTGGTGATTTGTCTTTCTTTTTCTCTTCATCAGTCTTGCCAGAACTTTATCAATTTTATTGACTTTATTCAAGGAATCAGCATTTTGTTCTACCAATCTTCTCTTTTGTTTTCCTATTTTAAATCTCATTGATCTCTGATCTCTATTATTTTGTTTTTTGTTTTGTTTTGTTTTGTTTTTCTGGTTGCTGAGGGTTTATTTTGCTCTTCTCTTCCAGTTCCTTAAGTTAGGAACCTACTTTATCAGCTTGAGACCATTTCTCATTTGTAATGTGAGCCTCTAGTGCTGCTATAAATTTCCTTCCCAGTACTATTTAAGCTGAATCCAATAATTTGATATGTTCTATCCTCACTTTCAATCAGCTCTATTTTTAGAAATTTTTATTTAAGACTTTATAGCCCATGCACTATTTAATTTTTGAAAAAATTTCCAAGTGTTTGGACGTTTTCCTGTTGTCTGTTACTGATTTATATTTTGATTCCATTGTCAAGAAACATACTCTATGCAACTTCATTTCGTTTCCATTTTGTTAGGGTTTGTTTTATGACCCATGATATGGTCTGTCTTGGTGAATATCCTAAATGTACATGGAAAGAATGTGTATTCTGCTGTTGTTTCATGGAGTATTCTGTAATTGTTCATTAGATCTTGTTGGTTTATGGTGTTGTTCATTTCTTCTGTATCTTTGCTGATTTCTGAGAGTGGGGTGTTAAAGTCCACAATATAATTATGGATATATTGATTTCTCCTTTCAGTTATATCAGTTTTTGCTTCATGCAAATAGAAGCTCTGTTTTTGGTTTCTTGGAGATTGCATAGAGTGGAAGCATGCTTTTTAATCTACTTTTGCCACACTATCTGCCTTCTAATTGGTATATTTAAACCATTTACATTAAAGTAATTATTGATGTGTTAGGGCTTAAGTCTGCCACATCATTATGGATTTTCTCTTTGTCTCTCTGTTTCCCATTACCAGCTTCTCTTTTCTTACTTTCCTATGGGTTACTTGAACATGTTTTAGAATTCCATTTTGATTTATTTACAGTTTTTTGTTTGTTTGTTTTTTAGTTCATCATTTGAAATAGTTTTTTTACTTTTTTTCTGGGCATTACAATATACATGTATAATTTATCACAGTCTACCAACATCCACATTCTACCACTTTGAGTCAAGTTTTGAAAACTAATTTCCATTTATGTCTTTTGAGCCTTTCCATTTTTGAAATGTAATTGTCTTAAACATTTCCTCTACATGCACTATGTATCACTTAATTATTTTTGTTTCAACCATTAAATATGATTTTTAGGGGTGCCTGGATGGCTCAGTCAGTTAAGTGTCTGCCTTTGGCTCAGGTCATGATCTCAAGGTCCTGGGATGGAGCCCCATGTCGGGTTCCATGCTTAGCAGGGAGTCTGCTTCTCCCTCTGCCCCTCCCTCTGCTCGTGCTCTTTCTCTCTCTCACTCTCGCTCAAATAAATAAATAAATAAAATCTTTTAAAAAATGTAATTTTAAAAAATCATGAGAGGGATGGTCTAAACATATCTACATGTTTACCCATGCTTTTTTCTTGTTCTTTCCTTTCGGAAGTGCCATGCCTTCCGCTATTATCTTTTCCCTTCTGTTTGAAGAACTTCCTTCAGCCATTCTTTTTTTTTTTTTTTTAAGATTTTATTTTTAAGTAATCTCTACACCCAACCTGTGGCTTGAACTCATGACCTTGAGATCAAGAGTTGTATGTCTATTGGCTGAGCCAGCCAGGTGCCCCCCTTTAGCCATTTTTCAAGGTAGACCTACTAGCAATAACTTCGCTTAGTTTTCCTTCATCTGAGAATCTCTTTATTTCCCATTAATTCTCTCTCTTTTTTAAAGATTTTATTTATTTATTTGACAGAGAGAGAGACACAGCGAGAGAGGGAACACAAGCAGGGGGAGTGGGAGAGGGAGAAGCAGGCTTCCCGCCGAGCAGGGAGCCCGATGTGGGACTCGATCCCAGGACCCTGGGATCATGACCTGAGCCGAAGGCAGACGCTTAATGACTGAGCCACCCAGGCACCCCAATTTCCCATTCATTCTTAAGGAATATTTTCACTAGATACAGTTGATAATTCATTTCTTTGAGCACATGAAAAGTGTCATGTCACTTCCAATTTCAGATGAGAAATCTTCTGTCATTCAAATTGGTATGTCTATAGGTAATGGGTTATTTTTCTGTTGGCTGCTTTCAAGAATTTTCTTTTTCTTTAGTTTTTTAATCTTCTTGGTATATAGGGCCTTTTTTTTGGATTTTTAACTCATGATGTGTCTTGTTATTGATTGCTTGAATTTATCATGTTTGGGGTTTGCTCAAGTTCTTGAATTTGTAGGTTTGTGACTTTCACCAAATTTGAAAAGTTTTCAGCCACCATTATTTCTTTAAAGATTTTTTTTCAGCTTCACACTCTTTCTGGGACTTTGAGGATATGAATATTATGTTTTGTTATTGATACATAGATCTCTGAGTCTCTGTTCATTTTTTTTTTTAGTCAATTTTTTTCTGTTTTTCAGAAAGGGTAATTGTATTGTTCTATCCTTTAGTTCATTGATTCTCTCCCTTATCACTTTTATTGCACTATTGAGCCCATCTAGTGAGATTTTTTTTAATTGGAGCTTTTAAGTCCTACAATTTCCATTTGGTTCTTCTCTATATTCTCTATTTTTTCGTAGATTAAAAAATTTTTTTGCTTCAAGAGTATCTGTAATTGCTCATTAAAGCATTTTTGTTATGCCTGCTTTAAAATCTTTATTGAATAATTCCAATGTTTGTGTCATCTCTATATTGACACCTGTTGATTGTCTTTTTTTTTTTTTTTTTAATATTTATGTATTTATTTGAGAGAGACAGAGAGTGCAGGGAGGGGCAGAGGGAGAGAGAATCCTCAAGCAAACTCCCTGCTGAGCATGGAGCCTGATGCGGGGTTCAATCCCAGGACACTGAGATCATGACCTGAGCTGAAATCAAGAGCCAGCCGCTTAACTGACCGAGACACACAGGCACCCTGTTGATTGTCTTTTCTCATTCAAGTTGTAATTTTCTCTGTTCTTGGTATGATGAGTGATTTTCCATTGTATTGTGGACATTTTGTATAGTATGTTAGGACCCTCTAGATCTTGTTTAAATTTTCTATTTTAAATCATATTGTTTAGGTTTATCACATAAATTCTGGCCCACTTTTGTGGGCTATGGTTCCAATAACAACTTAATTTTCAGAGCCTTGACTGTTCTATTCTGGTCTGCTTTGTTTACCTGATGTTACTGGTATTCTTCCTTGCTCCCTGTTGGTATTGCTTGCAAAGACAGAAGGTACTTTTTCAGACTGCCCAGTGACCCTGGGTCAGGGGTGGGAAACGTCAAGCCAACAGGGCAGCGACCACTTTGTTGGGCCTGCTCACCAGCAGCCCTGTGCCGGGGGCTAGAAGAGGGGACTTCTGCCCGCACCAAGCCACCTTCTGCCCCTGGGCGAAGGGCTGGGAGATAGTAGGCCTGGAGACCCTAGAATTTGTATACAGACTGTTTTTCTTCACTGAGATCTTTTATGGAATTGAAATTTTATTTCCCTCTGGAGCCACATTTTCACTGTAAGTCAGACAATAGAGCTGTCATATTTCTGAAAACTGCTTTCCTAAAATCTTCACCTGGACTCACCAGAGTTTACTCCAGGGATGCTCATTCTAGTTTACTGGAAGTGTCATTCATTCTCTCATCTCAGAAACTCTTCCTCATTGGTGAAATCCACATTGAGGTTGATGTTCCTTTGCAGTTTTTCTACCCTCTCAGAAATCAGCATAGAGGGTAAAGAATTTACCAGACTTTCTGTTTTGTAAGCAAGTTAGTTAAATGCCCACAGATTCAAAGTTCCCAGTTTCTACTTTGCCTCTGTTACATAAAAGCTCTACTTAAAAGAGCATTCTGGGCCTGAGTGGACACCCCCGAACTATTCCCATCTATACTACCATGTTTGTTTTTCCTCTCACTATCTTCACTCAAATGCCTTCCATTTTTCCTATCATCCGGTTTGAAAATATCTATATCTTCCATGCTGGCCCTATAACATCTGTGCCTCTGAACACACTATCTTTCTATTCCCATCATTTCCTTAAGTTTAGTGCTGTCTATGAGATCGTATTCATCGTCCACCATCTTCTGCTAAATATGAGGCTTCCCTTGTACGTTACCCATCCTTGCCATTATCATATGCTTGCCTGAGGTCTGAAGTTGCATTTCCAATGCTTTTCCAATACTTCTAAACTGACACTGTTACTCTGCATGTGTTCAGGACCCAAACCTCTGCAGCCACTCATCCATCCATGCATTCATCATCTTTCCAGCTCATGTTGTGTGGTTGATACTGTGTTGGTGCTGGACGGCATCCCAGAAGCTTCTGGAACATAGGGGGGGCAGGGAGGAGGGAAACTGAGACATAAACAGACACAGTTCAGGATGATGGATGCCATATCAGGTGGAAAAAGAGCGATGTGGGGAAGCAGAGCAGGGTTCCACCTAACCCAGGGGAGTCAGAGAATGTATCTTGGAACAGGAGAAGCTCCACTGTGCTCCCAAAGGATGAGAAGGAATTAGTTGTGTAGGGGGGAGGAAGCAGGGCTGTATTTTCAGAGAAATACATGACCTGGAGTGAGAAGGGTATAATGATGAGTGGTCTGGCCTGCATGTGTCTCAGGGTCCACGTGGGGTGTGGTGTGAAGGTGCAGCCACAGGAGAGCCGGTGGGCAGAGGTCTTCCTGTTTGTCCCAAGGACCGTGAACAGCCACTGGAGCACTGAAGGCAGGGAACTGACTTGGCCAGGTTGTGTGTTAGAGAGTTCACTCAGACTGCTGTGTGGGGCCCCAATTTGGGAGATGCAGTGCAGGGGGGACTGTGCTAGACTAAGCATACCCAAGTGCCACTAACTAAAATACCACCCAACCAAGAAATCATTCCTCTTGCTGCTGCTGAAGCCGTCTTGAGACCACCATGCTTTAGACAATGCTAAAGCAGGGGTTTCTGTTCTGCGGGTGGCTGGAAGCAATATCAGCAGAATAATGAAGGTTCCACAAGTGATAGAAAACAGACTCAAGGTTCATACACATCTATGATGACTCAACTGAAAACCCACCATCACCTACCACAAAGCAAAAAAAAAATGTGTTCACGAGCCCCCACTCCCTCCCCTGGGATGCCCACCTATGATCCCTTTGCCCTTCACATCTGCCCTTGGGGCGCATTTCAGCCTCATTTTTCCAAGGGCAACTGTCTGTGTAGGCTAGTGAGGCAAGCTCAGGCCTTGGGGTTAGATGGACCCAGGGGCATGTGCCTGTTGTGTTGCCCTAACTTCTCTGAACCCCAAGTCTGTATAAGAGGATGGTCACACCTACCTTGCAGGATCGCCAAAAGCATTATAGATGATATCAGACAATGCCCAGCACAGAGTAGGTGCTCTGTCAGTATGAGTGGTGGGAAGCACAGGGCCTTCTGCAGGCTGGCTCCCTCCCTTTGGATGCCCCAAAATGGGGGGACAGCTGGCGTGGGGGAAGACTGGTGTTGGAGCCATGGTGGCCTCTTTTGTAATGCCCCACACTGGAAACAGCTTGCCAACAGGGAAATGTCTGCATGAATTGCGGCTGCATGAATTGTCTGTAAGGGATATTAGGCAGCTATTAAAAGAAGAGTTAAGAGGCACCCGGGTGGCTTAGTCGGTTAAGCGTCTGCCTTCAGCTCAGGTTATGATCTCAGGGTCCTGGGATCGAGCCCCATGTCGGGCTCTCTGCTCAGTGGGAGCCTGCTTCTCTCTCTCCCTGCCACTCCCCCGCTTGTGCTCTCCCTCTCTCTATCAAATAAATAAATAAAATCTTAAAAAACGAAGAGTTAAATCTTTTTCAACAAAACAACAACAAACAAACAAAAAACTAGAGGAATGTCCATGGGAAATCATTCATTGCAGAAAGCAATGTACTATATTATATATAATATGATATCATTTGCATAAAATCAAAAGAAAAAAAGCCATGTCTGTCTAGCAGTGTCCGGGTTTATCAGTTTCCATGAGCAAGCAGGCTAGGAGGAAGGCCACACCCCAGGATGCCCGCAAAGCTTATGTCAGCAGGTTAGGACGCCAGGGAACTGAGGTCCCCTGAAGTCCCTGATTACAAGATTATTAACCCTTGTAATGCTCTCTATGTTGTTTGATAAATTATATTAAGCATGTTTTATTTGTGTAATTAAATAATCTAAAGAAAAAAGAAAACAAAAGCCCAAGTCTGAGTTCCAGATCTGCGTCTCATCACCTAATAGGTATTTCAACTTCTCCAAACCTCACTCAGATAAAGTGGCAACAATCATGCTCCTCCCAAAGTTTTGAAATTTAAGTACGTTAATTCATTAATTCACTTGATAAACATCTCTTGAGAGCCCTCTATCACCAGGCACTGTGCTAGGGCTTCGGGCTGCACCTGGTTTAAGGACTGCACTCTGTCACCTGATGATGTGGGGCCCGGGAGTTTGCCCAGCCACACCAATAAGTGACCGACAATGGCACTTCTTGGCTTGTGGGAGAAGGGGGGTCAGGGGGAGGATTTGGGGGTAGCGGGACTTTGTGTCTTTACCCTTGGCCTTCCCCGGGGGAGCCATCTGCTCACACAGAGCGGGGATTCCGACACAGGTTGGGGCCCCCTGGTCTCTGCCTCCTACAGCAGCCACCTCACACCGAGGTTGTGTTTCAGATCCACACCCCAAGAAGAGAAAGGGGGTGAACTGCTTCATGGTCATGGTGGCCATCTACCTGATTCTGCTCACCGCAGGTGCTGGGTTGCTGGTGGTGAAAGGTAAAGAGGTCTGGTCCCGTCTGGTGCCTCCTGGGGTGACACAGGGTTCAGGTTGAGTGGAAAGCCCTGGGGTCACTGCTGCCCACCTGCTGAGAAGGGGTTCTTAGTCCCTGGGTAGCCAGGTAGCCACATTGATGGGGCTCGATAGGGGGGAAGTGGACAGGGGAGTGTGTGTGTGTGTGTGTGTGTGTGTGTGTGTGAGACAGAGAGAGAGAGACATAGAGACAGATCGAGAGAGAGATAGAGAGAGAAAGTACATTCGAGCCTGTGTGCATGAGAGCAGTGAACAATGCAATAATTTCACATGGGTCTGCTGTGTGCGTCTTCCATCAAGTCTCCCCAGTGTCTGAGCGGGAAGGGGCTTTATTGATCAGAGAGTTCATGTTAACATGATTTTACTTACAAAGTGTTCCTGGTCCAAATGTCAAGGTCATGAAGCAATTCCATCTGCAGACACTGAACTCACCCAAGAACATCGTGTGCCCAGCTGTCATAAACATATGTCACACGTATATTCAGGCCACATGTGATTACATCAGACCAACATATTGGTCATCATATGTTCATGCCCAGAGCATGCAGGAAGGCGAAGTTTGATCATGATGCTGTGAGTGCATCCCTAGGCCATGCGGGAATAGTCTATGAACATGTAATGTCATGCTTAAGTGTGAAGTGCCCATGTGCAGGATATAGAAAGAGCTCTGTGTTCACACTAGGTCCTCATGGCACATGAAATGTGTGTTCAGTATCCAGGACCCACAGAAGTTATGCGCATACGACACAAGAACGTCAGGGATGTGCTCAAATACCTGGGATTTTAATGAAGTCCCTAAAAGAAGGCTGTGGGGTGGGGGTGGGGTGTCCAGTTCTGAATCTGCAGGAACGGCTCTGGGCCCTGGAGACTCACTTCACCAATGGAACACTGGCCGCCGAGGATGGCCTGTCCTTCTCTTTGCTCCAGTCAATGCCCATCCCACACCTCCCTGGGGGCACATTGGGGCTGCAGGTCCTGCAGGCCCAGATCACCCAGGTCCGCACCAGGCAGGAGCATCTGCTACGGAAGGTGGACAACTTCACTCGGAGCCCAGGTTTGGCCCCCTCCCCTCTGCACCAGGACTCCCCAGGGGATAGAAAGGAGGGGCTGCTGGTTCATGGGAAAGGGGATCCTTGGACTGGAATCCGAACCCTCTTCCACAGTGAGGAGAACATTCCAGAACCTTGGGGCCCAAGGAAATGGGTGAGAGCCATATGGAGTAAGCATGAGATGGCTCTATAATGTTTGGGAGGATGGGTAAAACAGAGCTTGGAGCAAGTCCCAGGACCACTCCCATGTAGCCAACTAATACAGGCCCATGGCTGGAGAGAGAGTAACGGCCGGCACCAAGAGGTCTGGGCCACGTGGGGACCTCGGAGGGACAGAGCAGTGGGCTTGCTGGGGAAGTGTGATGGCTTGGAAGATAGGGCCCAGGGCAGAAGAAAATGGAGCCCAAAGTGGAGATGCCAGGAGTCCCCCTCCCCTCGGTTTTCTCGGGGCCTGAGACTGGGCCACGTGAGGTGGTCCAACCACTACACCCACCACTCTCTTAGGCTGTGCCGGAACAGGAGAGCTGATTTGGGCAAAAGCAGCTGCTAGGTGTGTCCTCACTATTGCATGGCGCTCCAGCCCCGTGTCTGGGGAGAGCTGGGGCTTAAGGGGTGATCCCATGGCCGCCGTTTTGTGCCCATGGGAGCATTTGCTGAATGGGCACAGGGTCCAGGTGGGAGAATCCCCCAGAGGCTGCGGTCTTCCCAGTGAGCACAAATGAAGGCTGAGCCAGGATGCAGGGACAGGAGACAGCTGTGGCAGATGGGCAGAGTCCAGGCTCAGATGTTCAGATGCTCAGACACAAGGACCATCACTCCCTTCCTTAAGATATGGTGGAGCTGGTTGTGATCAGTACGAGGGGCCCTGCCATTAACCTGAGGCTCTTCCTGAAGAGGTTTGGCTCCCAAGTCTTCTGACAATATAGGGTAGACTCCGGGGGTCTCAACCTTCTTTCCCCACTTCTGCAGCTCCCAGGGATCTACAGCTCCCCGGTGCAGACCATTAGCTGCAACAAAACATCTGGCTTTTTCTAAAAGCTCATTCCTGGAAAATACCCAGGTGTTTGGCTCCTGTTGTCCAAATCCCCCATCTGCCTGAAGCCCTTGCTCCTCAGCCTGGAGGGCAGAGGCTCCTGACTTAGAGCTGGGTGCCCTGGGTGCATGCCCTCACAGCCCAGCCTACAACCCTCTCTCCTCCCCTTGCAGAGCTGTTCCGGGTCAAAGGGGAACGAGGAGCTCCAGGTACGTTAATTTCCCCTCTGGCCCATACCTCCTGCTCACCAAGGCCTTTCCCCACGGGCTCCTGGGCTGATGCCTTTCTGGGCCCTGACCCCAGCTTACCTTCCATGGGCCCCCACAGCTCCCCACAAACTCACTGGTCCTCCATTGGGTCGGCTCTCTCTTCCCTGACCTCGTCTGAAGTGGGAAATAGCTTCCCCATCCACCCCACCCCACCAAATCTAAGCCGCCTTCCACGGCCAGCCCAAGTGCATCGCCCTCAGGTGCCCTCTCCCCTGGTACCCCAGCTGCAAGTGCAGGATCCCCCTCTGTCTCCCGTAAGCACTGTTTCCAGATGCCTGTTACCCAACACCGAACTTGTCCCCCCATCTGACTACGATCATTTCCAGGGGTGCACGGCTTACGTCTCCTAGAGCACATAACAGGAGGGGCAGCCTCTGGGACCTGAGTTCTAATCCTAGCTCTGCCGCTTCCTGGCTGTGTGACTTTGGGCCAGTGACGTCACTTTTCTGGAACCTCAGCCACTCAGCTGTGTAAAAACTAACAGAGATCATTTTACTCACCTCCCGGGGTGGCTATAAGACACAAGTGAAGCAATGTGCAAAAAAATGTCCAATAGCAAGTGCTTTCTGAGGAAAACACATGTGCCTTTGTTGCTTTCTCTTTCTACCTGAACACACGCAGTATTAGCTGCACGCATGTGCACACATGTACACACACTTCCCCCCACCCCTACTCCATTTTATCACCAGAGCCGTTGGAATGCCACCTTGAAAATCATTCTGCGTGGCGTTCTTGGGACAGAACCCTTTGGCCTCATAATTTTTTAAGTTTGGCCCAGACCACGCTGCTGGTCGTCAAGAGTTTCGAGGCAGCCTTGCATGGTGACACGAGAATCTGTTTGCATCCCCAGCACTCCTGGGGACAGACCCTGGCTCTCTCTGGAGCCAGGTGGCTTTGAGCAAGTCACTTAACACTTCTGAGCTCAGTGTCCTCCCCTGTGAGGTGGGGATAAGGATAGGACCTCCTGGGATTGGTGTGGGGATAAAACGATGAATGTAAAAATGTGTAGTCCGGTGCCCGGCTCAGAATATGTATTTGCTTTGTTATTTTGTGGGGAAGATTAAAGGAGCTAATGCTTGGGCAGCCCCAGCGGGATGGATGTTGACTCCTCCCCTCTAAGGAGATGCTGACTCTAAGGAGTCAGGGCTTACACCTCTTCAGATTCCTGCGTTGAAAATCTAACCCCCAAGGGGATTGTATTAGGAGGTGGGGTCTTTGGGAGGTGATTTGGCCATCAGAGCAGGGCCCTCTTGAATGGGATTAGTGCCCTTATAAAAGAAACTCCAATGAGCTCCCTCACCCCCCTTCTACCGCGTGAGGACACGGCAAGAAGTTCAGAAGAACCTGACCACACTAGCAGTCGAATCTTGGACATCCAGCCTCCAGAACTGTGAGAAATACATTTCTGTTGTTTATAAGCCACCTGCTCTGCAGTGTTCTGTTACAGCAGCCCGAATGGACTAGGACAGGACGAGGAGCCCTGTCCTGCCCTCCTGGTGTGTTGGGAGTCTTGAGTCTGCAAAGCAGCCCGTGGGAAGGGACAGAACTATATGTGAGTGACAGCAAAAATAGGTGCCACGTGTCCAGAGCTGGCCACCAGGACTGTCCTGTGGAGCTGGTATATTGCTGAGCACCTCCATGCTCCGTTTTACTGATGAGGAAACTGAAGCTCAAAAGGAAGAAGTAACTTGCACCAGGTCACCCAGGGGAAGGGGTGGTGCTGCTCCTCGAACCCGGGTCCGTCTGACGCACCTCCCTCAGAACACGTCACCTGCATCACTGCAGTTCACCTGTTACACCATGAGCTTCTTGGAGGAAGGAGCTCTGCCTTCTCTTTCTTTCCTTCCTTCCACATGGTTTGGCTCATTCTTGGGGCTCAGTGGCAGTGTGTTGAATAAATAACAGTGTGATAAGCAGCCTTGTCACCCCACCTTGTGGGTTGGCTGCTGGGTGTCTCTGTTCCTCAGCTTTAGGTCTTCCAGGTCAAAGGGGACCCAGGGCAGGCCGGGCATCGCATCCCAGGTCTGCCAAGGCCACCGGCTGAGAAAGGGGGCCGAGTGGACCGAGGTGTGCCGTGGAGCCATGAACACTGACCCCTGTCTACCAGCCCCGTAATTGTTTTTGCCCTCGTTGTGCAGGCTTCATTCTGAATCCCTTTTCCTTTCCATGCCCCCCAGGACTCCAAGGCCCGCCTGGAATCAAGGGAGACGCAGGTGGGCAGGGGCCGGGTGTGTGCACAGGGAGAGGGTCCGGAAGCAGGGGCCTCAGCAATTTTATACCCTATGCCTAAGGGACTCGCCTTTTCTTTTCTTTCTCTCTGTCTCTCTCTTCTTCTTGTTCTGCAGAGTGAAATGTTATCACTGTTAGTGTGTGTGTGTGTGTGGAGGGGGGTGACACAGAGAGAAGCCCCTCCCTTCATGCTGGGCATCCTGTCCTTCTGTGGGGCTCTAGAACATCAGCTGACTGAGGAGCTGAGACTAGTTCTTTCCTTCCTCGCAGGCCTCCAAGGACCCAACGGTGCTCCAGGGAAACAGGGAGCCCCTGGTAACGTGTGTCTCCTCTGCTTGGGCTCAGCGGTGCCTTGGCCGAGGTGCTGAGCCAGTCGCCCCGCTACCCCCTCCCCACAGCCCCACCCGCAGCCCCAGAGGGTTGGTGCCCTCCCCCAGTCCTCTGCCCTGGAGTCTTACTGTGCCTCATCGAGACACCCCTAGATGACCTCACCTTCCCCAGACTTCCTCTGGAGGCCCCTTTCTCTTCTCCCCAAATGCCCCCTGCCCCATTGCCTAGGAGCCTATCCCAGGAGGATGGCAGGAGCCCACCTCGTTGGCCATTCTCTACCCAGGCACCCCAGGACAGCAGGGAGAGAAGGGGAGCAAAGGCGATGGGGGTCTTGTTGGCCCGAAAGGGGAACCTGGAGCTAAGGGCAACAAAGGAGACTTGGGTCTCCCAGGTAAGGGCCCTATGGGGGTGTCAGTGCTGGTGGGGGGGCCTGCGGGCTGGGTCCTGTCCCTGTGGAAGCGTGTCTGTTCTGTCCCATGGAGGACAAAGTGGACAAAGCTGGGCTCTGCCTGCCAGCCTCCCGGGAACACACACGAGGTCTTTTCTGTCCAGGTGAGTAGAAACCAGGAACGCGAAAGCTGAGAGCAGTGTGTGTTGGGGGGGGGGGGGGGACAAAACCTCATGCCAGGCACGACCTGTGACAAGTGGGGACACAGGCCATGCTAGGAGCTCGGAGGAGAGGAAGGCGAGGGACAGCGGTGGGACCTGAGGTGGGCACAGGGGAGGAGGGGAGACTGGCTGGCAGGGAGGGAAAAGGGGTTCATCCCAGAAGCAGGTGCTACCTCAGAACTATTTGGGGCACTTGTTCAAAGTCCAAGAGTCTGTGTTTCAAAGGCCTGGATGATTTGATGCCGACAGTCTAGATGCTCTGAGAAGCGCAGCCCCGGGGGCTCTGGCCATGACTGAGCACCTTCCTGCCCCTTGTCCTTGGCCTCTTGAGGCCCCCTTGGGGGGTTCGGGGCGTAGTAGGGAGAGTGAGGCCTGTGCAGCTAGTGGGCTTGTTTTGTTTTGTTTGAAGATTTATTTATTTTAGAGAGAGAGAGCGCGTGCATGCACGTGGGTGGGGGAGGGAAGGAGTGAGAGAGACTCAAACAGACTCCCCGCTGAGCACAGAGCCAGATGCTGGATCCCACAACCTGAGATCCGGACCTGAGCGGAAACCAAGAGTTGGACGCTCAACCACATGCGCCACCCAGGCACCCCAGCTAGTGGGCTTATTTGCCATCCCTGCTCTGCACCTGTTCATTCACTTGCATCTCTAGGCACATTTTTAACCAGTTGAGATTTAGTTTCTTCATTTCAGAAAAGAATGGCGATGAAAATAATAATAATTAAATTATGCATACCTTGTAGGACAGTTACAGGGCTAGAGATCATGTTTTCAAACTATCTGCCACATGGTTCAACACTAAACTAATAGCCATTAGAATTAGCAGTACTAGCGATCCTTTCAGGTAGAAAGGGAAGGACTTCAGTTCTAAGATCAGACACACCTGGGTCCTAATACGGCTCACTAGCTGTGCTACCTGAGGCAAATGACTCGACCTCTCCGACCCTAATTTACTCACCTATAAAAGCGGGATAATAAGAGCAACTTCTAATAGGGATCAGTTACAACAGGAATATAAGATATAAGGTGGTGGCGCTGTACCTGCAAATGGGAATATTTACATTGTAAGAGACTAGGGTGCTTGTCTTCAGGAAGAGGGCACTTACAAGGATGTGTCAGTCTTGCTCAAACATTAGAAAGGCACTTGTGGAAGAGAAAACAGACTCACTCTGGGTGCCCAGCAATAGAAGGAGGAGCGATGATCAAGGGTTTCATGAGAGCCAATTGTGCCGAGGTAAGGGAGGAGGAAGGCATTAAGACTTAAGGCTGCCCAGGGATGAACCGGGCAGGCATGCGCGGGGCAGCTGCCGCGGGGACGGGCCAGGGGAGGGGCTGCAGAATTCTTGGCGGGACTGAGCGAAACCTTTGCACCAAGCAGATGGTTAGACAGTTGACCTCTGAGGGTGCTTCCAAAGGCGGCCCGCCACAGTTCTCTGCAACAGGAAAGGGGGCCCTAGACTTTCTCAAGGTGGCCCTGCCAGCCCCGGGGAAGGGGGGGGATGACAGCCGGCACTCTGCCCGCGGAGTCTGTGCCCTCCTGTTTCCCATCCCACACTCACCCACCGCCACAAACGCATGGTGACTTTGCGCCAGGGCATGGCACGCACACTCAGAGGTGGACTCGGGCCTGGAAACGCTGTGGCCACCCCTCCTCTTCCCAAATGTCCTCTCCCAAGATCACAAGATCTCTTTCACTCCGCTCTGGTGGTACCGAGGTTTGGTGCTCTTTGTCCCAGCGGATGGGTAATTCCCCTGGTACAGATCCAGGGGACACGTCTGTTTGCCTCACTTCACCTGTAGAGGTGATGGGAAGGTTCGGACATGAGGCGCAGCTGGGGTTCTTCCGTGGGTGGGTGCCAGACCCTGGTTGTTTCACCCAGAACGCCCGGCTTCCCAGGGCTGTCCCCTTTGATGGAAACATGGCAGTTATGGCCACACATAGCCACACACAGATTCCGGCCCAGACCACGCTCCAGAATCCTCCTACAGCCAAGCAATTCCTGTAACGTGATGGTTCCGGTCGGCCCGGAACAATCGGGCCCACCAACCAATTCCTCCAGGGAAGTAATTCCTAGTCCCTTCTAACAAATGCCATTTGTCCCTTCTGCCAAAACCGACACACTCAATGACCAAGAACTGCCTTCATTGGGGCTTGCCCCTGAGGCTTTAAGAGATCTCAACTGTAACCAAGTTCTCTCTGGTTATTTTGTTTCCCATCAAGGAATAATCATCCTTCAAGTATCTAAACCAGGAAGAATCTACGTCCTAAGCCTTGCCCCTAACATCACCCCAGCTTAGACCCAGAAAGCTCTGCATGACCCGTGATTCTTTCCCTCTGCTTCAGACCCTTCTGTCTCCTTTCTTGATTCACTGGAGAGAAGGCTGGTATCCCTCTGAGTCCTCCCCTTCTCTATCAAGAAAATAATGGAATGGAGCCTTTTAACCAAATTCCATCACGCTAAGCCTGTCCCAGGGCAGAGGGGGCTGCTCGGGGTGGGGCTTCGACTGGCAGGGCTAGCAGAGGCATGCAGCTGGGTCCGAAACCAAACCCATGGATTGGGAAGGGGTTGCCAGCCCCCTGCTCTCAGGAGCCTCCCTCAATTGATATGCACCAAGCCGTGGCAGAAAGGAGGAGGGAGCAGTGAAGGACCGAGGTGAGGACAGGCTGGGACGAGCCTCGAATGCAGATGACAAGTGGAAAATTTGAAACCTCGGGCACCCGGAGAGGCTGTGGCTGAAGCACTGGCAGGAATCGGAGCTGCGGCAATGTTCCTCTCCCCACCCGTACCTTTGAGTCTCTATTCTCAGCATCTGGGATCGACTTTCTGGAATATTCAGATTTCGGTTTGGGAGGCTTGAAAAATAATTCCCCAAACGCAGACACGAAAATGAGCCAGGCAGCCCTGGCTAAGCTTAGCCAGGGCTGTGGTCCCTCCCAAGGGGACCGGCGTGCTGACCAGGGTCCTGAGAGCCTGGCTTCCCAGGCCTGCCCATCAGCCAAGCCAGGTGACCTTGACCATTTTTCACAAGTTCACATCTTGTCTCTGGGGCAAGGTGGTGTGCTCCTTGAGGGCAGCTATTGGATCTTCCACTTCTGGGCTCCAGGTCGGAGGAGCTCAAGGAGTTTGAGTTTGGAATTTGGGTGAGACAAGTGTCAGTGGGATCTGGCAGCTGGGTTTGCCCTTCTCCTACGCCTGACCACGATTCCTTGATTTTTCAGGAAGCAAAGGGGACATGGGCATGAAAGGAGACACAGGGGTCATGGGTCCCCCCGGAGCCCAGGGCAGTAAAGGTGACTCAGGGAAGCCAGGCCCCCCAGGTAAGAGGCTGTCCATTGGCCTGTAAGTATTCCCTTTCCCCCCTGGCAGACTGAGCTATAAGGGAACAAAATCCCTAAAAGTCCTTCTTCATTTCAGGTGTGGCTGGATCTCCTGGAATGAAAGGAGATCAAGGTAAGAACTCTGGGAATCCAGGTATCATTCGAGCTGCCACTGTCCCTGGACAAAGTCAAGCCCAGGGCATGTCTTTTATTTCACTGTAGTGTTACCCCAGAGCCCATGGGGTCTCTTAAAACCCAGCCATGCCCGAGAGGAAGGGGTTTGATTGGCATTCCGTCTTAGAGCTTCGCCGCACTCTGCCCTCCAGGGGTGTGGAGCACACGTTCACAACCCAGGGTGCCTGGTGGGTCCCTAAGCCCCAGACACTGCAGAGCCATGGCTGAGATGAACAAATTGCTCAGGCTGTAACCTTTCTCCTGCTGACTGGGCTCATTCGCGGCTTCTAGAGGGAGATGATTAAAGCTGCCCAGGGAACACATAAGGTGGTAGGAGGTACACGTGTCACTGCTGAGAAGAGAGGTGTGCTGGGGCAGGGGGCAGCCAGGCTCTCTGGTGACCGAAGCCAACCTTGCAGTTGTCACTTGCAGGACAACCTGGAGCGAAGGGTCTTCCCGGCTTTCCGGGCGCGGCGGGATCTGCAGGGGCCAAGGGGGAGCCTGGCAGCGCTGGCTCCCCGGGACTAGCAGGTGAGGTCCTTGGTGCTGTGGTGGGCGCGGAGAGTGATGTCTGAAGATCCACAGAGCCCAGCCCTCATACCATCTGGGCATCTGTTGTATAGGACCAGCAGGGAGACCCGGGAGTCCCGGAGCCAACGGCGTGAAAGGAAGCAAGGGGGACCCAGGTAACAGAGGGTGTGGGTAGGGGGTGGGTGGGATGCTGGGTGCCAGGAATGGACAGGGAGGAGGACTGCTTCCCACTGCTCCCACCAGAAGGAGGCAGAGGGTCTCCTGTGCTCTGGCCCCGGAAACCCCTGGATTAAGGAAGACACTTTCTTTTGCCAGGGCCCTTTGAACTCAAAGCCCTAGGGCTGTCCTCTCTCTGCCCAGGGTCCTTGAAAGGCCCCTATGCCATGACCAAACCTCCACCATTAAAGAGAAGGGAAGGGCAGCTGACCCACATCATCTCCTGGCCTGCCTTCCAGCCGTGTGCATTCTCTCCAGTTAATCTGCAATGGGACCCCAAGGGTCAGGGCTCTGGATCTGGGTGGGGGGGGGTCAAGAAACCCTCTCTTGTACATTCTTCCAAAGGGGCTCAGGCTGGGAAGAGTGACCCACAGTAACCAAACTCACAGTGACTACTGTATAAACCTTCATGTCAACTTGGTCTACATTATAAACCATTGTGCCAACTTAGTCTAGGTTATAAACCAATGTGGTCTACTTTATAAACCTCTACACCAATTTTGTCTAGTCACTAAGTAAGTCTGAGCAATGGTTTAGAAAGTCTGGGCCACTGTGTTGGGTGCTGGGGCACCGTGATGCCGAATACCTGCTTCCTACCCTCACACCTACAGGTCGGTGCAGGAGACAGGTAGACAGACCGTTGCCAGGAACATTCTGTCGTGGGCTTTTGCATGGAGAAGTGCCGAACACCCTTTAGAAAGCCAAGTGCAGCCTAGAGGTGTTGTAACAGGGCAAGGTCGAGAGAGCGGGCTATGCAGCTGCCTAGGATGGCGTGGACAGTCTGGCACAGCCCCTCGTCTGCCAGAGCAGAAGGTCATGCTGTGTTAGACAGCCTGATGGCCTCACGCGGAGCTGTGTGCAGACTCCCACCAGGGGCAGGTCCTCTCAGGGCTCATCGATCAAGCAGTTGACTGATGGATGGATTGATTCTTTAAACAAATGTGACTTAACTCAGCTAAATGCTTTAGTTTCACCGTGTCCCCTGTCTGGTAGGGGTGGCAAAAGGCAGAGCAGTGTAGGAGTGATGTAAGAGCTTGAGCTGAGTCTTGTGGAATGAGTGGAGCCTGGCCATGGGGAAGAGGGGAAAGGAAATCTAGAGAGAAGGAATAGAGCAGGCGAAGTCATGGAGGAATGAGGCAGAGCTCTGTAGGCTGCTGTTCCCGGCATCTGGGGTTGGGATGTGAGAGAGGGTCAGGAGCTCTGGCCAGAGGGGTGGGTGGGGGCCACCTCCTGGCTGGCTCTGGATTCTGGGCCTTCAACCACTGGGGTTTTCCTGAAGATAATCGAGAGCTTTGGCACAGGCCGTTCTAATACCCGTTGTCCTTCTAGCCCATCCAGCCTCGGAGCTGATTTCTTTTTCACGGGCTGTGTGTCAGCGTGAGCTGGGGATCTGCTACCTGATGTCATGTAGATACCACCTGAAGGCACCCAGCAAGGTGTCACGTTCTGGGTGTTGTGGTCAGATGTCCCTGCCTTGTTGGCTGCCTCTTCCTGATCTTAAATATTTTCACCTTCTTTGGTCCCAGAGCTTAGGGGGTCTGACTCTAGGGCCTGAGGCTGCCCTACCCCTGAGTTTTCTGCTTGGCTTCATAGTGATGACAGCTTTCATCCCTCAGTTATAAATAATGAGTCTCTCTCCCCAACCTCCACCGCCCCCCCAATTGCCAGACTAATGGTTCTTAACTAAGCAAGGGTATCAGGGGTAAAACATGATTTTACCCACAAGGGACACTGTGCCCACTCCCCAGGCCCCCAGCCTGTGTCTCCCACTGTCTGAAGGTAGGAGATTTTGCCCTGCACTCCATATCCTGGGAGGGCTTGCAGAAGAAGAGCAGCTCCTGATAATGAGCATTTCCATGACAAGCCAGTGGGATAAGCACTCTCATTAGCGCTATGTCACAGTGACTTGCCCACACTTGAGGAGCCAGGAGGAGGCACAGCCAGAACTGGAATCCTAGCATGGCCGACCCAAAGCCTGGGGCCTTGTCTGTTACACTCTGTCATGCTGTCTTCCTCCCCAGGCAGCCTGAAAGTACCCCCTACCCCATCAGGCATTCTGATGAGTGACACCTTCTCTCTCCATCCCAGGTCAGGAAGGATTAGAGCTGAGGCTACAGCAGGTTCTTCCATTCCGAGAAGGAAACCTGATGTGTTCAGGCCCTGTTATGGCCCACCTCCCTTATAGCACAGAGAACTTTGGCCCACAGCCTGGGGATCGTTTTAACCCCATTATCAAGTTCCCATACATTTGTTGAGCACCTTTTTGGGCATCTCCATCAATCAGGCCGAGAGGTAAATGCCAACCAGGCAAATTCTAAGCATTAGTCCTTAATTCCGCCTACCCAAGTAAACATGGGGATTACGTTTTCAATTTGGAGCATGTGATGATTACAACTTACGTAAAATTGCATAGGTTTCCCACACAAATCCAAATGCTCATCTCCATCTAGTAGCTAATGGTCCCATCTCAAGAGGGAAGTCCCACAGGTCCATAATCTGGCCGCACATAGGCCGGTCTATATATCATCCCGAAGGCAGAGGTTAAGGAACTCTTGGAGAGGTTAGATTTCTCAAGTGGGAAAAGGAAGGATGGGTGGTGGTCATGGAAGATAACGCACACTTTTCCATGTCAGGACATTGGTATTCCCCCCAACTAGAGGTAGTATGGTGTTTGTCCAGTTTTGATTATATCAAGCCAGTTTTTCAAACCAGTTTCCTATTTTGTAAATAAAATCGTTAATCTCTCACAAGAATATCTAGCCTCCCTGGATGAAAACAGAGAAATTATAGTGCCTTGGCTTGACCTAGGTTAACAGCCAGATCCCATTATCGTGCATTAATTATTAAAAAAAAAGAAGTCTGTTTATGATTAACAATGCCTTTGGGCCAGGCACTATGCTTGGGATTTACTCCTATGATCTTAGCTCATCTGCCTGAGCCCCTGAGTTTCATCACCCCTACCTTACAGCCGAGGGAGCAAGCACTCCCCAAGGGTGAACAATCTCCTCGGGGTCTCACAGTTAATATACTCTGAATCTCAATCCCAAAGTCAGATCCCAAAGTTGTGCTTTTCCAGATTGTGTTGCATAAAATAACATAGAGTGTAGGACTCTAGAGAAGTCCGAATCGCCTGCACCTCCCATTCCATAGTAGATGGGTAAATCCTGGCTCAGTCACCAAAAATCCTCCTGTTGTAAACGGTCATTTACCATACCCCAACCCATTCGGGTGGAATGTTTCCCCGTGTTGACACCTCTTGAGAGAAAGCAGCCATCTCAGATTGAAGATGGTGAAGAGGAAATTCTTTTGGTCTGTTGGGAAGACAAACCGCAACATATCACGTAGGGCATTATCACTCAGCAGAACTTTCTCCGGAGGTCATTTCCTTTACCATTCACGAAGCAGCATTTTACCACCCCCCAAAACTTAGTTTTTTCTAACCTTTGATCTTTCAAAGGATTTCAAAATTATCTGATTTGGGGGAAAAGATTGCAAAGTACAAAAAAAAAAACCCCACAAAAATTAATTTTAGCTCTGAATCCCTTAGCCATTTCAAAGTTTGTTGGGCTTTGATTTTCCTCTTGAGACAAAGCCAAAATGCAAATAACCTGAAATCCATTTTCTCATCTGTATTGGAAGATATTTTATTGTGAAGGTAAGCAACAAAGAGTAATTCGTAATAGCAATTAAGCCCTATATTGTGAATATAATTTCTCAGTTCATTCCAGTCCCCATATCGAAGTACTGAGTTAGTCCCAGAATTTATTAAATTTTACCAACTCACATTTCTAACTTGTCGCTTATAAAACCTGTCCTCATTTTCCTCTAAATCTCTCAGGGGTATCTGCAAAAGTCTACACGCATCCCAGTTTTGGTCCCCAACCCGCCATCCTACTTCTGCTACATAACTCAGTCTGTCAGTTATTAAACACATCCTCACTCTGTCAGGCTGCACTTAGCCTGTATGTCAAGATGCTACTTAAGGAGTTTCCTAATGTACCAGAAATTTCTACATTAAATCAGAGCTGGAAGATCTGCTCCCCAACTTGACCCAGGCCTCTGGGTTTCCTCCTCTGTGGAATGTGAGGAATAGTCTAGAATATATATCCAGGTCCCTGCTAGCTTGACAACACTCTGGGTTTGAAATTGGCAATTTCCCCTCAGAGCAGGAACATTCTAAGATTTTAGGCAAAAGACCAGCTGAACACTAAACAATAAGGAGATGTTTGCTTTCTAATGAAACGATTTTCTTGGGGGAGAAAATCATTTCTCTAAATAAACACCTTGCAAATAAATATTTTGGGTCCCCTCAGCTTGATACGTGTGTGATACCCAGAAAAACTCAGTTAGCTGTGGTTTAAAGGAGAAACCAGCATTTGTTTGCCTCAGAGACAGGAAGGCTGCTCAAAGGTGAGCTGGGAAGTGGTCGTTAATGCATCAGTGAGGTTTGTTTAGGGCAGTGTTGCTCAAAACGTGGTCCTCGGACCAGCAGCATCACCACAACCTGGGAACCTGTTAGAAATGCAGCATCTCAGATCCACTGACTCAGCATCTCTGGGGTGGAGCCTGAAAAGCCAAGCTTGTTTCCCGAGCCCGGTACAGGCAATTCTGATGCACCCCTAGTTCGACTACTCATTTAGGGGAAAGGGATGGCCCAGGGTAGGCTGCGAGTGTCTTTGGAACCAGGTGGACAGCCTGAGTGGGAACTCCAGGAAGGTGGGAGCTGCCGTGCTAATGGGCCCAAGGAGCAGCAGCACCCAGTGGGAGACCAAACGTGGGTTACAGCCCAACTGCCCCAGTCCCTCCCTGTGTGACCTTGGATAAATCACCTAGCATCTGTGACTGTGGACTTCCTCCTTGTCTGTATAAAGGAAAATGGCACGACCTGCAGGGCAGCTGAAAGGTGGAATGAGGGTGTGTATAAAGCTCCTAGCAGCGGGCCTGGCTCAGCAGATGCTGAGTCCCCGGGAGGGGAGGACCTGGGGAGGAGGCTGTGAAAATGAGGTGGGGGTGGGGGTCAGGCCATGGGGACCACGGACCTAGGAATAGGGGAGTCCCTATGATTCCTGTCTGTACAGGGTGTGCTTGTCATTTGGTGCTTTGGGGACAGCTGGAGATGGGCACTTCTTTGGGAGGGGACAATAAAGGGAGGTCACGGGGCCTGGGGCCCCTGCACCTTGCTTCCAGGGACAGACTCTCAAGGTAGAGGTTTCTGCAATATGGCAGTCTCTAGGCCACAGAGGGCCAAGGGTCAAGGTATGGATGGTTTTTCTATTTACTAACAGCCAAAGGCAGATTTCTGAGTGTGGCTTCTCCTCTCTGATCTTGACACATGCAATTCAGATGCTGATGAGCAGAGGAAATTTGTGCTGCCTTAGCTGGGTCACCTCAGGTCCCCGGGGAAACAATTAGGGGGCTTGTTGGGCAGCGAGCCTGGAGCTCATCTGGGCCAGGGTCTGAGGTGCTCCCCCCAGAGGGGAGACAGACACACGCCAACAGGGTCCGTGGGGTCCCTGTGGCAGCACTTACTGAGCACGGGCCAGACACGAGGCTCAGCCCATGACACAGGCGACTTCATTTCAGTCTCAAGACCACCCCTGAGGCAGCCAGGAGACTCAGAGCAGGAAAGTGAGGCTCCCAGAGGGCAGCACCTTGCTCAAGGTCACAGAGGCAGATGCCAGCCCGGGCCGGCTAACTCTGGCCGCTTTGCTGCCTCAGGGGGAAGTACGCCATCCACGGGCAAGGCCAGAGAAGGCTTCGCGGTGAGGTGACATCTGACATCTTAGCAGGTTTTACAGGCTTGATCTGAGTTCTCCAGGGGATGGAAAGGGTGAGGCATTCTAAAAAGAGGGACCGGAGCAGGTGCAAATGTCCTGCGGTGGGCCGGGGCCTGCCTGCCAGGGTCTGACGTCTGAGTTTCCCTCAGCTCTCTTTTTTTTTTTTAAGATTTTATTTATTTGAGAGAGAGAATGAGATAGAGAGAGAGAGCATGAGAAGGGGGAGGGTTGGAGGGAGAAGCAGACTCCCTGCCGAGCAGGGAGCCCGATGCGGGACTCGATCCCGGGACTCCAGGATCATGACCTGAGCCGAAGGCAGTCGCTTAACCGACTGAGCCACCCAGGCACCCTCCCTCAGCTCTTGGAAGAGGCTCGCTGAGCCTCAGTTCTGTCCCATCCCTCACATGAGGGGCTGAACTAGTTGCCCTCTCAGATCCTTCCAGTGTGTCCTGCTTTTCCGGTGCCAAGGTCTAGCAGTAGCAGCTCTGAGCTCCTGGGGCTTCTGACCCAACCACACGAATCCTTAGCCACATTAGGGCCACGATGAAATGAACCAACAAATGCTATGGAGCAGCTGCTGTGAGGGCCCCCAACACCACTGGCGGCCAAGGAGTCCCCTCCACAGCCTTCTAGAAATAAAGATGACTTTATTTTCAAAATATCTCTCACTTCTTTTCCAATAAAATGCAGGCAGGAAGGAATGGGATTGGATTTATACACTGAGTCAGGCTACCATCGGACAAAGATGGCCAGCCAGTAAATCCAGAGTCCGTCTGTCTGTCTAACTCTGACTTTCATCCACTACCTTTCTACTTCACCCCAACACGTGTCCCCATTTATCTGCGGTCTGTCTCCTTTTATGCTCTGCTAAGGAGGCTTTAAACAATCGTGGAGAACCAATGTATCTTTCCGTCTGCATTAATCAGACAAAAGGTAGAGGTTGTCTAAGATTAAAAGTGTCTAATATCTAAGTTTTATTATCCCCCCCACCTTTTGTATTTCGATCTTAGGACTTCAAGGACAGAAAGGAACAAAAGGAGAATCAGGAGTTCCAGGTAAAGGGCTGGCTTCATTTACATTTCTCAGAATGATGTCTGGAAAGCCTCGTGCTTGGAGGGCAGGTCTTGATGACTTTGAACGTGCTGCTGTCACCTTCCCCCAAAGCGGCCGGGGCCCAAGCCTGTTTGTGGCTAGGACTCCTGTCCTCTGTCCCTCAAGCCTCAGATTCTTCCCCTGGAAAACCTGGAGAGGGACAGAACTCAGGGCCCTGAGGCAGGGGAGAGAGGGGCTGAGGGTGGGGAAGGGGGAAGAAGGGGCTGGAGAGCTGGTGGTCAGCTGGTGGCCTCAGGCCGTGCAGCCTCCGTGGAGCTGGGCAGTCTTCCTCTGCAGGCCCCAGGCTGCAAGGCCTCTATCTGCTTCCCCATGTCTGTGTTGGTCCATCTCCGTCTTCGTCAGTCCCCTGAAGCTTCTCCCGTCCTCCTCCTGCTGCTGGCCCCTGGCCTGTTACGATCACCTCAGTTTTCCAAGCCCCTGCCTGTGGTCCCTCCCTGAGTGCAGCACTTCCCACAGAGCAATTCTAGTCTTCTCCACAGCCCCGCCCTGATGCGTGCCGACGCGAAACTTCTCAGACACATTTCTTGAACTGTCTTTCTTCCTCCTGAGTTGGATATTTGGTTCCTATTTGAACTTACTAAAGGAGATCTCGGAGGCCTAGAAACATTCTAGCAAGTTCTCCCAGAATGGCCAGAACTTCCACACAATTAGGTGGTCTGATGAGGACCGACAACCTCTGGAATCAGCCGTTTTGATCTGTGTAGCACTCATGTGAGAGTCAGTGCAGAGATCACAGCAATACCTGGCCCCCCCGCCCTCACCACCTCTCCTAGGTGGGCCAAAATCACAGGCTGAACATCCAAACAGCCCATTCATGGGGGCGGGGAACGTGCTTGTCAAGACAACCCAGTCATTAAAGCCCAAGGTCCTTGGTCTCCCTTGGAAAGCAGAGCGGAACATCTGAGGGAAGCGGTCTCTCTCCTCTCCAGGTCCTGCGGGCATGAAGGGAGAAATGGGAAACCAGGGCCTGGTAGGCCCCCAGGGTCCACCGGGACTGAAAGGCCAAAAGGGAGAGCAGGGAGCGAAAGGTAAGGCCTCAATCTGTGATTTGTGGGTTCTGAGGAGAGGCCCTGTTGTAAGGGGTTTGGGAGTTTTCAGAACCAGAGGTGTAGAGGTTTATTGGCTCCCTGGACAAGTTCCGTGCTGGGCTTGCCCTCAGCCCTGAGCACACGGAAGTGAGTGAGGCACAGCCTGGGCACCCAGAGGGGCAGACACGCGAATGTGTGCTTGCACGATACCCGGCCACACCCTGGCCCCCAGAGCTTTCCACAAAGGAGATGCATCCCACTATCTCTTACCTGTTCAATGCTCCTCACTAAGCTAACTTAAATCCTTCCTGCTGTAGGGCAAGCCTAGTTCATCTTGCTCAACCAGTGGTGCTCATGGTACATCTAGTCCCCAGGATGCCAGGTCACTGGCAAAGCTGGAGGAGAGAATCTGCCCTCCCCACCCACACCCTCGTCCCTGCTGCTAGCAAAGAAGGGTGAAGGGGTCCTGGCTTGGTTTCCTTTATATTGTGTGTGTTCTTTTTTTTTTTTTTTTTGGCAGGATCTTCTGGAGCGCAGGGAATACGGGGAGAAAAAGGTAATTATTAATTATTATTAATTCTGTTCTCTTTAATTGGTGCCTTCGAGAGAACTCTGTACTTGAAAACTGTAGCTGTGGTAGAGGAGAGACCCTTGTTCTCAGAGAGATTCCTCATTTTGGGAAAAGCTAGCAGACTCATCCTTTGACTAAGCCTCCCCAGGATGACATAGAACCACAACACAACTGTTTAGCTCCCCTCCCCCACTTCCTTCACTTTCTCTCTTCTTCCCTCCCTCCCTCCCCTCCTTCCCTTTCTCCCTCCCTCCCTTCTTTCCTTCCTGCCATTTCCCCCTCAACGTTTCCTTTCCTTCTCGCCACAAGACAAGGCAAGATGCAGCCGGCTGGAGAGGCAGGACCAGCCACAGGTGGATGGAGGCTGCTCGCCCGGTTGTGTTGGTGTCACATGCAGGATGTTCCCAGCTCTGGTGATGGCCAAGCAGGAGGATTCCCCCTGCCCCTGAATAACAGAACTTCCAACAATGAAAAGGCAGAGCCTGCATCCACACAAAGCCCGAGGCTGCTCTCTTCACCTCTCCCACGTATGTCTTTCACCCAGGTGAACCCGGACTCAGTTATCCGGTGCAGATGGTCAGGATTATCGGCACTAGGAACCGAGGCCGGGCTGAAGTTTACCATAACAATGTCTGGGGGACCATCTGTGATGATGACTGGGACAATTCAGATGCCACTGTCTTCTGCCGCATGCTGGGCTACTCCAGGGGAATAGCCCTTACCAATGTAACACCTGGTGAGTGGGTCCTCGGCCAGGAGCCTCTTTCCTGGAAGTTTTCCCTTTGGTTGCAAGTGACCCAGTGAGTTTGGGTTAAAGAAAAGGATTGGCTTAAGCAACTGAAAAGTGCTGCCGTCCAGGCTAGCCACCCCAGGACAAAGAGGACCTGGACAGCAAAGGCTTGGCTGGGGCTCTGGCTGACCTGGCTTGGTCACTGTCTGTGCAGCCCGGGAAGCCAGATTGCTCCATGGCCAAGGGTGTTGGTGAGCCGTGGCTCTCTGAACGACAGCGAGGTGCTGGTCATGGCAGAACAGAAAAGTTGCAGGGTAGGCAAACACAAGTGCTCATCTCAGCTATCTGGAAACTAGAAGCCAGGAATGGCCATGCTGTGATCATCCTCAAGGAGAAGGTACAAAGGGAAAAGAAAACAAATCAGAGCAGGGACTTCCTAAAATAAGTTTTGGAAAGATATCCCAGGGTGCTAGAGACTCGGCCTATCTCTTTCAGCAAAAGGTTCAAACTTTCAATAAAGTAGTTAAGTCCCCAGGCTGAGACCATTTCTTTGGCCACAAGAGTTGACCTGGCAGGGACACTAGGCCACCTTCTCCTGCCCCCACCCCCAAACACTCTCTGCCTTTCCTCCACCCTACGGTGCCTACTTGCTTTTTAACCTGAGTTCCATATGGATTATAAAACTCCTTTAAAGTATGTGTTTTCCTCATATAGATTACACTTAATGTAGATCGCTACACTGTAAACTGTGTAAAAGTGTAAATTACTGTAACCAAATACAGATCTTCCTGAATTTATGATGGGGTTACATCTCAATAAGCCCATAGTAATTTGAAAACATTGTGTCAAAAATGCATCTAATACATGTCACCTACCAAACATCACAGCTTAGCCTCGTCTGCCTTAAGGGTGCTCAGAACACCTACACTGGCCCACAGTTAGAAAAAATCATCTAACATAAAGCCTACTTATAATAAAGTGTCGACCAGCCCATGTCATTGATTGAATACTGTACTGAAAGTGACAAACAGCATGGTGGTCTGGGTACGAACGGTTGTACGCGTATCGTATATTGGTTGTTTGCTCTCATGATCACCTGACTGACTAGGAGCTTCTGCTACCCAGCATCACAAGAGAGCATCGTCCCACATATCCCTAGCCTGGGAAAAGACCACAGTTCAAAATCCCAAGTATGATTGCACCACCATTAAGTTGGAAAATCATAAATCAAACCATCGTAAGTCAGGACTGTCAGTCATCCTGCTGTTTTCCTCCGTGCTGTTGATCTGAAATCAATTATATCCAAAGGAGGGGATTTGGAAGAATGTGTGAATGCTTTTGAGCCAGAGAACGGCCTGGTTCAAAGGGCATTTGAGGAAAGTGGGTACGACAGCAGGGACTAAGCAGGAAAGAGACAAACACTGGGAGGCCCCCAGGAGGAAATTTCAAACAGAGCACAGATTAAGTATTAATAATTAATAATAGAGTATATATCTTTATCTTAATCTATCTCACCTAATCTTTGGATGAGACTTTTGTTAAAGGGCAGAAAGCAGGAGGGAGGCAGAGTCATGGCAGGAGAGCCTGAGGGGCTGCGAGGGAAATTGGTAGCCTACCCCAAATGCAAGTTTGGCCCTAATCCTGCTCTCCTCTATCTCCCTGCTTTCCCTATATCCAGGCAGTGGGGAAATCTGGCTGGATGACGTTGCCTGTCGAGGGACAGAGATGAGCCTCTGGAGTTGCCAAAAAAGCAACTGGGGCTCTCACAACTGCAACCACAATGAGGATGCTGGCGTGGAATGCAGATGACCTCCCACAGCCCCTCCACTGTGCTGTGCCCAAAGTGTCTGCAGACATGGACACTCAACTTCTCGGGGGGAGGGCCAACACTCTCTGAAGGGTCACTCTGGGCTGGGGCCACTAATAAAGCTCAAAGCACGACCTGGTAATGTCTTCTGCCGTGGCTGAAATCACTAGTTCATACCTCCCGTCCCTTATCGATGAGCCCACTCAAGGGACACATTTCACTGAGTTCTCACAGGGGGACAGCGAAGTCTCAACATATAGCCAGGGGGAGGGTGCGCTCGAGGGGGACCTAAATGCGACGTGGAAAGTGAAGAGTGCCTATAGTCAAAACGAGGCATGCCCGTCCCCTCCCCTTAAGCTCCCTCACTGGAGCTGTTCGCCAGCAAATGGGGAGGTGGGCACACAGTTGACACCATGTTGCATGAAAAACAGGAACTGTGCCTTTAAGCATGAAAATTAGTTTTCTTAGGATGTGAGCTCCATAAATGAGAGGACTGTTGTCTGTTTTATTCACCCATGTAGGGGCTCAGTAAACATGTATTTAATGAATGACCGAATTAAACCAAGAAGGTAGAGCAGCTCATGTTCTGAGCAACTTGGCTCCCCCCTCCCTTTTCAGGCTTCCTCTGGGTTCTAAACTTTCTGAGTGCAATCTCACGTGCTCTCTCTCTCTCTCTCTCTCTCTCTCCCTCTCTCTGAACATCTAGTCTCTTCCCTGCACTGCACAACACCAACCACCTCTTCATTCTCCAGGCAACCTCCTAAGAGATCTTTAGAAATGACAAAGAAACCACCATACTGATCCCTGCCTAAAGCCTTCAATGGCTCCTCCTTCCCCGAGGCAGTGGACCACACTCATCACCTGGCTTGCAAGGAAATGCCCCTGACAGTTGACCCCACACTTCCCTCCCGTAACCTTGATGCTTCGTTTCCTCTCTATGTTACATCCAGTATCTCCCACACATCACACGACAGTCTCTTGCTGTTTTCTGATTGATTCTCTGAATAAAGGAAGGAAGGAAGGAAGGAAGGAAGGAAGGAAGGAAGGAAGGAAGGAAGGAAGGAAGGAATGCTAAGCAGAGTACTCTGCTTTTCTGCACTGGGATTGCTTCATAGTCTTCCTGCAGCTGGAGGGCAGGTCCTGGTGTATCATACTCTAATTATTGTGACTAAGGACGCCCCACTCAAACAGTTTCCCAGGAACGAAGGAATGGTTTTCTCCAAAGGTGAATCTACTCTTGGGTCTTTTATATTTTATAAGGTTGGCTTTCAAAACAAATTCATGGAGCCCATGATGTACTAGGAGTATTGTAAATTTTTTTTTAAAGATTTTATTTATTTATTTATTTATTTATTTGAGAGACAGAGAGCACGAGAGGGAAGAGGGCAGAGGGGGAAGCAGACTCCCTGCTGAGCAGGGAGCCCGATGCGGGACTCGATCCCGGGACTCCAGGATCATGACCTGAGCCGAAGGCAGTCGCTTAACCAACGGAGCCACCCAGGTGCCCGAGTATTGTAAATTTTAAAAGTTCATCTCTTCCTGCTGCCTCAACATGCCCACAAACACGCTGTGAACACCCAGTCCCCTTCCTACCTCCCATGACTGTGAACTAGTGCTGGTCAAACACCAAAGGGCACCAAGGAAATTCCCTTGTGTCCTTTGCCTGTGTACCTACCCAGCCCCCAGGTAAAGGCCTTTACCCATGGGTTCCTCATGGTCCCTTAGCTCCCCACCTTCGTGGCTGAGCCTGGTCCCTTGGCGCTCTTCCCACGTGGTCCCCCCTCTTGTCCTGCAGTGACTCTGTCTCTCTAGGACCTGTGAGTTTAATAAACTTTGTTTTCCTGCACCTCTCCTGTGTCCCCTCTTGTGGCAGCCCCTGAGTGACCATCCCCTAAAAGGACAGGGAACAGTAGAGTATCACATGATATGTGATATTATTCCCATCCTCTAAATGAGCCAACAGAGTCGCAGTGAGGTTAAGTGATGCGAGATTGTGGCTCCCATTCATCACCCTTCTGTCCGTGGCCTTCACAGTGTGACTTCCCAGCTCATCATCAGAAGCCTGGTCTGTTGCTCGTTCACTCTCTGGGCATTCCTGGCACATTATGAAGATTAGTGCGTGCTAGCCCACTGCGGGAAAAGTGAGCATGTGGAGCAGGGTCCTGTTACCCCGGCTGAGGCCATCCTTCAGCAGCCAGCCTCTAGCTGGCCACAGTCCCAGTAGGGAGTTCAGCCAAGGCTGCTCAAGGAGGAGGAGGAGAAGGAGCTAACTGTCCAACCAACCCACGAACTCATGAGCAATCACAGCTGGTTGTGGGTTAAAGCCACTAAGTTTGGGGTGTGGTTTGTTATATAGCAAAAACCACCTAATAAAATGAACTTGACTAAGGACCCACAGCCGGTAAGAAGCAGAGAGGGATTTGAACCCAGGTCTGTCTGACACCAGTAAGATTAAGAGACAAAGGAGAGTTGCTGCCCCTGCACATCTGCTCAGGCAGCTCCTCTCATAAGCTCTCAGGCCAAGCCAAGCTGAGAAAACTTCCCCTCCAGAACCACGGGCGGAAGGAGGGTGGGCACGGCACGTGGCCGCAGTGTGGGCACGCTGGGTCTGTGGCTGATGGGCGGCTGACTGTGGGCCCGAAAGGAACTGGGTAAAATTAGCATGACGCATCCTCAACGGCCAGAGAGCAGACTGGGGTGGGGCTGGCGCCGCGGAATGTTCCGCATGACCTCCTAACCTCTGTGAGACACTGCTGTTCACTTGAAGTAGTTCTCCTCCTGCTTCCCCTTCCCCTGGCTGAGGCCCACAGGACAGACCCCAGCACGAGGCAAGTCGGGCTGAGCAGGACAGAGACGGCCGGTGCTCCAAGAGCGCTGCGAGCCCAAAGCCTTGTCACTTCCTGCCCAGCAGGGCAAGCCCAGAGAGCTTCCTGGCACCCAGCTAGAGAGACGCAGCTACGAGCGCAGGTTCTGGAGCCAGACTGCCCCAGAACAGGCTTCCACCTGGACAGTCAAGGTGTTGAAACTCTCTGGGTTCCTTGTCTATAAAATACAGTAACAACTGCTCCCTCTCAGGGTTCTTGTGAGGGTTAACTGAAATCCTAAGTCAAAAGAAAGCATTTAACAGGGTGCCTGGCACCGGGTGAATGCACAGTGTTCGTTACTACTATCCTTGAAGACCCTCCACAGCCCACCCCTTGCCCCAGCACTGCCCTGCTGGGCCCTGTGCCCCAGCAGGCAGGTTTTCTTGGGGCTCTCCCATCGGCACCAGGCTTGGGGGTAGGACACACTAGGATGGGGCGTCCAGGGCCCCACACAGACGGAGTTGGCAGTGGGTCAGGCTTACTGGGGCTCAGGCTTGTGAAAGACGAAAGGTAGGAGCAGGATGGGGCATGTGAGCCTCAGACCTGCTCGTCTACATGACTCTACAGGGAAATGGGGAGTGAAGACTGCCCCCCAGAGGCGGCTCATGCTGGGCAGGAAGAGCCAAGCCCTAGACCTTCCCCCCTTCCCCCTGCCCCCTTCTGACGCTGGCCAGGCTGCCCTGGAAGTGCTAGACCTTGACCCGGAAGCACGCAGCCTTGACCCGGAAGCACGCAGCCTTGACCCGGAAGCAGAGGTGAATAACGAAGCGCCACCTCGGGGCTAGCGCCTTTGTGCTCCCGCCGCTCAAGGGCAGGTTCTCTTGAAGTCGGAGACCTAGGAGGCCTCTGTGCCTGCCGAAGATGGTTTGGGGGAAAGAGTATGGGATTTCGGATCAGATTCAAATTCCAGCACCAATGACCAATTGTGTGGCTCTGGGGAAGTCACATAACCTCTCTGAGTTTCTGCTTTTCCATCTGTAAAGGGGGGAATAATGATGATGATGATAAAAATGGTAATAATATACTGGCTCGTGTGGATTCATGGCTGTGCTCTTGGCACTTATGGGAACTGAATAACAGCAGCATTCACTAGGACAGCCTGACCCCAAGCTTCCATTCCAACTTACATGGCTCCACGCCCAGAATATCTTCCCTTCTTCCACCCACCATGCCAGAATCCTTTCCACCCTTTATGGCCCAGTTCACATTGCACCTCCTTTAAGAAGCCTTTTCTGGTGGTTCTCACTCCAGAGAAAGCCTTCCTTTCTCCCACTCCCAATAGCCCATCCGTGTAAGGAAGGAGAAATCAGCACAGAATCCAAGATTTTCTGAGGGCTGACTGTGGCATGCACCATGCTAGATGCATTCTACTTTTGTGCTGGTTACCCTGATCTTAGTTATTCTTCACAGCAACACTGAGTAGAATGTTTCCTTATTATCTCCACTTTATAGATGGGAAAACTGAGGATGGGAGAAATAAAATGACTTTTCTTTGGTCATTAAAACTCATCTCCAGGTCTTCTAGCTCTGAATACTTTTTCCTCTGCACCATGCTGGACTCAAGAAGCATTCAGAAAATGTGTATTGTTGCAACATAGGAATTGGCATTAAAATCATATGCAAACGACACTCCCCTGATAGGGATGTTCTAAGTCTTTGGGCCTGAGGAGAGGATCAGAACTCAAGGAATTTGTTCATTTAAAAGCTCTTCCGTTCCCCTTTGTGGCAAAGTAATCAGAGGCAAATAAGATCAAATCCAGGAATATAAGCCGTCAATTCACAAAAGAGAGACCATAGGCCAATAAACATTTTTTTTTTTTAAAGTTCATCCTTACAGGGGCGCCTGGGTGGCTCAGTCGTTAAGCGTCCGCCTTCGGCTCAGGTCATGATCTCAGGGTCCTGGGATCGAGCCCCACATCGGGCTCCCTGCTTGGTGGGAAGCCTGCTTCTCCCTCTCCCACTCCCCCTGCTTGTGTTCCCTCTCTTGCTGTGTCTCTCTCTGTCAAATAAATAAATAAAATCTTAAAAAAATAAAATAAAAAATAAAGTTCATCCTTACCTTCAATAAAAGAAATGCAAAAAAAGTGAGGTCATTTATTTGCATGTCAAATTGGCAATTAAAAAAAATCCTTGGTGGGGGTGCCTGGGTGGCTCAGTTGGTTAAGTGACTGCCTTCGGCTCAGGTCATGATCCTGGAGTCCCGGGATCGAGTCCCGTATGGGGCTTCCTGCTCGGCAGGGAGTCTGCTTCTCCCCCTGACCCTCCCCCCTCTCATGTGCTCTCTCTCATTCTCTCTCTGTCAAATAAATAAAATCTTAAAAAAAAAAAAATCCTTGGTGTTGGTCAGAAAAGCTATGGCCATTAACCCCTCCTTCCCCTCTGCCTTTCCTCCTACCTCTTTTCCTCTGAGCCCCAAACGCCTGGATCTAGCCAGCAAGATGGCGCTGAGCATAGTTTAGAACTGTTCGTTGGCTCTCTCTCTGCTGTGTGGGCAGGAACTGTGTTTGTCTTGGTGTACTCCCATTATTCAGCAAGTGCATGGCACACAGTGTATATATATCATATATGTGAATGTATGTAAGATGTATATATATAGATGTAATAAATAATTTTTTAAATATATATATGCTTAGGGGAAAAAATTGGAAAGAACCAGCAAAATGTCTCTCTTTGGCAGGATTATGATTGATTTCATCTTATTTTTAATTAATTTTATCATGGCCTTTATTTTATTTTTTTGTATTTTTCCATGAGTAGGGGGTTGTCTACCATGAGTATGTATTTATAAGCAGAAAAGAGATTGTTATTTAAAGTAAACAATAGAAGTACAATATGCATCATCAAAGAATCCAGAATCTTCCCCATCCTGGGCTCAGACTTTCAGTCCTGGTCCCCCTGTGTGCCACTGTGTGTTGCTGAGTGTCCTGGAGTGCAGGTCCCTTGGAGGATGAGAGGCATGGGATCCAGAAAACATCTATGCTGCATGGGCTGTGAAGAGAAATGGGGCTGCAGTGGAAGGAGATGGGGGTTCAGGGATGGCTCTATATTTTAAAACAAGAGATAGTCAATCTTGTTTGTATGTTCATGGGAATGGCCCAGTAGAGAGGGAGAAATTAGTAAGTCAGGAGAGAGGGCATAATTTCAGCAGCTAAGTCCTTACGGGGGCTAGAGGTCAGAGGGGTTCTGAGCAATTGGTGGGAGCAGGATAGCTCCTCGATGGCAGCAGGAAGAAAGGCAAAAATATGAATATGCAGAAGCAGGTGTATTTGGTTGTAGGAAAATGAAGGATAGGTGGACTTCTCATGTGATTACTTCTGGGTTCTCAAAGGGCAGGAACCAAGGTCAGCACCTGAGCAGCGGGGGAAGGAAGGGCTACTGGGGGCCAAGGGAGGAGAATTCGACTCTAGGGTGGGGAGGGAAGGCTGGCACTGGTGCCGCCACTGGAAATGTTGTGGGCAGGGGTAGTCACGCAGCCACCCACTGAGGGCTTACCCTGTGCCAGGCACCCCTTCTCTCATTTGATCTTCAAAACAACCTGCAAGAGGCAGACCCTAAATACACAAAACAAACTGATGGTTGTCAGGGTGAGAGGCGATAGGGAAAATGGGTGAAGGGGGGTAGGAGGTACAGGCTTCGCCTACGGGATGACAAAGTCACAGAGATGCATGGTACAGCATGGGGAGTACGGTCCACAGTACTGTGATGGAGTTGTATGGTGACAGACGGTCGCTACATTTGTGAACACAGCATAGCATTACAGACTTGTCCAATCATTACGCTGTATACCTGACACTAATAGGATATTGTGTGTCAACCATACTTCAATTATTTGAATTAAAAAAAAAAAAAAAAAACCTGCAAGATAAAAATTCCTGAAACCATCATCCAGATGAGGAGTTATGTGTCCAAGGTCACACAGCCAGTAGAGGTGGAGGGCGGATTTGACCCCAGGCATGTCTGATGACTGAGATAAGTTGGTCCTCCACATACTCTGCTGAGGACGCCTTTGCTGAGCCTCACGCCCCGCCTCCCCTTCTGCCCTGCTGGGCGCTACCTCGTGCCACCGCTCATCCTCCCGATCAAGTCCTGTTTCCTGAGAAACCAGCAAATTCGGGGGCTCTCATACGTCTATGGGAAAGCTGCTAAAGCTTTAACATCCTACCAGGAGAGCTCAGAGGTGTTTTTGACGAGGGCTCCTCTGTATTTAATACTGAGCTCTTCTACTTGCCTTTCCACTTGCCACCACCCTGGTTCCAACCTCACCGGCTCACATTTGTATTTTCTTCTGAAATTTGCCAGACATCCACCTGTGCCTTCTACGAGGGAGTCACCGACACAAAGATTAACGACCCAGTTCCTGTCCCCTGTGGTCAGGGTCCAAGGGGGGAAACCACAAGTGAATATATTCTCAGTACAGAGTGATGGGCTGGGCTGGCCCAGGAGTGTGGGGGTCTTTGCTCTGAACCCCGACCAGGCCCGGGGTCCAATTGGAATTCCTTCCTTTGGTCCCACTCCCCAAATCTATACAGTAAAACCTTAATGAACACAAGTGAAACAGCTGTTTAGTGTCTCCCCGCTAATTGCACTCAAAGTCGTACAAAAGGTAACACAAGAAATTTGCAAGTTTGTTAAGATACACATTAAAATGGCATTTAAAAAAAAAATCTGGATGTTCTTATTGCGGGGCTTTGATAAGCTGATGAAAGCTCTTCTCTGGCCCTCTGGCCCTTTTGGCCGGGACTGGGAAGAATAGAGCAAGAGCTGAGCAGGGGCTTGATGAGCACTAGTCTCCGGGCGAGAATTTGGTAGACCCTGAGCAGTGACTGACCATTGCAGGTGGTGGCAGGACTGCTCTTGAGGAACAGTCTGAAAAGGGGTGGGTTTCAGGCCTCTCACCTCCCTCAAACAGAACCTGGCTGCCTCCGGCTCAGGGCCTGCTGGCTGGACCCTGCTTTCCCTTCAGGTCACGAGGCCTGGTGGCTTGCTTCTGCAGACCAACGGTGGTTTGGGAGGTTGTTCTCACTGTGGGCACGCGGGGGCGCTGCAGGCCGTGCTCAGCCTGTCAGGCGCCTGCCTCGGTCTCTGGCTCTGACCTCCAGAGGCTGCGGGTCCCACCAAGGTTCCCTGGCCGGCGGTGCCGCCCGGTCCCAGCCTTCCTGCCTTGAAAGAAATACATGCCTTTCACTTGTGCCCAGCCTGGGCCTCCACTAAACTCCTTCCTCCTTCCTCCTTCCTTCTTCCTCATCCCCAGGAATAAACAATCTACAGCTGGCCCTAGACAGAATGCTTTCGAAAGGGCATGAACTAGGTAGGGGTCAACACCCTTAGGATGTAGGGAAACTTCCATTTATTAAGCACTGACTGAATCGGTATCATATGAGATTCTTTATATGTATTAATTCTATAGAAATTTCTACGAGAGTCTATCTATAACTCCCATTTTACTGAGAAGACAGATGAAGTTCAGAGAGGTTAGGTTATCTGCCCAGGGCCACACAGCAAGCTGGTATGCAGCAGAGCTGATGGTCTACACACAAGCTGACCCAGAAACCCACATTCTTCTCCTATACCTGCCATCCCCTTCCCATACCTACACCCCAGGGTAAAGAACGTGGGCAGGAGGAGGTGGGTACTCCAGCAGGTGTGATGGAGGGACTTCTGAAGAGTTTTGGGGGAAAACTGAGAGTTCTATAGCAGAAAAAGCACCAAAGTAGTCAGGCGACCCACGGTCTAGTGTCTACTCAGTCAACTTCTGGATTGTGACCTCTAGCCATGTCCTCCTCCAGCGCTCAATTCCTTGTCTGGACAAGGAAGGGTGAGACTGAGGCACGGCCAAGCCCCCCACCATATCTGAGAGTTTGTGCCTGCAGGATTCCCCACCTAGGGGCTTCATCCAAGGACTGGCCAGTGAGGACAGAGAAGAGCCAAGAAGGGCGCATGCAATCTATGTCATGGTTGTGCAGTCTGAGAAGTAGGGTCTGAGTCCCAGAGAGCCAGAGCCCCTGAAAAGTGCCCCCACCCAAGGCCTGCTTGATGGTGGCCAGTTGATGTGAGAAAGCAGGGGAGCAGGGAAGCAAATGTCCTCGCAAGCAGGTGCTCACCCATGGTCTTAGTGGGCCTGAAGCCGCTGGTTATGTCTCATGCTCTCTGGCTTCAGGAGATACCCCCAGCATTTGGCAGCCCCCCTTCCCTTGTAGAAAGTGTTCTCTCTCTTTAGGCTCTTTATCTATGAATGTGCTGGGTTTAACTCCATTCCAACAAACCCTGCCCAGGCACATTGTAAATGTCAGGCCCTGTAGCAGGTGTTGGGCAGGGAGAGGGAGATGCTCCACAGCAGCTAGGCCCACAAAGAGCTCTCAGTCCAGCTGGGGAAAGAGAACCATCAGCACACAACTAGATGATCCAATATGGGGGCCAGGGACACAGAGCGGGACAGTGAACTCAAGGGGGATGATGGAGTTCATGGAAGGCTTCCTGCGGATGTCCCACCTAAGCTGGGAGGATAATTGAAGTTGGCCAGAGGAGAGAGGCCGGAGGAAAGGTGCTCTAGGAAGAAGGAGCTGGATGAGTGTGTTGTAGGGGATGCACATTTAGCAGACAAGGCCACAGCAGCCTAGCTAAAAGAGAACAAGGGCTGGAGCAGGGGCCTGGGGCACAGATGGGCCCTGATGCCCAAGAGTGGAGGGTAGACTCCAGGCTCATTCCTGGCTGGGGTGCCCAGGAGTGTAGCTGTGCTATTCACCCAAACAGAGGATTCAGGAACAGGGCAGGCTGTGGGAAAGAGAAGCTCGAATTTGACCTAGGGAACCCCCGGAGGAGCTAATTGGCAAGGACAGGAGGGAGTCATCAGGGCTGCCTGGGCCTGCTGAGGAGGCTCTCCCAGAACATCTGAAGTGCGGGAAGTTCTCCGAGGCAATTAGAGCATTTCTGTGATGCTGACTATGGTCCCTGCTGTCATTGATAAAAGAGGCTGCAATTAATTAAAAACGAGCCTCCTTCCTGGTACTTATGTCAGTTTTCCCAGAGAGCCCCCCTGCCCCCATCTGTACAGGAATCCTCCTGAGTTAGCTCAATCACAGTTCGGACAGGTGGGCCGGACAAAGCTTGGGCCAGAGGCAAAACTACCTTCCAAAGCCTGCAGTGTTCACAGGCTTACACGTGGGTACACTCACTTGACAAAGGTATAGAGAACAGTTCTCAGTGCCAGGCACCGTGCCAAGTACGGGGGACTGGGGCTGAAAGTCATGATCTAGGGCCCCAAGGAGTTCACAGTCTAGTGATGGAGCTAGGGATAGCCACAGACAATTTCAACAGAGCATGACTCCTACAGTCAAAAGTGTGGCAACATAGGTTCCTGGAAAAAGGGCATTTGAGAAGCCTTAAAGGAGGTGAGGAAGTAGGCTTTCTGTGCTCTGCTATCATTAATTTCTGGCACAATGATAAGAATTTCCCTTTCTAGATCTGAAGGGGTACGGGCACCCTGATGTTTATAGCAGCAATGTCCACAATAGCCAAACTGTGGAAAGAGCCAAGATGTCCATCGACAGATGAATGGATAAAGAAGAGGTGGTATATATATGCAATGGAATATTATGCAGCCATCAAAAGGAATGAGATCTTGCCATTTGCAACAACGTGGATGGAACTGGAGGGTATTATGTTGAGTGAAATAAGTCAAACAGAGAAAGACATGTATCATATGATCTCACTGATATGAGGAATTCTTAATCACAGGAAACGAACTGAGGGTTTCTGGAGTGGGGGGTGGGGTGGGAGGGATGGGGTGACTGGGTGATAGACACTGGGGAGGGTATGTGCTCTGGTAAGCGCTGTGAATTGTGCAAGACTGTTGAATCTCAGATCTGTACCTCTGAAACAAATAATGCAATATATATTAAGAAAAAAAAAAAGAAGAAGAAGAAGAAGGTAGCGGGAGGGGAAGAATGAAGCGGGGGAAATCGGAGGGGTAGATGAACCATGAGAGACGATGGACTCTGAAAAACAAACAGGGTTCTAGAGGGGAGGGGAGAGGGAGGATGGGTTAGCCTGGTGGTGGGTATTGAGGAGGGCACATTCTGCATGGAGCACTGGGTGTTATGCACAAACAATGAATCATGGAACACTTCATCTAAAATTAATGATGTAATGTATGGGGATTAACATAAGAATAAAAAAATTAAAAAAAAAAAAAAGAATTTCCCTTTCTATTGGGCACCTATTACACGCCAGGCCCCTGAGATGAAGCATCCCTCATCTATATTACTACCTTGAAGGGATTCTATACAGGGAGAAACAAAGGCTCAGAAAAGATCATTGGCTTAGTGCTGGCCACACAGCAGGTGAGAAGCAGAAATGGGGTTCAAACCCAAGGATATGTGCCTGACTCTGAGCCCAAACTCTCCACCCCAGTGTGCCATCAACTCCAGCCCTCTGTTAGCTCTGCCTTACAGAGGCTCTATGGTAAAGTAGAGAAATGGAAGAATATATAACCAAGGCTTGCTTCGGGGTCTAGAAAGAAATGTAGAAAACCCAGAATGTCTAACCTGCGAGGATCTTTGGAGGGCATGATTTGAGTTGGATTCCTTCGTGTTAGAGGCAAGTGAGGGAGATCCAGAGAGGCCATGAGATTGGCACTGAGACACCAGCTGGGGTGACTGCTGCGCTGGATTAGAACCCAAGTGTCCTTGTTCCCTGTTCAGGGCTCCTTCCGCTCACCAAGCTGTGCCACTCACCTTGGAACACACACACACAAACACACACACACACACACATAGATGCCCAAATTCGTGATTCATTTTGGTTTTGACCAAGATAATACTTTGATGTTTGAGGATCACCTGAAATGGAAGTTGCTCAGAACATACTCCTGCCCTGGTTGTATCTTCGGGCAAGATGGCAGGGGCTGCTAGTGGTGGTGGGGGAACGTTGTGAGCACCTTGCAGGGGATTTTCCTAAGGGTATGAACAATATTCAGTGACAAAAGGACTTCACAAAACAGAGAAACAACGTGACCAGAGAGACCTCCTAGCCTAGCCCTAGTTGGTTGAGCAATTCACTGTGTCTCATGTGTGGCCCTGGGCCAGCTATTCAATTATTGCCTTAATGTAATTTTATTTAAAATCTGTTATAACACAAAAGTAATACATGCACATAATAAAAAGTTCAAATAGTACTTGAAAACATTAAATCGACAATAACAAGCCCTTTCTGTCTGCATGGAGCCCCCCTCTGTCTTCCTCCCAAATATGCTTTAAACTCAACAGTCAAAAGCCAGACTCATGATTTCCATCCAAAGACCAGCTCCTGCATTTCTTATCTCGGAGTAACCATTCATATCCTGTTTTAAGACAGACATGGTTACTAGTTTCACATGTATCCTTCCAAAAAAAAAAATTTAGAGTTATCCATATACAGTATACCATGTATGTTTTTTATCAACATAATGACATAATTCTAGACACACTGTTTTCTACTGAGCTGTTTTCACTTATACCTCATCCTTCTTAATGGCTACATGATATTCCACAGTACAGATACAGCAGAACTCATCTATTCCATCCCCAGTTGATGGATATTAGATACCTTGTAATCTTTAAGCAGTGTTGCTCTGAGCATTCCTACTGGTACACCTTGAGTATCTAGTGGTGGAATTGCTGAGTCAAATGGGATATATGTTTTAAATGCTGACATGGTCCTAAATAAGCTTCTGAAAAGGTCTACCAGTTGACCACCACCGTGAGTAAGAGGGTGCCGATTTCCCCAAACCCTGGATGGCACTTGACAGTAAATGAGCATTTTAATATTTGCCAATCTGAGATGTGATTACTGAAGTCTCCTTGCTGTTTTAAATTAGATTCCTTTAATTATGAGTTGAGAATGCTTTCATATTGGCTTTCATTTTTAAGAACTTCCTGTTGACATCTGCTCATCTGGGGTCTTTCAATGATTCTTTCAATGTACATTAGGGAAATGGGTTGTCTGTTGTATGAACTGCAAATACCTTTACAGTTTGTACTGAAGAATTTTTTTTTTGTACTAAAGCTTTTAATTTTTTGTGTGTTGTCAAATTTATCAATCATTTCCTTTGTGGTTTCAGGGTTAAGCTGTTATTTAAATATGTTATGGCTAGTTTCAATTTTCACCCAACTAGAGTATAGGTACTTTAACAGCATTTGCCTGAAGATTCTATCACAATGCCTTGTGCTTTGTAGGAATGCCTTAAGTATCTATGGATCAGATAGATAGATGGATGGATAGATAGATGAGAGAAAGAGAGAGAAAGAGAGATAGGGGAGGTATCTGAGTCTTACCATTACCTCCTTTCCAAAAAAAAAAAAAAAATGTTTTGCAAGTTCAAAATGCATTATGTGCTTTTTGAAACATTGTGTCCCCTTCATTTTCTTAACCTTTTTTGGAGGCTCGCCCCACTGTCTCCCTGACCCCCTTCAGTCTTCTTCCCCAGCTCCTTTCTCTTCTGTTTGCCCCTTCAAAACCGACATTCATCCTCTTCTTGCTTCACTGTCCATCTATTCCCCAGTAGCAACGATGCCAAGGGGTGGCTGGGGGTGGTTACCCCAACTCCAACTTCTTCCTCCCAAAGCCACCTCGAAAGCAGATGAAGAGATGGAGAGAAAAAAACAAGTGACGTGTGTGTTTTCTCATTCTTCAGTAAAGCTTGAATGAAAACATCTTAGAAGACTTTGTTATTTCCACGGATGTAAGGTGAACAGGAGCAGGGCTCTGTACACGACCAGCGGCCCGAGGCAGCACGGTCCCTCCCCTCCCCGCACTGCTATTTCTCTGTCCCTCCGGTCAGCACTGCTGCTGGCCACTGGCCCACCCGGCAGCAGCATCCTCTGGGTGCCCCACAAGGGCCTTCGCCTGCACAGCCTCACATTAGGACCGTTGCCCCCTTCATGCTCCTTCTCGAGAGGAAGAGGCTGTTCCCTGTGCAGTCTCTCAGGAAGAAGACAAAGGGGCTCCCTCCAGCTCCCCCAGTCCTTTCAGCCTATCACCAAGTCAGACCCTTCCCTCTTCCCTCAGATCCTTTCCCCTCTTCCCAGCAGCCACTGTCTTAATCCTGACCTTTGTCGTCCTTTCCCTGAACCAGCCTCCAGCTTGTCCCCTGTCTCAGCTCCTGCCCCTTATGGCCCCTCTGTATCCCCCTGCAGCCCAAAGCATTTTCCAAAATTCACATCTGGGGACTCATGGGTGGCTCAGTCGGTTAAGTGTCTGCCTTTGGCTCAGGCCATGATCCCAGGGTCCTGGAATCGAGTCCCACACTGGGGGCTCCCTGTTCAGCAGGGAGCCTGCTTCTTCCTCTGCCTGTCACTCCACCTGCTTGTGCTCTCTCTCTCTGACAAATAAATAAATAAATAAAATCTAATAAAATAAAATAAAATAAAATTTGCATCTGACTTCATCAATGCCTGGGGCAAAACTCCAGGCCAGGATGAGACAGAGTACCCAGGTACCCAGACTTCCCAATACCAGGGCACATGGGTCTGAAGTGAGATGGGCACTTCAAGAGCTGAGGCTCGGTGAGTGCCCATCATCCCCCGGGGATGATTCCAAGCTCTCCCTCCCAGCCCTGCACACAGTGGCTTCCTGCCCATATTTGTTGAATGAATGAATGAAAGAACCAATGAACGAACGAATGAATGAATGAATGAATGAACCAACACCTGGTGGTTCTCTGGCCCACCCTTCACTTCCCTTCCGGCCCCACCTCTGTGCTCTGCCAGCTGCCTGGGCCCTGTAGCCAGCCCTCCTGGGACAGCTGCATCTGTTGTTTCAAGTTTGGGCAGACCAATTCCTGGCTGCTCCAGGCTGCCCTGGAGGGCAGGGCATGTCAGAAGAGAATTGGGGGCACATCTTTTGGGAAGTGATGCGGGTTGGTGCTAAGATCCTGATGGTCTAATTTCTATCCTTCCCTTAGCTAGATTCCTTTTTTAATTGAAAAGTTATTTTTACAAATTGTGAAAAAGGAAAGCAATACCACAAGATATATTAAGAGGCTCACCCTAACTCAACACCCGCCCCCCCCATCCAGGCTGCTCTGCTTAACAGTCTCTTGTGTGTCTTTCCAAATACATTCTATGCATATCAAAGGATATGTACTTTTCTTTCCACACAATTGTCAGCTAACTCTTCATCCTGCCCTGCAGTCACTTTTTCACTCAGCAAAGTGTCTGTGAGATGGATCTCTGTGACTACAAACAGCTTTAGCTCCTTCAGATGTTTGGCAGCCTGGGACTCCACTAAATGGAAGCATCATAACCAATTTAAGGAGTCTGCTATTAATGATCAGTTAGGTTTTTCAAGTTCTCTGCTGTTACAAATAATGCCGCCATGAGTATCTTTGTGTTTCAGCACTAGAATATTAACTCCATGAGGCTGTGTGGTTGGCAGAACAAGGACCCCCAAAGACGTCCACATCCTAATCCCCGGGATCTGTGAGTACGCTACCTTAGGTGGCCGAAGGGACTCTGCAGATGCAGTTGCATTAAAGATCTGGAGATGGGGAGATCGTTCTGCATTATCCAGGTGGGCCCTAAATGTAATCAGTGTCCTTGTAAGAGGAAGGCAGGAGGGTCAGAGTCAGGGAAAGGATCAGGAGCCATGAACGAAGGTGGGCGGGTGGCCTCTAGAAGCAGGACAAGACAAGGAAACGCATTCTCCCCTAGAGCCTCCAGGAGGAACACAGCCCTGCCGACACCTTGACTGTGGGGCTTCTGACCAGCAGAAGCGTAAGGTGCCAAAACCACATTGGTTGAAGTTACCGCAGCAGGAAGAAACGATTGAGGCGCAGCTGTTTTACTCTCCTCTCTTTGCATCCCAACGCTGAGGACCATGCCTGCAGGCAGAGTTTACAGCAGAGTTGTTGAATGAATAGAGGGGCATGAGCAATTACAAATACAAAACAGCTCCGAGCAGCGGCATCGTGCTCTCTGAGAGGATAAGCCTTGAAAATCTTGGTAAAGTTGTCAAACGCCAGGCAAACAGGCTGTACTAGTTCCAACAGTCTTCCTCCCCATCCCCTCGCCTGACTGGATTGTCATCATCGTTTTCCGGAGATAACTGTGAAAAATGGCATCTCATTGTTCTGATGTGCGTTTTTTAATGACGAGGGAGTCCGAGCTTCTTTTCATATGTTTATTGACCATTTGTGCTTCCCTCTTTGTAAACTGCCTATGGGTTGGGTCCCTCTTTCTTTTTTTAAATTGAGTTATTATTCTTTTTCACTAATTTGTAAGAGCTCTTCCTATTGCCTGGATATGAATATGTGAATATATTCCCTTGGTTTGTCCTTTTCCTTCTTTCCTGGTATTTTTTTTTTTTTTTTTGCCACGGAGAACATTCTAATTTGACAAAGGCGTGAATGAGGTGCTCATCCTAGTTTGGCAGAGAGGAGAGGGGAGATCATTCCATTGCACCTGACAGGAGCAAAGGCTCAGAGATAAGAAGGAACAAGGAAGATTAATATGACTGGAGCAGTTAGGGGAGAGAAGGATTGATGAGGTGTGTGTTGTCAGGGTGGGGGCGGGGGGAGGCGGACAGGAAAGCGACAGGGAAGTGAAGACAGCCAGAAGCTGGATGGGGGATTGGGATCATCCACTTCTTATAGGCAGTTTCCATAGGCAAGAGAATAAGCTTTTTTAAAAAAAATTCCTTAGAATGTGCCAGCTACTACGTTAGATATTTAAAATACTTGATCCTATTCTATCTCCACAGCCCTGGGTGGTGGTGGTGGGGAATATTATTATGCCCGTTTAAAAAGGAGCAATGAAGGTTTAAGAGTGGTTAGATAATCACCCACGTTCACACAGCCACTAAAGTACAGAACATATCTGCCTGAAGTCCATGGTCTCGGTCACTGAACTCATGATAGTCCTGTGAGGCCTAAGTATCCGGTTTACACAGGAGAGAACAGAATCTCAGAGAGGTTAATTAACTTGCTCAAAGTCACACAGCATGGAGGTCAAGGAATTAGGATTTGAACTCAAGTCTGCTGTGCTCAAAGACCTTGCTGTTCTCATTCCCTCCCTTTATCCATCCCCTGAGTGCAGAAGACCCCAGAGATTCGGATTTAACTAATCTGGCACGGGTCTGGGAACATCACCGAGACACCCTAGGTACCCCGGCCCTGGTGCAGGAAGGCAAGGCTCGGGGAGAAGCACCAGCCTGTTGAGTTCCGATCTGCAAAGAGGGGACGTGAGCCATCCCCAGCCCAGCCAAGCCCATCTGCCCCACTGCAGCCCAGCCAGGCCCACAGCAGCCAGGGTGAATGTGGACAGAGCCCAGAACTTCTTTTTTTTTTTTTTTCAAGATTTTTTAAAATTTATTTATTTGAGAGAGAGAGAGAGAAACAGCATGAGAGGGGATAGGGTCAGAGGGAGAAGCAGGCTACCCGCTGAGCCGGGAGCCCGATGTGGGACTCGATCCCAGGATTCCGGGATCATGACCTGAGCCGAAGGCAGTCGCTTAACCAACTGAGCCACTCAGGTGCCCGAGCCCAGAACTTCTTATGTGGTTCAGTTTTCCATGACCCTTAGATTTAAAATCTCATTCATTGGTTATTATTAATTTTGAGGGGGAAGTAGCTTCCTTAGGCCTAGGCAAGCAGACCTCTGCCCTGGCCCTGTGCCTCAGGGGGCCCCATTTGGGGTGCCTTCCTTGAAATTCTCTGAATCTCTTTTGGGTACCTGGGGCCAGCTGGAGCTGTGAGTTCTGCTCAGGCTGGCACCTCAGGCCCAAGCCAGGGCCTGCAAAGGTTCCAGCTTCCAGAAGCTCCCTCTTTGAAATTTTCTTAAGTCCCCTTTAGTGCCTGAGACCCTCAGGGCTGGCAGAGCCTCTGTGTGGGGCACCCGTATTCTAGACCTAGACTGGCAGGAGGCTCTGGCTCTGTTTCTCCCCTTCCAGATGCTCTCAGACCCTCTACTCTTTGCATGGGGTCTGCAAAGCATCTGAAGGAGCTTCAGGACCCATGCCTAGGGGATCATCCCAGAGCCCCACAGCCAGGCCATAGTCCCAGGAGAGTGGTCTGAGGAGCCGATGGCCACCACTGGCTGCCATGCTATTCCTTTCACTGGATGCATGAGCTGGGGCCCCTAGAATGTACTGATACGCTGATTTGGGCTAACTCTCATTCATGCCAGACAGAGGATAAACCTAGGGGCTCTGAGCTACCCACAGTCCACCACAGAGCCTTGGGTTTGAGCCACCATTGTGGGCCCATGGGCTGGTTCTTTTCCACAATGATGTGGCCTCAGGTCTATGACACTTGAGAGTGGTGGGAGGGGTGGTGGATCATCTTTACCCTGCGTCCCTCCCCACCGCTGGTACCAAGGATGGTTCCACACCTCCTTTCCAGGGATGGGGGCCATGCCTATCTCCTCCGAGGGCTTTGGAGAATGCCGTGACATAGTCTCTTATGGCTGATGTGGGTGGGGACACCATGCTCCCCCTGGCCCTCTAAAGACTGGCTAGAGAGTGGATGGATGCTCTTGGTGCGGTCTGCCGGCTCCCCCCACGCCGCCTTGCCTATGGTGGTGTGAGAGCCATCACATTCTAGGGGTACTGTCCTTACGGCCTAATGAGTTCAAGAAAAGACGTGGGTGGAAGTCGTGCTGTGGGTTTGTGCGACAACATTCCAAGTGGCAAGTTTAACATGACTGGAAAATGAATCACTGGTCCCGATTCCCCCCAGTCCCGGGGCAGATCTTGTACACGCGTGGTCATCAGTAACAAAGCGCAACAGCGACTGCAGGTCGGTGGAGTCGGTGCTCATGGACGGCACCCTGCTGATGCAGCTTCAGGAGCACTGGTGGCCACCAGTGTTAAGTAAATGACGCTGGGGAACCGCACAGCCTGGGAGCCGAACCCGGCTTCACTGCCATCCTGGCTCCGGAAAGCTACAGCATTGTGAGTTTAAATGGTGTTACCACCTGTTCCTTGCAGTGGGAGCTATGAAATTAGCCAGGAATGCGCTCTTGTCAATAAAGAATACAAAGCGATGCTTCCTGGACCTGAACGGGGAGAGGCAGTGCCGGGGCTCTCTGAAGAATCTTCCCGAGCGCTGATAGGCCAACAAACAATTAAGTTCCTCGTCTCTGCCCATTATCCTAAGCCTTCATCAATAAATCATTAGACTCCTCATGGATTTGATAACACATTTTTAATCAAATATTTTCCTGGGGCCCCATACACCCTAAGGATCGATCGTTCTATTCTTTGGGCTCGGCACAGCTGTGAAAATGCACATATTTACTAATTTATATAATTCATTTCATGCTTCCCATGTTCCCTGCACCATGCTAAACACGTTGTTAGCATTAATTTCATTTCATCTTCACATCACCCTCTTGGAGGACGGTTGGCACATCAGTTTTCCTTTTCTTCTACCTGGCGAGTCCGAGGCTCAGAGAGGTAGACTGACTTGCCAGAAGTCCCACAGCTGAGGAGGTAGCCCAAGCAGGGTATGACCCAGTACCTGTGTGGCCAACTGTCCCACTGCCCCGTCTTCAGCGGGACAGGTCTGTCACGTCTCCGTGGGGCTGGAGCATCTGCAGCTGGGCAGATCCTCTTGCTCCAACCACAGCATACACGGGTCAAGTGCCTCCTATTGACCAAGTATGCCAAAGCACTCGCCAGGCCCTGGACGGCTCACCCGGGCCCCAGAGAGGTGTCAGCGATTCGCAGGCAGGCTGGAAGGAGTTGGGCGGAGCTGCAGCAGCAGGATAGGGGCGAGGGAGGGGAGCCAGGCACCGGCGGAGAAACTCCCAGGCCCTGGGCCTCCTGAGCTTTGTATCAGCTCTGTGCAGGGATCTCATTCTGACCGACGGACATGGGGGAACCCAAGGCCCACATGCTCAGGTGTCACTGGGTGTACGTGGCAGAGCCAGGCCCAACGCCGAAGGTCACTGTGCCCCCGGTGGGTCCCAGGAGAGCAAGGGAGGAGCCCAGAGGCAGGGCAGCAAGGGGAGAGGATCGGCATGGGGACATCTGCAGCAGGGAGGGACCGTGGGCGGGGCATGGCCAGCAGCTCAGCTTGACCGAGCTGCCTTGTTGGCCCCTCCTGTATGCCAGCCTCGCGCTGGGCACTGGGGATCACGGATGAGTAAGTAAGATGTGGCCTGGCCTCAGGGAGGGCCCCGTGGAGGGCCGGAGAAGCCGGGTGAAGTCTGGGCAGCAATGGCAGAGGCGGTTACAGGAAGGGGTGATTCGTGTTCCTGGTCCTCCGGCTTCGCAGAGAAGGAATTCCAGGAGGAAAGGCGCAGCTGGGGAGAAGACAAATGCGCAAAGGCTTGGCAGTGGGAAGCAGCACCTGCAGCACCAGGGGCCATAGGTGCGGTGTGGGTGGTGGAGTGTGACCTGTCACGGGCCTCCTGAGCCCGCCAAGGCCCCTGCTCCCAGCTCCAACACCACCCTCCTGCCTCCCCATGGAGTTTCCTCTTCCCCTGGCACCCACTCTCACCCAGGCTCCCACAGGGCCCTTGCAGGCCTTTTGCTCCAGCCCTCAGCCACCTGCTATCCAAACTGCTCTGCGCGGCTCTCCAGTGGCTTGGCTGTGCCTAGACTTGGTCTCCCAAAGAGATTCCAAGTTCCCCCGAGGAAGCTCATCTCCGTCACCTTGTTCTCCAGAAACTCGGCAGCCCCTGGCCCGGGCTGGGGCCCAGGCGGGTGGGACACATCGGGCTGGTGGTGGATGTGCAGGCTGTGCTCATCAGGCTGCAGAGAAGGCACAAGGTCCCACATGCAGCCTGGACCCGGGCAGCACCTTCCAAGCTGCCAGAGGGGCTGCGGCCTTATACGTGAGGCGACTGGTTGCGGGGGGGCGGGGGGCAGGACACCAGGTCCTGGATAATCAGTGAGGATCAGCTCCCACTGGGGAGAATAGCAGAGACGGGGATGCAAAGCCAAAGGCCCCGAAGCCAGCAGGAAGCCAGGGGGCTCCAGAAGGGCCGCCCAAGGGAGTGCCCATGGCTGCGGGGTCTTTAACCTTCTCACCAGAACTGGGTAGATCCCTGGGGTGCAGCAAGGGCTGGGGGGCAGGAAGACAGAATAAAAGTAGGACACAGTGTCGGGTGTTACAGGGCACCCATGGTGGTGGCGGTGGCCGGCCGGGGGGAGGTTGCCGGTGTCTGTTTCCAGGTGGGGAGGCCCAGACTGGCTGGGCAGGTTGGCTGCCCCATCAGGGCTCAGTTGGCAGGACTGCCAGCCACACATTTGGCCAGCATTGCTGGGGTGCCGACTATGGGGCTGATGCTGTGTGCAGAGCTGAACATGAAGTCACTGGGTCCCACCCCCAGGCGGCTCACACTCAGCTCCGGTGACAGACAACTGCCTCCCCTCCTCCCCTCACCTCCAGCTTGCTCCCTCCTGGCTTCTCTTGGCCAAAGAGGATAATGAAACGTGTTGGGTTATTTATTTATTTATTTGAGAGAGAGAGAAAGTGAGAGACAGAGCATGAGCGGGGTGGGGGGAGCGCAGAGGGAGAGGGAGAAGCAGGCTCCCTGCTAAGCAAGGAGCCCGATGCGGGACTGGATCCCAGGACCCTGAGATCATGACCTGAGCCGAAGGCAGACGCCCAACTGACTGAGCCACCCTGGCGCCCTAAAACGTACTGGTTTTAAAAGCCCTCTCTCTTCCACCTCATGATGAGTTGTAGGCTGTAAGTGAACAAGAAGGAGGGGGATGAAATGTCCTGTTTAACAGGCAATTGGCTCCTAGCAGATGGGTTTTATTGGTCATAGAGACCAGAGCCCCAGAGTAAGATCTGTGATGGGGGCACTGCCCGGGCCCCTTCCAAGCCCAGCAGCTGGCCAGCCCTCAGTCAGCAGCACCTGACTGGCCTCAGGTGAGCTCTAGATGCTCACACATGGAGACAATAACCTCAACCAACTGATAAGTCACCCTATACATATTTCAATAGTGTGCCAGTCTTCACAATTTCCTAGGTTTTTCTTTAAATTCTTTATGGCATCGCTGTGTTTTGTGGATCTTTAAGGAAAACATGGTGGTCCTACAAACTCCATCCATTCATTCATTCATTCTCAATTACTGAGAATTTGATCTGTGAATAACCTGTGCCTGGGCTCTCTGGGAAGGTTCAGAAATCAACACACTTAATTGCTGCCCTCGGTAGATTCCCCAAAGTCAGGAATTATGGCATTATGTCTCATGTACGTCGAGGCTCCTAACACAGCGCCTGGCAGGTAGTGGGTGGACGACTGGTGTAGAGTGAATGGAAGACTGTTCTTAGAGGTGGCACCTGCAAGATGTCCTTTTTTGAAAGCCACTGGGCCCTGTGCCACATAAGGACCCCTTAGGATGACAAGAATGATGTGGGTGAGACGTGTCTCAGCCCCTTTATCCCTGAACTGTTGAGATATCCGTCTGCTCCTTCTGAGGCTTGCTAAACAGGCAGATTCCTGGGACCCACCCCCAGGATCTGACTCTCTAGGGCGGAGGTCAGGCCTATGAAGATGCATTTCAGCAAGCTTTCCTGGCTGATTCATTAGACCACACATTTGAAAACAACAGAATGACCCAACCCAAATCCAACCCCAGTGGTCTGTCTGGACACCTTTGCCTCCTTTCCACAATGTCACATGTAGTGACCTTGGTGGCTTGTCAGCCTAGCTTTCCTCTCTTCTGACTATACCCCCCCAAACACACACACACACACACACGCATGCACACACTGCCTTAGAGTTCCAGCTCACCACCGCTTGCCAATCTCGGTACCACCACGAAGGTCCAGAGGGTGGGCACATAAGCCACTTTGCACAAATCAGAGCCAAGTCTCAAGTGGCAGTTTTTACCTCACTGATACTCGGTATCTGCACTGATAACGTGGGAATATTGACACTGAGTGGGCTTTCTTTTGTGAGAACTGCTACTTGAGAGCCCATCATGCATAATAGATGCTATATAGCTATTCATTTCCCCCATTTTATTTTAATATCTTGTAATTCTTCCTTGGGATCCAGCTGAACGCCTGGGACTCGATTAGCTCTCTGCTTCCCATACTAAGCTGACGGTTCAGATGGGGGCCAAGACTTTGTCCCACACTCGGCAGATGCTCAGCCAGTGAATAGACTGAGTGCGAGGGGCAGATAGCACCGCACTCCGGAGGCAGTGGAGGTGGGGGCATGCATTCTGCTCTGCCCTCGGCAGAGAGAGAGCGAGCGAGCAGAAAAGCAGAAAAAGTTTAAGTGTATGGAAGAGTGATTTTTTTTTTTTTTTTTTTTTTTTACTGCCCTCTCAATCTATCTGCCTATAGAATAAGATTTGCATAGTGGTGTTGGGGAGAGCTCAGCAGCTTGTGATTTAGGGATGTAAATTGCTTTTTAATTCAGAAGAAAAAAACAATTTGGTCTCAAGCAGGGTTCTCTTTAGATGTACAGCCCAGGCTGGTTAATTACTCTTCCGGCTACAGGGCATTGGTTAAAGACTCTCCAGTGCGCCCTATAACTCTGGGAGGGCTGTAATTGCCACGCTAACTCCTAAATTTCCCTCTGGTCAGAGTGCCACAATCCATTCTCATTTAGCAAATCTGCTTGGGATTTATTATTCTCTTTTAGACTTACTCCAACCTTAAATTTTCCCCTTTCATAAAGTCCTTATTGTTCTCATACATTTGTGCCCTGGGGCCACCCCAACCTGCCCTTCAAGGACATAAACTCCTGGCCCTGCCGCCTGGAAGAAGAGGTGCCAGTGTGCTCAGATAAACAACCACCACCCAACAACCACTGGTCCAGGGGGCACAACATCCCACAGCTGTGCTAAGCACATGTGTTATATATATTTACAGACATATCAATGTTCATATATATATAACATGTATTTATCAATATATATACACATATGCTTTTATATGCATATACGTGTGTATGTATAATTTTGTAGGTAGGGGTAGAATTATCTCCCACTTGGCAGATGGGGAAATCGAGGTTCACAAAAATGAAGTACGTTTTTTTGGTCACACACCCGTTAAGTGACCGAGCCAGGTGTGGAAAGTTCATTCAAGTCCAAAACTGTTATAATAATCACTGTGTTCACCTCTCTGCCTAGTAAGTAAAGCAGAGCCTGGCTAAAAACAGATCCTGGTGGTAGACCGCAGGAGACCCCTGCCCTCATCAACACTCTTTTGGGGCATGTCTTGGGCACCCCCACAAATCCTCCTCCTGCCGTGCAGCCCACATGCTTCTGTGTTATGGACTCGGCTATCCTGAGAGACTGAGAAATGCTTTCCAGAAGTTCAGGCACCCTCACCAGCCAGACTCGCCCTTTGCAAACGCAACCACCTATATCTGGCGTACTTCATGAGCCCTCACTGGGCTCTTCCTTAAGCACTTGCAAACGGACTACTCAACCACTGCACTTGGAGGGTTTTCCAGGCATTAACAGTAAGGTCAATGGCCTTCAGCTTCATATTTGGAAATGGACTTTGTTTTGTTTTCCAGTTTTGCACATCAGCGCTGCCCTTGTTGGTGGGAAGACTCTCTCTCTCTCTCTCTCTCTCTCTCTCTTTCTCAGCTTTTCTGTCTTGAGAGATTCCAAACAGTGGATTCTTTGAGGTCATATTATCAAGTTCTTTTCCTGTTTGAAATACAGCTGTGTGAGCCCAGGACTTGAATGATTTAAATGTCTGGGAGGCTCTGGCAGGGCTAGCCGGCAGGTGGGCTCCTCCCCACCTCCCTGCCCCATCATAGCTGGCTGTGCCCTCCCCATCTCTCCACTTTTCCTGGGCTTCCCCTCTTGCATCAAGTCCTTCATCCTTCCTACTCCTGTGAAAACCGTCAGGAAAACAGTGAAGGAGGCATGGGAGAGTATGCATTCCCTCTGTGCCCTGTGACCATTGCGGCTTGTCACACCTGCGTCCCTGCCAGCTAGGGGAAGCTGACACCTGGGGCAGAGCGCCCCAGCAGCTGCCCCAGCAGCTGCCGAACAGCACCCAATCCATTTCTTCCCAGGTCCTAGCGAAATGAAAAAGGGAATTAATTTTCTCTTGTCCTTGACTTTCTTCCTTCCAAACCTCAGCTCATTTGATACTAGAGTTTCCCTGACATTGCTCCCACCGCCCTGGAGCGTGCTTTAGCATTTGTCCTTGGCTGCAACCCTGCCTTTTGTCTGTCTTCTTCCAACATCTGCACTCAGACAGAGCTCCCCGTGCACCCACGGCTCTGCCTTCCACGCCTCTCGCGGTTCTTCTTTCCGCTCGGTGGAGATGGCACAGTTGCAACTGCTGGCAAGGGTTTAGCCCTTGCCCTGACTGTGGGTGCTGGAGCAGCCCTTCCCAGGAGTTACCAACTCCTGGCTCCCATAGGGACACTTCAATTAACACATCTATTTCCAAGCATATATATGGGCTTGTGAGTTATTTTTTTAGACAGCGTTTTGGTCTTAATAAAGAGCATCTATGTTTCAGCTTCATAAATATGTTTGAAACTCAAAGGGCCTGGATCATAGAGAGATCTGCAACCAGGGATTCAGGCTGAGTAAACATTTCCACCTGCTCACACTCATGTATAAGACATAAGGCTTTACTTAAATACATAAACACTGATCTCTTTGGATGGAAGTATACACAGAGAACACTGTCTCCGGGAGCTTGCTAATTTTTCCTTTCAGAGATCCCCAAGGATCCTAGTCTAGGGATGTACATGCAATTAAGGACCAGTCTGGTGACTGATTAAACTTTTCCTTCACTTCCAAAAGGAGTGCATTCATTTCTTTTTTGCCTCCAGCCCAGTACCACTGACCACTGGCTGCTGAGTTAGCATGGTGATTTCAGCTACTCAACTAGCAAAATATTTTACATGATTCCATGGACAAGGTGAGAAAAGAGAAGAGGAAGGTACTTCAAGGAAATGGTAGCCTCTCCGCAGCCCCCTTCCTCTTCACTCTCAGCTCTCATCAATTTGACTCTCCCAGGTCAAACAGTAGCTGGGACCTGTGGTGGCCTGTGGAAAGCCCTGGGCACTGTGGGGATCATAGTCAAGGAAACTGATATAGGACTTTCTCCTCCAGGATAAAGGATGATGAGGATGGCAGGCATCGTAAAGCAGCAGGCCATGAGAGGAGCTTACCTGCAGAAATCCGTCCCCCAGGGGACCAGGGGATATGCCATCCCTCCCTCCCCCATTCTCCCATCTTTCTGGTCGAGAGAGCTGAATAAGTGAACTGAGTTCTCCATGCTCTGGTGGCTGAAAGAAAACGAGAGACCAGGAGATGTCCTCCACACACCTCAAAGGGATGGTCATCTTGTTTGCTGCAGCAACATTGACCCACAGTGAGGGGACTACTCACTAACCACCAATCTAGAACTTGTGATATTCCAATAAAAGATAGAAACTCAGGGGGGTCACAAAGAAAAACAATGGTGCATCTGTAGTGGATGCCGTAGTGTGTCACCTAGACTCCCCTATAAGAATGAAGATTTTCTTCTGCCCTCCCTCCCTCTCCCTTCTTGAGCTTCTGAGAGACCTGTAGGCAGAGAGCACTCAACTGCCCGCCAGCCCTCTTTGGGAATTGCATTGGCACATCCAAGGTCATACCAACTTTCCAGGACAGATAACACTGAATACCTGACAAGGTGCAGGAGTATAAAATCTCACCCCTTCACCTCAGCTCTGGACAAACCTGAAGGGTCATACTTTGGAGCTCTTCATTAAATCGGGCTCTGTGGAGACTGCCCATTACAGCTCAACTTCTCCTCTTCCCAGTCCTGCTTCCTTCCCTCTTCTCTGGGGATGAGCCCAGGAGAACTCCCCTAATAGACTGGCAGGCTGCTCTCCATCTCAGTCTCCTTGCTGGGGAATCCCACCTGTGTCTCCACTAAGGGGGCCCAGGGAGGATTGTCTATCAGAAAAAAAAATGCACACCTAGCCAAGGAGAGCTCCTCCCTTGATCCCTAAATGTTAGATAAAAACCGAGCTGTAGTGTCATTGGACCCTGGTTATTTACTAAATGGTACATCTCTAGTCATTTTCTTTTTCTTTTCTTTTTCTTGTTGTTGTTGTTGTTGCTGTTGAAAAGACTGATATTTTAACAGAAGAAGATGTTGCCTGAAAAAAAATTTTTTTTAAGTTTTTATTTAAATTCCAGTTAGTTAACATACAGTATAATATTAATTTCAGGTGTACAATCTAATCACTTTCTTCTATGATAATTGCTCATTTCAAGTGTTCCATTTCTTCTGTGGTCAATTTTGAAAATTTAGTTGCTATGAAATGATCCATTTCTTCTAGATTTTACAATCATTGCTCAAAAGTTACACATATTATTCTCTTGTATTTTATTTTCTCTTGTCTATGTCAGCTTTCAAATTCCTTATCTCTAAGACCAAACAGAAAAACAGAGCACTTCTTGGCACTCAAAAGGAGCAAACACACACAAAAAGATTTTCTGAAGCTGAAATGTGTTTTTCCAACTTTCCAATGTGGCAAGTGAAACAAAGCAAAGATGACACTGTTGAGATGTGAATTAGTGGCCTCGAGTCAAGTGAAAATACACACTAATGCACAGAGCAAAAGCTAAAGAAATGAAAACAATGAAGGAAAAGTCTAGAGAGCTGGAGGGTGGAACCAGGAAACCTGACATGCAAGTGTTGGGGATCTAGAAGAAAACAAAAAGGGATCACATAGCAAAAAGATAATCACTAAATTAAAAAAAAAAAAAAAAAAAAAAAAAAAGAGAAAATTAAAAAAAAAAAAAAAAAAAAAAAAACAGGAGAAAATTCCTGGGTGGAGAATAATGGGTTCTAGGAAATGTGAAATATATAAATCTTAAATTCAGAATCTGGAAAATGAAAAGAGGAAATTTCAAGGGAAATTCTAACAACATCTAGACCTAAAAGCACTAAACTATCTGAGCAACACCAGGTCAGCAGGGGCAGTGGTTGGGGACAGAAATAAGAGACATTCCAAATGTTTCTTCCAGGATTGGAAGAGGGGAAGCTGAAGGGGAAGGGGAAATGGAGCATGGGTCACTGAAGGTATTCTAACAGTTTTATGTCGTAGGGTAACAATGAGGGGAAGGCAATGTGAAAATAGAATGTCTTGCTTGGTAAAATAGTATCTTGCTAAGAAGAAGAAGGAGAAGAAGAAGATGAAGAAGAAGAAGAAGAAGAGGGAGAAGGAGAAGGATACAAAAATAAGTGATTATGAGTACAAGGAAAGTAACAGAAAATGTTAATAGAATGTAACAGTTTTATTAGAATGTATAAATTAACAGAGGGAGAAGGAGAAGGAGAAGGATACAAAAATAAGTGATTATGAGTACAAGGAAAGTAACAGAAAATGTTAATAGAATGTAACAGTTTTATTAGAATGTATAAATTAACAAAGGGAAAAATAAGATGAGTAACAGTTTGATCAAACCAGTGAAAATATAGATAAATCACAACTATAAAGCAACATGAAAGGGAAGAAAAAGCAGGAATATAAGTTTTCAAATCATTTGGGAATAAACTGAATTATGTCTTTAAAAGACAGAGTTTATCAGAGAGGGTTAAAAGCCAAAAACATTTATACACTGTTTAAATAAATACACTTAAAAGAAATTGACAATGAAAAAAAAAAAAAGAAATTGACAATGAAAGATTCAAATGAAAGGAATGGGAAGAAGAATGCCAGACAAATGCAAATGAATAAAAGGCAAGAGTGGCAACAATATTCAATATTAGACAAAGTAGAATTTAAGGTTAAACACTAAACAGGACAAAAAGGGACACTGCATAACACAGTGGTGAATATGAAGATATTTCATAAATTGTATGTGCAAAGCAATGTATCAGCTAAACATATAAAGCTAAGTATTAGAAATGTAAAAAGAACTTGATTTTTAAAATTATACACAGGGATGCCTGGATAGCTCAGTCAGTTAAGCAGCAGACTCTTGGTTTTGACTCAGGTGGTGATCTCAGGGACATGAAATCATGAGATCAAGCCCCATGTGGGGTTCTGTGCAGGACTGGAGTCTGTTTGTCCCTCCCCATCTGCCTCCCCCCACCCCTCCACATGCACCTGCTCACTCTTTCTTTCTCTCTCTCCCTCAAATAAATAAATACATACATACATACATACATAAAATCTTTTAAAAATAAAAAATAAAATTAAACACAAAGATTTCAATACAATTCCAATAGAATATTTCATACTTAATTAAATTAAATATAGACATATATAATTTTAAAAGCTCAATAATCTTGACTATATATAAAATTTATAATTGCTTTGTATAAAGAATATACTTATTCTATGTTCACAAACTATATAAAATATTGATCCCGTTCTTTCCCCCCAAAAAATGTTTTGAATATTCAAAAAAGTAGAGATTATATAGCTATAAAATAGAGGCCACATTTTCTAATCATATCCTAATAAAATTAGAGGCAGATAATAAAAACTGGCCAAAAATCTTAACTACTTAGAAATTAAAATATATAACCTTAGAAAATCCTTAGATTGAGAGAGAAATCAAAAGGGATATTACAACTTCTGAAGAAGTCAATTAAAAGAACACTTTATACATAACCCATGGGTCAGAAAAAGCCATATTAGTAAAAATTAATAGTCTTAAATGCTTTAATTATTTAAAATTAACATTAAGACAGTTCAGAATTCAAGAAATTAAAACAGATAAACAAAAGACGTTTTTAAAAACTAGAATAGGAAACGTGCCAAGACAAAAGTTGAAACTAAAGAAATAGGAAAACATTTCAAATAAGAGAGAGTGAAAATAAATCTGAAGTCAAGTACTTGGAAAACAACAATAACATGAAATATGTTTTCACAAATTTGATTAAAGAAGAAAGAGATTAGTAATGTGAAAGTAAGCAAAAACACAAATGCAAGAGAAATTAAAATATAAGAAATTAATATATGCAACTTTTTGGTAACGATTTAAAAATTTAGAAGTGGATGATTTCCTAGAAAATACAAATTACCAAAATTGACACCAGAGGAAGCAGAACACTTGAACAGCAATTATGGTAGAAGAATTACGAACATGAGAACTATGACTTAGTAAATAATCAGGACCCAATAAGGTCACAGCTGATTTTTATCCGATACTGACACACCAGGTCAGTGTTATATGACCTACTCCTGGCCCTATGAAAAGATGGAGAGCTCTCTTGATTTATTTTATGAAGACAGCATAACTTTAATACTAAAAACCGAAAAGGAGATTATTTTATAAAAGGCATAGGCCAATCTCACATATGTCTATAGATGGGAAGAGTCAATCTAAACTATTAGTGAGTAGCCTATAATGATGCTTCAAAAGAAAAAATAGTCTAAACTGAAGTAGGGTTTATTCAGGGAATGCAGACTAGCTCCATATCTGGAAATCTATTAATATTATCCAGCATATCAATACATGAACGGAAAAATTATGTGATCCCATCAGTAAATGCTTAAAGAACACTTGATATTAAGTCTGAAGCCATTTCTAATTAAAACCTAAGTAAAATAGTAAAAGAAATTACTGAAATATGAATATAATCATGACTTAATTATAATAAATGTAACAATTAAATATTAGGTTACACAAATATAACAAAAAATGAAAGCAATTATTACTCTAAATGCCAACTGCCTAAAAATATTTAGATTAGAAGTCAGTAACTAAACAGAAATTCTTTCTCTCATTATAATTACTCAAGTATTTCTTTCTGATAAATGAAATGAGCCAAAAAATGCTATAAACATTAGAAAAGATAATATAAAATGCCCTCTTTTTATGCTGAGTGGATTATTGAGTTTCTAGAAAATTCAATAGGCTCTAATTAGAAAAACTTACTGAAGTGTATAAGAGAATTTGGCAAGGTAGCAGGATATAAGGTAAATATACAAAAATCAATGGCTTCTATTCCAGCAACGTATATGACAAATGAAAATAAAAAAAGTGTTCCATACACAAACTAGGAAATGCTAAAGAATGGGGTTAATAAGAAAAGCACAAGACCCACGTGAAGAAAATTATAAGATTTTATCAAAGAATATAAAGTAAGATCTGAACAAACGGAGACAGATAAAAGTATTTTCAGATGGAGAGACTTGGTATCATGCCAACTTGATTTTTCCAGAGTTGGTATCTGTAAATACAGTGTCATTCCCATTTGAATCCTAATAGGACTATTTGAACTGGATAAAAGGATCTTGTGCTTTATATTTTTAAAAATATGTCTGAGACAATATATTTAAATATATATATATTTGATATATTTTTTTAAAAAAAGAAACAGAGTGAGCACTTGCCCTACCAAATATCACAACATGCTATAAAGTTCCTATAAACAAATTTATATGTTATTTCCATAAATGTAAATAAATAGGTCTGTGAAACAGAATAGGAAATCCAGAAATAGGCTATAAAATAAGCGAGAAATAAAACAGTAAGTGAATGCTAATCACCAATTTGTGAGAAATATAAACAAAAATAAATTTCAGATAACTTAATGATTTAAAATGTGAAAAAAATAAAAATTACATCCAAGAGCCTATACCTTTAGTCTAGAGACAAGGAGACCATCCAAATTGATGCTAGAAAACCAGAAGTTTTTTTTGTTTTTGTTTTAAGATTTATTTATTTATTTTAGAGAGAGAGAGCATGAGCAGGAGGGGCAGGAGAGGGAGAGAGAATCTCAAGCAGACTCTGTGCTGAGCACAGAGCCAGATGCAGGGCTCAATCTCACAATCCTGAGATCACTATGTGAGCCAAAACCAAGAGTCAAAGATTCAACTGACTGTGCCACCCAGGTTCCCCTAGAAAACAAGAAGTTTTAAAAGCAGAGCAGAGCAATTAAAAACTTAGGTATAGCAAGAGATACTAAAAATTAAGTCCATACACACAAATAGATTTGGGAAATATTTACAATGCAATAGATAGGGTTAAATCTATAATATGTAAAGAGATTATATAAACTGACAAGAACTGGACAAACAACTGATAAAAAAATAAGAAACAAAGAAGACAATAATCTGCTGGAGAGCAGATTTATTTATTTATTTGTTTGTTTGTTTGTTTGTTTATTTTTAAAGATTTTATTTATTTATTTGACAGAGAGAGAGATAGCGAGAGCAGGAACACAAGCAGGGCGAGTGGGAGAGCGAGAAGCAGGCTTCCTGCCGAGCAGGGAGCCCAATGTGGGACTCGATCCCAGGACCCTGGGATCATGACCTGAGCCGAAGGCAGACGCTTAACGACTGAGCCACCCAGGCGCCCTGGAGAGCAGATTTGAATGATCAACAAACATTAAATATATGCAAATTCTGAAGCAGTCAGGGAAATGTAAATTAAGGTAGCAATGGTGATGTGCAGCATGGTGACTATGGTTAAAAAGGTTATACTGCATATTTGAAAGTTGCTAAAAGAGTAGATCTTACAAGTTCTCATCACACACACAAAAAAATGTGTTACTGTATATGGTGACCGATGTTAATTAGACTTATTACAGTGATCATTTTGCAATATATACAAGTATTGAATCATTATGTTGTACACCTGAGACTAATACAATGTTATATGTCAATTATACTTCAGTAAAAGAATTACCAATGAGCAGTCACTTTATAACTATCAGGTATGCAAAAACTAAAACACTGGAAATGACTTCTGCTGGTTTCTGTGTGGAAATATGATCTATGACAGTGGTTTTGGAAAGTGATCTGGCAGCATCTATTAAAATTAAGATATTAAAATTAGGAGCAGTCTCATTTCTCAGAGTTTATCTCATAGAAATAAAAGCACCTGTATGTGTGCACGTATATACAAGAATATTTATTGCTTGTACAGAAAAAAAAATTCCTATCAATTAGGAATAGATGAATAAATTATGGCACATTTTTCATATGACAGCCTGTTATGCAAGCATTTAACAGGGTGCATTAGAGCTATGACAGGTGACCTATGAGTTGGAGCTCCAAGTTGGAGTGATTTTCATGAGTTACTATTTTTTTTTTTTTTTTGGTGAAAAATTTATATTTAGAGTTAGCCAGCTGGACTCAGTTTAGATGATCCCAATTTTGTTGGCAACATCCACAGCATCATAGTCAGGAGCCAGTCGAACATATGCCTTCTTCTCTCCAACAGGCCTGATCAAGGTGTTGACCTTGGCCATGTCAACGTCATAGAGCTTCTTCACAGCCTGTTTGATCTGGTGCTTGTTGGCCTTTACCTCCACAATGAACACAAGTGTGTTGTTGTCTTCTATTTTCTTCATGGTTGACTCAGCAGTCAAGGGGAATTTGATGATGATGACATAGGGATCAAGCTTGTTTCTCCTGGGGGCGCTCTTTCAAGGATATTTGGGCTGCCTTTGGAGACGCAGTGTCTTGGGTCGTTGGAATATAAGCGACGTGCCAATCTCTTTTTGTGTGTGTGTGACTGTGGACGCCTTTCAGCACCACTTTCTTGGCCTTCAAAGCCTTTGCTTTGACCTCGGCTTTGGGAGGAGCAGGGGCTTCCTTCACCTTCGGCGCCATCTTTGTGAAAGGGATTCTTGAGTGATTATTGATAAAATAATATAAAGTATGTAAGATTAATGTAGAACATTGACCAAAAAAAATATAGAATGTGCATGTATGGTGATACATGTGTCTATGAAACCATTATATTTATGCATGCATGTAAAATTATGAGTGTTCATTTAAAATTAAATTTATTACCAAGTATTATAAAATAAAAAGGTGTAGGAGTGTGCATGGGAGGAAAAGATGACTTTTGAACTGGCTGAACAACCACAGGGTTGATGCACACATTAGAATTAATTTGGGAGGAAGATTGAGAACTCTGTTCTTGCTCTGGTTCTAGTTCTTGTCAGCATCTTGGTCATGATATTAGAAAGATACAGAAACTATGTTGGTTACACTTGCAGATAAAGGAAAGAAGGATGAGATAGCTATTATGTTTGACGACAGAAATAAGATTCAAAACAAGGCAGAAGATTTAGCCCAGAGCTATAAAATGAACATTAATCATGATAAATATGAAGTCCTGCATCTAGATTTGAACATACCCATTTCCTTAAAACATCTGTGTGGTAATTATCAGTTTCTGGTCTGTGAGTTCTATGAAGTCATTGACTCTGTCTTATTTATCTTCAAGTCCCCACTACCGACTACCCAGCATAGTGCCTGGCCCATAATTGCACAGGACAGAGCCTGAATAAGGTCTGAGGGGGCCAGGGGAGACAAGATACAAAGCCAACCTGCGCAGGGGGGAAGGCAAGACACACACGAGGGGCACCTGCTGCTGTCAGATTCCATGCGGGAGCATTTTAACCTCCTAAGATCCCTGGAGAGTGAGTAATACTGATACACTTTACAGATTAAGAAAGTAAGGGTAAACTAGGTATGTCACTTGTTCCAAATTACAAAGTACTAAAAAGAAAGAATGGGGATTTGAACCCAGGGTTTCCCTGACTCCAAAATCTCCCCCACAAAACTGGTAGGAGAGCAAATGTTATTTTAAAATCATGGGCGCTTAGAGCTGGAAAATCTCAGAGGCAAGAAGTCAGGGTGCGGCTGGGGTGGGGTGCTTGAGCCCTGGGCACCCCTCGGCTATCACCGTCACCACCGCCATCTTTAACCAGAGCAGCTTTGCTTTATTCTTTTTTGCTTTATACTTCATGAGAGTTGTTTTATTTTTTGTAAGACTCCATTTAACTGAAGAATTCCTTGACTGGAAAAAAAAAAAAAAAAAGCTTAAAACCAATGATCTCATGCATTCCTGATCTTTATTATACACGTGAGAAAAATGGAATTCCAAGAAGATAGCGAATTGTTTGAATTCTCGAGGCCCAGCCAGGGCTGGCCGCAGACCACCAGCAGCCTGGGTTTCTCCTGTGGCCTGTGGCCTCCCGGGGTGGGAGGTGGGGGTGGGGGCTGTTTTCAGGTGGAAAGGTCCGCAGGGCCACTGTCTCTCCACTCCTCGGCCCAGACTTGCCCAAGCCACACTCCTATTACCCACATGGCTGCTTTTCCTGCCCATCCTCTGGGGGAGGGCCAGGGGCTTGCCATAAGAGGTCTGTCAATCTTTCCCTGAGTGCATCCACTTTTCCAGAAGGCCGTGCTCCCCCCAGATGCTTAAAAGCCCATTTGGGACCCCCTGTGGGGTGCCTGAGACTGCCCCACACCAGGAAGCGAGTGAGTTGCTTCTTGGTTGCTTTCCTGCCTGTGCCCGCTTGACTAAGCAGTGCTGGGTCAGCGCTGTTCACCCACTTTCCCTCCCGCCAGGAGGCTGGCCTGGTGACCCAGGCAGGCCGTCTCCCCTCAAGCCCCCGAGAAACATCACCAGCTCTGTCTCAACCATTGCACTGTCTCCCTGCTCTTCCGGAAGTGGACAGCCTCAGACAGAGAAGGAACCCAGGTTTGAGGCAGCATGCCTGACTGAGGGCGCCTACGCCGTGGTAGTTCCATCCAGGAGGAGTTGTGGGAGTAAAGCTACCTTCAAATAGGAAATATAGTATTAGCACCTCTAGTCACTGGGCTGTATATTACATCCCCATGACTTGTTTATTTCATAACTGGAAATTTGTACCCACTGACCTCCTTTGGTCATTTTCAATTGTGCGTATTAGATAGAAGTTTACCACTAGAACTTTCTGTTTCTGTGTTGGTGAAAATGCCCTGCATCTGTGCTATTCAATATGGTAACTGCTAGCTACACGTGCCTTTGAGGGGTTGAAATGTGATCAGTCCAACTAGAGAACTGAACGTTTAATTTTATTTAACTTTAATTAACTTCAATTTAAATATCCACAGGTGGCTAACAGCTACCGTACAGAACTAACTGGATTGGTTTCAAACAGATAAAACAGTGTTATTTCTTTACACAAATGTTCATAGCAATATTATTTATAAAAGCCACAAGGTAGAAACAACCCAAGCTTCATTAACAGCTGAACAGATAAATAAAACTTACTTTATCCACACAATGGAATAGTGAAATAGTATTCAACCATAAAAAGGGAATGAACTACTGACATGGATGAAACTGGAAAATATTACACCAAGTGAAAGAGGTCAGACACAAAAGACCATATATTATATGATTCCATTCATAGGAAATGTCCAGACTAGACAAATCCATAGAGACAGAAAGCGATTGGTGGTAGCCAGGGCCTGGGGCGCATGGGAAGGAATGGAGAGCAACCGTTGATGTCTTTCCTTTTGGGGTGATGAAAACATCTTGCATCTAGAGGTCATGGCTGCCCAACATTGTGAATGTACTAAATGTCACTAATGGTAAATTTTACGTTATACATATTTTACCACAATAAAGAAAAACAAAATGAAAACAAACCAAAGACAGTATCATCTCTCTTTATTCCTTTGGAAAAGGGGGTGAAGTCCTCTGGCCTCAGTGGAACTCCAGCCCCCAAGGCATATTCAGCTTCTTGCCACTTCCTTCCCCCATCCCAAGGGCAGAAGACACTCCCCTCCGAAGGGACCAGAAAGAGCCACACAGTGACAGGGGCAGGGAACAAGCCACCAGTTAAGGTTCTCCTAGTCCTCCCAGGGGCGTTGGGGAGTATCCTGGACAGGAGGTTCTGGCATGGCCCCCCTGAGTGTCTAAGACATGGCAGCCCCGCCTCTGGGAGCTTGTTCTCCCTTCCAGGACACTGAGGAGAGATGATTAACACCCCCTTCCGTGGGCCCAGCCCCCATCAAGGCAAAGCGTGTGCCTATTAATCAGGCAGGAGTGCTCTTTGCTTAGACACGCGTTTGGGGGAGCAGGCCCCCAACATTCATCGAGGATGCTGTGTGGAGCTCCTAACCTTTCCCTACAGTCTGATGGGGGTCCCACCTCCCTTCACACACACAGAGCTGGCCAAAAGGACAAGGCACCGTAATTTAACTGGGGATGCCACTCAGAAAGTGGTGTGCCTTCAGAAATGACTCAGAAATGAGACCATGCTCCTGACTCCCCAAATCAATATTCACTGTCCAGGTGGCACTTGAGACTGCCGTGGGGGAGACCCCCTCCCTGGCTGCCAAATAAAATAAATTGTGAAGTCACCTGGTCACAAGAGAAAAATGACCCCCGACCAGGGAGAATGTGGTGTTTGAAGGAAGCACAGAGAACTCCGCACTGTGTCCCCAGGCTGCCACTCGACCTTTCAATTTTCAAGTCTGTCGAATGGAGCCAGTGAGCCTGTCCTGCTATACTCGCAGGCTTAAAAGAGGACAGGCTTCTGAAGTCAGACAGACCTGAGCTCAAATTTTCTCTCTGCCACCTACGAGCTATGTAACCTGGGATAAGTTGTTCAATCTTCCTAAGTCCGTTTGCTCATCTGTAACATGGGTAGAAGAAAGTCTACTTGACAGGGTTGTCATGGGAATCAACTGGCATAATGGCTTGTGAAACCATCAGCGCTATGCCTGGCCCTTCGTAAGAAGTGCTCAATAAATAACACCTATTATTATAATTATATATACTGTCAAACACAGCTCTACATGGGGAAGCAGTTTCAAAATGTGTGGCCTATTTTGCTAGGGTGACACGGTCTTGGAAGCACTGCAGAGATAGGCAGAAAAAGTTGGGAATGAGCCTTGGGGCACTGCCACTGGCAAGTGGGGCAAAGTCCTATTACATTTTATCCTGTGTCCCACCTTGGGTTCTCAAAATGGGTCCCAGCTGCTCAAGAAACGGGCTCTTAGCCACCAGAAAAGTTTCACTGTGGGTCCCTCTTATAGATTGAATGTGTGTGCCCTCCCACTTTCATATGGAGAAACATCCAAGGGGATGGTGTTCAGAGGGGGGACATGTGGGAGGGAATTAGGTCATGAGGGTAGAGCCTCATAAACGGGATACTGTCCATATAAAAGGGACCCAGAGAGCTCCCTCATCTCCTTCCACCATGTGGAGACACAGAGAAAAGATTGCCTTCTGAAAGCCAGGAAATGAGTCTACCAGACACGCACGCAGTCTGCTGGTGTCTTCATCTTGGACTTCCCAGCCTCCAGAACTGTGCAAAACAAATGTCTGTTGGTCAAGCCACCCAGCGTGTGGTATTTTTGTTATAGCAGCCCGAATAGCCCAGGACAGCCCTGGAAATGACTCTGCTAATTGTCCAGAATGTGGGTCTATACTTCTGTGGCTTACCTCTTCCTCCCCAGCTCTGTCTCCCTGGGCTTCCCAACTCCGCTCCCCACACACTGCTCAGCTGACCCACCTTGGATGCTCTTCTCTGGTTATAACCCTGGCTTAGTTCTTTGGGATCCTGTGGGACCCCCACTCTGGCTTCATCAGCTTGGACGCAAGAGCAAAACAGCCTCCTTTGCCACACCCCAACCTGCAGGACTAGAGCCAGCCTCGCAGGCTACCCACCCTAGATGTCAGTATCCCCCTTCATAAAATAAGGATGTTGAGCCAGTGCTCTTGAAGGTTCTCTCCAGCTTTGACATTCTGTGATTCTAAATATTATTATTGGTATATACAGAATTTTTGTTGTTCTTCTTTTGTAGAATGCAACCTGTGAAATCAGCCAGGACACAGGTGGTTCTGAAAGGATGAGTCACTCTGGAGCAACTGAAACCCCAGATTAATTAATTCATCTCCAAGTGTCTCCCATTTATCTCACCTCCATTAACCTTTGGGTCTGTTTATTGTGAGAAGCCTGAGCAGGACTGAAGCAGGATGATTTCTGCCCAAGGCATCAGTCAGCTGCCTGGGGTTGTCACTGGGGAGTAAGAAAAGCTGGGTGGAGAGGTGAGCAGAAGCCAGGGCTCAGAGATTGTCAGGACAGGAACCCTTCTGGAGCTGCCTCCTAGGGATGGAAAGTGAGACATCAAGTCCTCTAAAACACCAGCCTGCCACCCTACTCCAGGTGTCAGGGTCCCTTAGGGAGCTCCATAGCATTGAAAACTCTAGCTGTACTCTCCGTTTGATAGCCACTAGCCGCAAATTTAAACGATTAAATTCAAATACAAATTCAGTTCCCCATTAAACTAACCACATTTCAGGTGCTCAGTAGCCACAGGTGGCTACTGGCTACCATATTGGACAGCACAGATAGAGAACATTTCCATCATTACAATGGAATACAGTACTCCTAAGAGCATAGAAAATGAAGCCAACAATTCCCTGGCATCAGAAATATCAAAGTTGCAGGCGCCTGGGTGGCTCAGTCAGTTAAGCATCTGCCTTCAGCTCAGGTCATGATCCCAGGGTCCTTGGGATCGAGTCCCGCATCAGGCTCCCTGCTCAGCAGTGAGTCTGTTTCTCCCTCTTCCTCTGACCCTCTGCCCGCTTGTGCTCTCTCTCTCTCTCAAATAAAGAAATAAAATTTTTAAAAAAAGAAAAAAAAGAAGTATCAAAGTCGGCGATAACAAGGCATCCTGAGGTCACACACCAGTCCACTCTGAAGATGCCCAGCATCTTATGACACCCCATACTTCCTCTCGGGTTCTGGTGGGCAGTTAGGCGGTGCTGTTGGAGGGGGCGCTGTTCCTAATGTCAAGATTAGAAGCTTAGAGTGATACCTGAAACCTCGGGCTTCCTCCTCTCTCATAGAACTCTCTGGAAGGATGGAAGTGGGAGAGGACTCAGGGAAGGTGATCCACGTATGAGCATTTTCTGCATGCCAGAGTTGTGCTAGATGTTATACACATGTTGTTCACTTAATCCCTACAACTAAGCTATGAGGTCAGGTATGCCTTAACAACCCTTGAAGTCAAGGACTGCTGAGTTAATACTTGCCATGTTCTTAGAACAGTGTCTGGGACATTGTAAGCACCATACAAGTGTTTGCTAAAGAAAAACGAATCCATCTGGGATTCCATATTCTTAGAAAGTTGGGGGCAGAGCAAGGGGTAGAATCTGGCCTGCTGCCTGTACTCCAGGGCTCTTTCTGCTACACCCACTGGCTACAAAGCCTGACAAAGAGGACACTGATTGTTTTGGGTTATTCCATAACCTCATCATGGTCAGTCTTGACCAGCTGTAAACTGTGATGCCCTCCCTGCCCTAACCAAGAGATGGGCCTCTCTCTGCCAGGACTTTGACTTCTAAGCACAAAGACACTGTGATGGAAAGAACCCCCCCTAGAGCTCCCTCACCCCAGCATCGGTGCCTAGAAAAGGGAATTGATCAGGTTCTACTGCCTGGGCTCCCAGAGCTGTCCTGTGATCTGTCCTGTTCCCAACCTGGTTCTCCAACTACCTGCCAGCTTTTGTGAGCTGCATGACAACCCGTCATTCAATTTCCTTTTTGATACAACTGGCCAGAGTTTTCTATAGCTCGCCATCAAAGAAGCTTGACTGATACTTCTTCAAAGGAATACGAAGGCACAGCCTTGAAAAAGATTAAGGAGGAGGAAGAAAGAGATGGAAGAAACTGGAACGGAAAAGGGAGTTGGGTCTCAGCAGCCATTTTTCTACGCCTTGATAATCCCAAATGATTCTTCATGGAAAGGCAGGAGGCATTGAAGAGTGACGTGACACATTGAGTAATTGGTGTGTCTAATTCTTCATCTTCCCTATATCCATACCTTTTGTCATGTGGTTTTGCTCCCATTAGAGGTGAGGTAGATTTCTCTACTCCCGGGATTTGGGTTTGGCCATGTGACTTGCTTCTCCAAAGAGACATTAATTAGTGAGCATGATGCATGCAGGGGCTTAAAATATGTTTGCACATTTGGGCTTGTCTTCCTGTGCTTCTGCAGCTGCAGTGATAATCAAAGGCCCAGGCCCTCTGGAGCAGAGTTGGACCCAGATCTTATAGTCACCCTGTTGAGCCCAACTTGGATCAGCAGAATCCCAGCTATTCCACAGAAGCAAGAGTGAGAGTGAATGATTGTTGTTTTAAGCCACTGAGTTTTGGGGCAGTTTGTTGTACAGCATTAACTAACTGATATAAGTAGATTGTAAACCAAGGTGCTAAAGTGCTCTTATAAACAGTAGCCTGTTTATGAATAATAATGACGTATACCCCTTTATTTATTTATTATGTGTCAAGTCCTGGGTATTCACTTTGCATGTGCTAGTTCATGTAATCATCACCAACAGTCTTATAAGATTAGTGCTATACTATTATTGTCATTTTATAGGCAAGGGCACTGAGGCTCAGATTGGATGAATATTGCCAACATCATACAATTAGCAGGTGGTGGTACTGAGATGCAGGCCCAGGCATGTCTGCCTCTACATGTTGTACTTTTCATACCTCCTCCCTCCATCCCACCCCTTTCTTGGCTCTGACACTGGATTTAGATGACTCTACCCAAGATATCCCAAGCATGATATACAGAAATTTAGGCCCAGTGATTTTATTCTAGGAACCAGTATCAGGCAACACAGATAAGGAAATGCGCTCCATTTCTCACTAAGAACAGGCAACTATTTGTTTAATAATAGTAAAGGAGGGCGCCTGGGTGGCTCAGTTGGTTAAGCGACTGCCTTCGGCTCAGGTCATGATCCCAGAGTCCTGGGATCGAGTCCCACATCGGGCTTCCTGCTCTGCGGGGAGCCTGCTTCTCCCTCTCCCACTCCCCCTGCTTGTGTTCCCTCTCTTGCTGTGTTTCTCTCTGTCAAATAAATAAATAAAATCTTTTTAAAAATAAATAAATAAATACATAATAAAAATTAAAAAAAATAATAGTAAAGGACCCTAAATGTCATCTCCTGCATTCTTTTTATATTCATAATTAAAAATTACAGCTCTGCTATTTTCTGTCTTCATCCCCTATACCAGGCTATTGAAAAGTACTGTGGATTTTCATAACTTCTAAATATCTTGCCAATCTGTCCATTTCCCTCCACTCTTCCACCACCCCTCTCCTGGGTTTCATGATCCCTTCCTCCTGGCTCTCCATTTCGAGGGTCCTCCCTGATCTAGTCTCTACTCTGCAGCCAGAGTGATCTTCCAAAATGCAAATTGGACCAGGTTCTCACTCTGTTTAAAGCACTTTAATGACCTCTCAGTACTTTTAAAAGAATGACAAATTACCTGCATGTGGCCCGCAAACTCCTGCATGACCTGGCCCCATCAAATTCTCCAGTACCTTCTCCCACCATGTTCTCTCTTACTGCTATGCTCCAGACACTATGTATATCCTACTCTTCCCCAAAACTCCTGTGCCCCACACTTCCTTTCATCACAGGGCCTTTGTACACACTGTTCTTACTGGAGTATTCTTCTCACATCAGCCCTATCACCAGGTTAACTCATACTCATCCTTCATATCACCCCTTGATCTCCATCTCCCCTAACCAGCATCCCCCTCCCGACTAAGTTAGATTTCCTGCATTCTTCTCCTGTGTTGACCTCTCAGTAGCTGATATTTATGCATTTGTTGTATGATTATTGGATTAAGGCTCCTCATCACAACTGGGTTGTTAGGGTCATGAGTTGAAGGACCATGTCACTCATCACTCACCTTCTACCACCAGACTTAGCACACTGCCAAGCCCGATAAGTAGTGGACAAATGGAAGAATACGTAATTGAATATCGCCCCCTGCTCATCCACAGCCACCCCCAAATCTACTCCTCCTGCAGCCTTCCTCATCTCAGTCAGTAGGACTCCATTGTTCTGGTTCTTGATTCCTTTCTTTCGCTCATACCCTGTATCTGGTCTACCAGCAAATCCCATGTGGTTCTACCTTTACCACGTATCCAGGATATAAGCACTTGTCACCTTTGCCGCCACCCACCTTAGCCCAAGGTATCATTATCTTCCCCCTGGATCATGGCAGTAGCCTCTTAACTGCTCTTTCCCCTTCATCTCTTTGTCATGAGCCATATTTTTAATTGTTTTCCTCATTTATTGACTGTCTACCTCGCTAGAATACAAGCTCAATGATGGCAGGGATTTCATATGCTTGTTCACTGCTGCATTCCCTTAGGCTAGACCCTGTATGGCATGTAGTTGGTTTTCTACAGATATTTGTTAAATGGATTAACAAATATCATAGCTCAGTCAACCTTGCAAATCAGACAGCTAATGGCAGACACTAGGGAGTCCTGTCTCTAATCTGCCTGCTGATTCTCAGGAAGGCCAAGCATGTGCTTAGCTGTTAAGTGCTTTTAATTTCACTCCTGCGTTGACTGCCTGAGGCCCACCCAACCAGAAGGTGACCGGGCCATAGCACAGCCAGCCCCCTCCCACTCCTTAGGACTATTCTGAAGCTAGGGACAAGATTTAGAGTCAATCCCTGGGACAGGTGACACTGGCTTGCATTAGAATATAGATGAGGGTATCTGGATCTCTCCAGAGAGCTGTTCTGGTAGAGAGATGAGGAGGGTTTGAGTTCAGTGGGATAGGAAGGTGGAGTAGGGTCAGGGAAGAGCTCTGGGCAGAAAAGGAAGATCTGATTGAAGGAAGAAGCACCCCCTGAGGTCACAGCTTTACTGAGGCCTGGACTAGTCTGAGGTATCAAGTGCTCATCCTACCCCGTCTGGAAAACATAGATGTGAACTCATGTCCTGAGGAACAGTGACCAGGATCACAAAGCTGAGATGAAAGCAGGAGGCCAGGTCACAGGGAGCTAATGCTGCACGTTGAGAATTGCCAGTATGTTCAAAAGCAGGAGGAAGAGGTTGGTAGGCTGAGGGTGAAGGGCTGATGTTATTGTGTGGCTGCAGCAGGCCCACTCTGGAGAGGAGGGGGGAGAGGACTGTTCAGTGCTCACCTTGAGCAACCTGAGTGATGGGGCTGTGTTCAACCAAGCCAGGGAGCAAAAAGGGCTCAGGGGAATGAAACTTCTGTCTCTACATCCCTGGATAGGTTCAGGGGCCCTTTGCACCCTCTGATTCACGTACACCAAACCACACGACTTGAGTCCCTTCATTTCCTCCCACTCTTTGATGTCAAGGACCTGGGCTCCTGGCTGAAATAACAGAAAACCAAGTGCATTTCTCAGAGGCATTTGGACTTGTCATTTTAGTAGGAGGAATGGAGGAAAGGTTGGGGTGGGTATTGAAGGAAAGGCATGGTGATGAAAGGCAATGAATCCTGGGCCCATGAAGCCGTTTCCTGCTCCCACCTGAACTGGGACTTTAAAAGAATCCTCTTGTGGTGGTTGGAGTCATAGGAAGCCCCATGGGAGCTTTCTCCTGAAGAGCCTGTTAGAATTGTAATGTGCCTGCTGTGGGCTGGAGGTGAATTAACAGCCAGAAAATCCTATCCCCACGTCCTTGTTGTGGAACAGAACGGTGAAGCCAGGGTTGACCAGGAGAGTCAGCTCACATGAGGCCCCAGCTCCCTCCAGGTACCACCTGTCTGTAGGGGAGAACAGAGTCCCTGCTGCATCCAGGTGCCCTGGCAAGTGCTTGGGAGGGTGACAGGGCTGGCTGACCGTCATTCCAAAAACAACACAGGGGTCAGGGGCACCGACCCCCTATGCAGTCAAAAATCCCTGTATAACTTTGGCTCTCCAAAACTTGACTACGAATAGCCTACTATTGACCAGAAGCCTTACCAATAAATAGTTAATTAACACATATTTTGTGTGTTATGTGTATTATATGCTGTATTCTTACAATAAAGTAAGCTGGAGAAAACAAAATGTTACTAAGGAAATTGTAAGAGAGGGTGCCTGGGTGGCTCAGTTGGCTAAGCGACTACCTTTGGCTCAGGTCATGATCCTGGAGTCTCAGGATCGAGTCCCACATCAGGCTCTCTGCTCAGCAGGGAGTCTGCTTCTCCCTTTGACCCCCCCACCCATGCTCTCTCACTCGCTCTCTCTCAAATAAATAAATAAAATCTTAAAAAAAATCATAAGAGAAAATATATCGACAGTACCATACTGTATTTATTTTAAAAATCTGCTTATAAGCGGATCCATGCAGTTGAAACCAGTGTTATTCAAGGGTCAACTATATTTGGCTTTTATAAGATGGGTGACCAATGGCAGCGAACAACTGGATATTGGCCAAAAGGTAATTTCCAAAGAACATCAGTCAAGTTGAATGCAGTCAACAAGTTAAATCTGCATTCAGGACTTCCTGTGCCTCTGGCATTGGGCCAGGCCTTCGGGGACAGTGTCATAGGGCACGGGGGAGAAATGTGAGCTTTGTGCCAAGAGGAGTTGAACTGTGGGCAGAGGAGCACAGAAGATGTGCTGGGTGTGACAGGGGAAAGCACTGGTGGGGTGGGAGAGGAGACAGACCCTGGAAGCCTCACGTGGGCCAGGCCGAGCAGGAAGGTCGAAGGGTGACCCAGCCCAGCATACCAGCGGGCTTGCAAATGTACCTGGAGGGTGTGTTTGTCCAGGAGGGAGTTTGAGCTTCAATTATAGTTTACACACCTTATAATGAGGGTTTGCCAGTTTGCATTTTATACTTGTGGAAACGTGGTTACCCTTGCAGAAGTGGGAAAGCATGCCCACCCATCTTTCCCCCAAACCAGTGTAACGTAGGACTCAGCCACTCAGAATGTGGAGCGAGAACAATGATTGTTCAGTGTGCTCTCATCTAAATAATCTTTGTGCATTTGGATTTCACATTTTCTTTCAAATTGGAGATGAAAGTTAGTCTCCCTGCTAACAAAACATTTTCTTCATCCTACACCGAATCCCTCAGCAAATCCTCAAATATCTTTGCAAATCTCAAAGATATTAAGGCATTTAACTTTTTTTTTTTCATTTAGACCTTTGAAGTGTGCTGTGACTAGAATAATTTCAGAGTTAAAACCTGTCGACTGCATAGAAAATTAAGGAACCCACCTGTCACCCTGGTAGCTGGGCTGATAACTAATTACATATAGATTATAAGTCAAATTTCAAAAAGATAAATATTTAAGTAAAATGTATAATCATTTGGAAATACCACTAAGTGTTTTGTAATTACTGTCTTGAAAGAAATCATTGCTCAGATGGTGCATTCCATCATCTGATGGGCCTGGCAGTTGCTAGAAGGGGAGGCGTGCGGGGGGATGTTGGATTATGCTTGCATGTTTGTGTGTGTTATACATGTTTTAATAAAGATATTAAAGGGCAATGTGATGCGTGGAGAGACTGAGCTCTGCTCAGAAGGGCCACATTTATCACAGGAACTTTATCTTCATCAATCAATTGTTCAGCTCCGCTCTAGCCAGGGATAGGTCATAGCATGCCTCAAAGCCAGAAGTGAGGGCTTTGCCGGAACGGGGTTGGGGGAATGTTCTGGAGAAGGAGGGAGAGAGAGTGCAGGACCATTCCCTCCCCATAGACTGTTTGCCAGTTCATAAATGTTCTGCCCTCCCTTTCTCCATCCCTGCCTTTCTTCAGTTTCCGGATCTTTTCTTCTCCAAATATCCCCATGCCCCACATTTTTTGTGGGCCTTGTTGATTTTTAATGTTTTAAAAACCCTTCACCTAGATTCATTTTCTCTCTCTGAACCATTTGAAATTAAGTCGCAGACATCACCACATGCAGCCCTAGTCCTTAGGCATGAGTAAGAATATTCTTCTCCAGAACCACCACACAGCACTCACATGTAAGAAAATGCACATTAATTCAATAACGTCGGTTTCAATTTTTTCCTAGCATTCCCAAAACGTCTCTATAGCTTTTCTCTGCCCAACCCCCACCCCCCCAATCCACCCCCCCCCCCCACCCTTTTGCAGCTGTGCCCCTTTAACGTCATTTACTCTGGAACATCTCTTCCACTGGTCTTTGTCTTTTATGGCACTGATATCGGTAAAGATTTCAAGCCAGTTGTTCTAGAACATTTCCCACATCTGGATTTGCCTGATTGTTTCTCATGATTAGATTCTAGTTAGGCATCTTTGCCAAGAATATTACCTAAGTACTGGTATTTCTGATTGCCTCACATCAGAAGATACATACTTTCAGGATCCTCCGGATGATGTTTGATTGCTTGGTTAGAGGAGGTCTGCGAGACCCTGCCATTGTAACCATTCACAGTCCCCTCTGAATTATAAAGAGTCTGCGGGGTGATCATTTAGGCTTAGGTGAATCTCCTGTTGTCTGATGATTTTTAATCAAATTCTTTTATCATCCTGGATTATATTCACCTGAATCAGTTACTATATTTCTGGTTACAAAATGGTGATTTTCTCATTCTACTATTCCTTCCATATTTATTAGCTTGCATTCTCCTGGAAACAGAAGGTACCAGCCACTCTCAATCTCTCTCTCTCTCTCTCTCTCTCACACACACACACACACACACAGACATCCCTATAAATGCATTCATTTTTTCAATGTGTTAATATTTACTTCTGACATCCTTTTTGATGTTCAAATTGTCACATTGGTGCATTGAAGCCCCTTCCAGATCAGTCCTGTGCCCTTAAATATGACCCAATTAATCTTAAGTTCTCCTTTGTTTTTCTGACAAAGCAAGATGTTCCAGGCTGCCTTTGTGCTTTCCAGCTATTTCTCCATAGAACTTCTAGAGAGGAATGGTATTTAGAAACCAAGATATGGGCACTAGGGTGTTCATGGTTACTAGGGAGTCATTGCTGATTGCTTCTAGGCCCAGTCAGTGGACAGAGCTGGAAACACAAACACACACAATGGTGCCAAATTTCCCCTTAATAAGATCATATTTAAAGATCAGTCCTTACATTTCTCTGCTTTGTAGGGGGCGGGGAGCTTTATAGCTGCTACCTGGCCTATTTATTCAGATGTTCATTCTAAAGATAATTATTAAACACCTCCACCATGACAGCACCTGAGCACCTGGGGGATGCAATAGAGTTGCCAATTAAAATACAGAATCCCAGTTAAATTTGAATTTCATAAACACAACAAATAATTTCATAGTGTAACTATGTCCCAAATAAGTATGTCCTAGGAGACTAAAAACTAAAAAATGTATTAGTTGGGCACCTTGTATTTTTATTTGCTAATTCTGGCAACCCTGAGATCTGAAGACCAATAAATCACCACCCCATCCCAAGGTGTTCACAGCCAAAAAAGACATACAAGCTGGAAATAAATAGGAGCAATAAAGCATTTCAGGTGCTGTGCTAAAAATATGGTCAGGGCCTGATGGAGCATGTGGTGCCAGGGAGACTGTTTAGGAAAGACTGAGTTTTGAAACGTGATGAACAATTTCTCATTCATCTCTACCAATGAACAACAGGGGATGGGAAGACAATTCTGTGACATGAGGATGTGGGGATAAGGGAAAAGAGGAAAACAGGGAGCCATCTGGGGCAGTCGTAAGCCCTGTTGTGGAGTTTGGGACTTACCCTGCAGGCCAAATATTTTCTTGTTGCCCTCTCCCTCCCAAAATATTTTTTTTTTAAGATTTTATTTATTTATTTGAGAGAGAGAATGAGATAGAGAGATCATGAGGGTCAGAGGCAGAAGCAGACTCCCCGCCGAGCAGGGAGCCCGATGCGGGACTCGATCCCGGGACTCCAGGATCATGACCTGAGCCGAAGGCAGTCGCTTAACCAACTGAGCCACCCAGGCGACCCCCTCCCAAAATATTTTACCAACATTCTCCAATATACATATTTATAAACTGAGTACATGTACAGCCTTACTAATGTACTATGCACGTTATAAGCATTGATGGAATAATCTAGAGATCAAGGAGATAAGAAATAGCTATAAATACAAGTTTGAATGCTTCCATCATCGCTTGCACATTCTTGGGACAAATCCATCCCACTTTGGGGAACCCCTGTTACAAGTTTTGGGAAATCTGGTTCCCTCCAGGGAAGGATGAAAAGAAAACTGAAAAAGAAGTTTTGTATCTGATTCAGTGTTTGTTAATATCATGTCCCTGAACCGACTGTCATTTCACCAGTGGGGCCCTTAGCCAGGGGTCCTGAAGGGCCTGAGTCAGGCCCATAAACAGCATTTCTGGGGGCCCTTGGGGTGCTGTGTATGTGATACCTCACTGGGTGGCCGCTTCACTGACAGGCTCAGCACACACTCCCCTGTGGTCCAGGCTTCCCTGGTCCCAGTCTCTTGCCTTGATTCTGCAGGAGCTTCCTCGTGGTCTCCCTGCCTCCCTGTCCAGCCTGGACACATCAGTTCTCCACTCACAGCAAGAGTGATCTTTCCAAGGAAATTCAGATTGAGCCATGCCCCTATTCAAAAACTTTCAAAAGTTTTCCAGATAGAAATGAAACTGCCCACCATAGGTGACTCTCTGATTTCACCTACAACTTTCTTTCCCTCACCCAGCCAAGCTGGCCTTCTGTTGCTCCTCAAGCACAAGTGCTTCCTTCGCACCTCAGGGCCTTTGCACCTGCTGGACCCCTTCCTGGCACACTGTTCCCCTGATGCATAGACAGCCTACCCACTTCAGGCCCCCTCAAAGAGGTCATCCCACATCCTACCCACTCTGTACTACCCCCACTCCTGCATCCACTGCTTTTAGCTACTGTATTTTCCCCTCTTGAACTTGACATCTTGTGACTTACCATATCCCCTTTTGTGCTTATTTGTTTGGTTTCTCATTGTCAGTCTCTCCTACAGACTGTAGGCTCCTTGATGGCAGGCACTCCCTGCTGTATTCACTGCAGGATCCCTGGTGCCTGGCACATGGTTAAGGCTCCATGAATATGTTTTGAAAGAAAGGAAAGAGGGAGGGAGGGAAGGACAAAGAAAGAATCTCCTTCTACACCAAATGTGAGGGCAACAAGCATTTGTAGTGTGTGGGGACCCAAGGGGAATCAGGTGTGGTCCCTCTCACTGTCAACTGGAGAGATATAAGGAGTTCAGAGTCTAAGTGGTCTGAGCTCTGGGCACCCAGCCTTCTTCCCTGGATAGTGGCTTCTCCCCTGCTCACTGCCACCCCCCAAAGTGCCTCTGTGCTGTGACCTCTGAACCCTGTCCTCTCCCAATCCTCCACAGACATTTCCCAAACCTCCAAATGGAAAAGCAGCAGGCATGGGAGGGGGCATGTTTGTAGCTTGTAGATAACTAACCCTCATCCAGTCCTGGGATTGACTACATGTAGGGCCTTTGACTTTTCATAATTCCGCCATTTTGGCTGGGTTCACAAATGGAGCAGTTTGTAACTCAGGTGTGCGTGGACATGTTAAACCCTGCTGAACCCTGGTTTCCCCACCTGGAAAATGAAGCTGGAGTTGCCCGCCTTGAGGAGTGTCTGTGAGGAGTGAAATAGCACCCATGCAAAGTAGTGAGAACAGTGCTGGGCCCGGGGGCCATAGGAGAGAATCCATAAATGTCCACTGTCATACGATGACTTTTATTATTGTTGTTGTTGCTATTTTTATTAAGATTGTGTACATTTGGTAAAGTGTACAGTTTGGTGGATTCTTACCTATATGCACACCACCTACATCAAGGTATAGACCATCCCCCTAACTCACATACCGAGAGGTAGCCCCTGTCCTGATTTCCTGTACTGAGATTAGCTTGGCCTCTTCTTGAACCTCATATAACAGAATCATGAAGTGTGTGTTCCCCTGTGTCTGGTTTCTTTTGCTCACATTAGGTCTGTGAGACTCATCCGTGTGACTGTGTAGGTTGTGATGTGTTTCTGTGACTTTGCCTGCCCTGCTCTGCTGCACCTTGACCCCCATCTGGAATACCCACATTAGTGCCTGGCCTGCCTGCCCTCAGAGAAAGGAGCCGAGATTCTCTACCTGGGCTCCTTTTTGAATTGACCTTCTTAATGTTCCTTTGGCAATTTCAAAACAGTTCTAGCAGGCATCACCTTATATTTTCTTACCTTTACTTAAAACATGCCCTTTATACCAAAAGGCAGTATCTCCCACAGAACCAAGAGGGTCCTAGATGAGGCAACCGGCAAGTAACACGGGGAGGACATCATTAAGCCCTGATCGCCTCTGGTTCTGAGGGAAGGGAGCCCCATGGAGCAGCGAGGGAGAGCCCCGAGCAGGTGAGTCTGACAGCCTGATGCGGCTTGGACGGGCAAGGGAGGGCAGGAGGGGGTAGGTGGTGTGGACAAGAGCAAGACAAGAATTAATGAGAAACAGAAAATAATTTAGCAGGACAGCAAGCCCCCGGAGACAAATTCCTTCTCCAAACGTCTCATTTGTCCAGAGGAGATGAGGAAAGTCTACGGCAGAAAGGCTGGCCTCAAGAATTTCATTTCCCTTATGCGATTCAGATTCCCAGTGTGGTCGATAAAAGTACAATTAGTGCACCAGATCGCATCAGATGTTTTTAACCTTTAGGTGGTGGCAACATGCATATTAAGGTTCTGCCTCCCCTGTGCCAACTCTCACATGGGCAGGGTAAGTAGTCACCACATTTGACATTTGATGCTATAATTTTAACATACTTTAAAAAATTCAGATAAAGATTATTTCAATTTGTTAAAGCTGGGAGCCAGATGTAATTGCCTTGCTCTGGACTTTAGATCTAAATCATTCTGCCAACTCATCCTGTAGTTATTAAGGACTTTATCATTGGAATGTGTACTGCATACACCGCAGGTTACAATGCCCCAGAGGAATGGACGTAAACTTCTGATTTCTCCTACGATAAGGAATGACTTTTAATACAGAAACCATGAGGGTTTAGTTTAGTAAACTGTTCAGTCAACTAATTAATCAATCCATCAACTGACCTGTTCGGGTGCCCACCGTGTGGGTCTGGGGTATCACGTTCCCTGCACCAAGCAGCTTTCAATCTAGAAGACAAGAGACAGACTTGGAACTTTTTGTACCTTTTAGTGCCTGAAACTGGGTATACAGTGGTGCTCAATAAATGACCGCTAAGTAAATGTAGAGTGGAAAATTCGAGGTGGCACAGGACCAGCTGGACCCACTGCAGCAGCACATGGTTTCAGTGTCCTGTGTCATTCCTCTCTGATTTCTGCTGTAGCTGGGGGGCTGGTCACAGCAGACCAGGCTCAAGCAGACAAGGCTCATGCCAAAGGCTCTGTTCTCCCTCTTCTTGCCTCAGGGCCTGCTCTACAGGGGATTGTACACAGCCTGCAAACAAGTGCAGCTCAGAAATGCAGGGAGTTAAAGCTCCCATGGCAACTCCCAACAGGTGGGGTGAGAAGCAAATGGATAAGTGCCCCAATCTCTATCCTCAATGGAGAGTTCTGGGAGGTGCTTTGTATAGTTCACAGAGGCCCCAGCGAACCAAGCCCCTGGTGCCTCAATGACCCACCTTTCCATTGGCTTTTCCTCCCTCCCTATTCCCCAACTCCCTTACTCCAGTTTCCTCTGGGATCACCTCCCAAATAAACTGCCTGCACCCGAGTCTTGTCTTTGGCTATAATTTGGGGACAACCAATCTAGACCCCTAAAGAAGCTAATTTCCATAAACCATTCAGGAAGTGTGTCCTCATTTCCTTAGAGGCGCAACTCATAACTAAGTGATGCACTGCTGAGCACAGCCTGGAGTGTTTGCGGTTCTCACAGCAGCTGGACCAGCCGGGTCGGGGAGGGGGGGACCATTAGGGAACCCTCATGGAGGGACAGGTGCTTGCCTGGGCCTGGACTTGTGTGGAGGACTAAACAGGGAAAAGGAGGACCATTTCAGGAGAGAGAACCTTGAGTGAAGTTGCAGAGGTAGGAATGAGTGCTGCCTGTGCATAGGGCCATGAGGAGCCCCTAGGCTGGAGTGGGGGCCAGAATTGTCCAGAATGGAGGGTAAGTTTAGGCAGAGGAATGAGAGCCAACCATGGAGGGCTTGCTATGGGCGCTAATCCCACATTAACAGCTGACCAAGTTGCTGTGAGGAAGACAAACACACATCTATAAGAAATGCACACAAATTATGCGTGGATGCACAGACAAGTGCATCAAAAGAAGTTTGCCAAGATACAGAAAGGAGAATTATAGAGTTTTAGAGCAATAAGGAATCTTGGTGAAGGGTTGACCAGTACACTATATGAGTACCATTGCCTCTCACCCCTGTACCCACAGATATCACTCACTGACTTGCTGAACCCAAAGGTGGCCTCCTAAAGTTACTCATCACCATGTCTAGATGGCCACTACCAATCTACTAGAGTTGTCTTCCCAGATCAAATTCCACCTCGATTCAGGGTGGAGACCCGTGTTTCCTGAGTTACATCTCCCAATAGGTGACCAGGAAGCCTTTCCTCAAATATTTCCAGGGATTAGCAGCTCACCCCTCCATAGGACAACCCATGCTGTTGGTGAGCAATTCCTAGAGCCACTAAATGATCTAGTCATTCTTCCATATGAAGCTTAGTAGATAATTGATGGCTGTTATCTGCCCCTACCCTTCTCCCCATGCATCTTCTCCAGGGTAAAGAATCATGGTTCTTTTCAACATTCCTCACACCATATGGATCCATGTTCCCTAGACCTCCTAGGGGATACACAAGCATACCTCAGAGTTATTGTTGGTTTGGTTCCAGACCACCACAGTAAAGTGAATATCACAATAAAACAAGTCAAATGAATCTTTTTTGGTTTCCCTGAACTATAAAATTTATGTTTACATTATGCTGTAGTCTATTAAGTGTGCAATAGCATTATGTCTACAAAAAAAAAAAAACAATGTGCATACCTTAATTAAAAAATACTTTGCAGGGCACCTGAGTGGCTCAGTTGGTTAAAAGTCTGACTCTTGATCTCAGCTGAAGTCTTGATCTCAGGGTCGTGAGTTCAAGCAAAAAAAAAAAACAAAACAAACAAACAAAAAACAAAAAACAAAACAAAACAAAACACTTTGCAGGGCGCCTGGGTGGCTCAGTCGTTAAGTGGCTGCCTTCAGCTCAGGTCATGATCCCAGGGTCCTGGGATCGAGCCCCTCATCAGGCTCCTTGTTCCACAGGATGTCTACTTCTCCCTCTCCCACTCCCCTTGCTTGTGTTCCTTCTCTCTCTGTGTCAAATAAATAAATAAAATCTTAAAAAAAAAAAAACCACTTTGCTAAAAATGTGCTAACCATCATCTGAGCTTTCAGTGAGTTGTAATCCTTCTGTTGGTGGAGGGTCTTGCCTTGATGTTGATGGCTGCTGACTGAGTGGTGGTTGCTGATGGCTGGGGTGGCTGTGGCCATTTCTTAAAATAAGACAACAGTGAAGTTTGCCACATCGACTGACTCTTCTTTTCACAAATGAATTCTCTGTAGCATGTGATGCTGTTTGATAGCATTTTACCCACAGTAGAACTTCTTTCAAAATTGGAGTCCATCCTCTCAAACCCTGCCACTGCTTTATCAACTAAGTTTATGTGATATTTGCTATCCTTTTTTGTCATTTCAACCGTCTTCCTGGCATGTTTACCAACTAGATTCTGTCTCAAGAAACTACTTCCTTACTTTGTTCATCTATGAGAAGCAACTCTTCCTGTTTTATCTTGAGACTGTAGCAATTCAGTGACATCTTCAGGCTTCACTTCTAATTCTAATTCTCTTGCTATTTCCACCACAGCTGCACTTACTTCCTCCACTGAAGTCAGGAATCCTCAAAGTCATCCACTGGGCTTGGAATCAACTTCTTTCAAACTCCTATGAATGCTGACATTTTGACCTCGTTCCATGAATCACAAATGTTCTTAATGGCCTCTAGAATAGTAAATCCTTACCAGAATGTTTTCAATTTCCTTTGCCCAGATCCATCAGAGGAATCATTATCTATGGCAACTATTGTCTTTCAAAATGTATTTCTTAATCATAAGACTTGAAAGTCAAAATGACTCTTTGATTTGTGGGCTGCAGAATGGATGTTGTGTTAGCAGGCATGAAAACAACATTCATCTCATTGTACATTTTCATCAGAGCTCTTGGGTGACCAAGTGCATTGTTAATGAGCAGTAATGTTTTGAAAGGAATCCTTTCTTTTCTGAGCAGTAAGTCTCAACAGTGGGCTTAAAATATTCAGTAAACCATGTGCTCTCATCCAGACTTTGTTGTTTTATTTATAGAACACAGGCAGAGTACATTGAGCATAATTCATAAGGCCCTAGGATTTTCAGAATGGTAAATGAGCATTGGCTTCAACTGAAAGTGACCGGCTGCATTCTCCCCTCAGAGAGTCAGCCCGTCCTTTGAACCTTTGAAGCCAGGCATTGACTTCTCCTCTCTAGCTATGAAAGTTCTAGATGACATCTGCTTCTAATAGAAGGCTTTTCCATCTACATCAAAAATCTTTCATTTAGTGGAGCCACCTGCATTAATTATCTTGCTAGATCTTCTGGATAACTTTGCAGTTTCTACATCAGCGCTGGCTGCTTCACCTTGCACTTTTATGTTATGGAGATGGCTTTTTTTCTTAAACCTCATGAATCCATCTCTGCTAGCTTCAAACTCTTCTTCTGTAGCTTCCTTACCTCTCTCAGCCTTCACAGAATTGAGGAAGGTTAGGACCCTGCTCTGAATTAGGCTTTGGTTAAGGGAATGTCATGGCTGATTTGATCTTCTGTCCAGACCACTCAAACTCTCTCCATATCAACAATAAGGCTATTACACTAAATATATAAAAAAATTTATTAAAAATAAGGCTATTTCACTTTCTTATCATTTGTGTGTTCACTGGAGTAGCACTTTTAATTTCCTTCAAGAACTTTTCCCGGGGACTGGGAGGCACAGGATTCTAGTTATGGAATGAATAAGCCATGGGAATAAAAGGCCAGCATAGGGAATACAGTCAATGGTATTGTAATAGCCTTGTGTGGTGACAGATAGTAGCTCCCCTTATGGTGAGCATAGCATAACATATACACTTCTTGAATCACTATGTTGCACACCTGAAACTAATGTAACATTGTGTCTCAACTATACTTTAGTAAAAACAAACAAACAAACAAACGAAAATAACTTTTTGTCTGCATTCACAACTTGGCTAACAGGTGCAAGAGCTTTCAGCCTATCTTGGCTTTTGACATGCCTTCCTTAATCATTTCTAGCTTTGGATTTAAAGGGAGAGACGTGCGACTCTTCCTTTCATTGAACACTTAGAGGCCGTGGTGGGTTATCCGTTGGCCTAGTTCCAATACTTTGTCTCAGGGAATAGAGAGACTGGGGAGAGGGAGAGACAGAGAATGACTGGTCAGTGGAAAAATCAGAACACACATGTGAGCCAGTGAGTTTGCCATCTTACTCGGGCACGGTTCGTGACACCCCCAAAACAATGACAATAGTAACAGTGGGCTTCCAAGACCTGGTACAGCCAACGACCACTGTCATCCTGCAGTGATCTTTGGATCACTGATCACAGGCCACCTTATCAAATGGAACAATGGTGAAAAAATTTAGATATTGTTAGAATCACCAAAATGTGGCAGAGACATGAAGTGATAAACTGCTTTTGGTAAAATGGTGCTGATAGACTTGTTCATTACAGGTCTTCAAACCTTCAATTTGTTAAAGAAAAAAAAAAACCCATATCCGCAAAGCCCAGTAAAACAAGGTTTGCCTACAATCCCATTCCTCAGCCCCCATTGCCATATGCAGCTCTGAGACCTAATGAGAATACTTGAGATGGTTGCCCAGTGTGCAGGGGGCTGTGCTCCCCTGTGGGATAATGAAGACCACACTCCAATCACCCACACAGTCTGAGGTCCCTGCAGCTGTGGACTTCTGTCTCAGACAGCTCACACTGAGATCACAGTCCACTGAGATCACCATCCACACAACTTCCTTCACCTTTTCCAGAAAAACAAGATTTCCCCAATTTGTACTTAGGCACTCGACTTAAAACCTATGTTCTGTGACATATTTGCTATAATTTTCACTTTGCTTAAATTTGTCATCCAATCTGCTGAGAGATTTTGAATCTTGATCTTGTCATATAGAGTATTAGCTGTCCCTACAAATTTTGTGTCAATTTCAGGTTGACTAAACCTGCCTCATATTAAATCACTGATATAAAAAATATGTTGTGTAGGACAGGGCCAAAAGCAGAAGTTTGTATTCCCCACTTAGACTTCCCTCCATAACAACAGCCACTTGTTAATCCAATTTTGGATTGAAATGGTTTTTCCAACAGCTCCGAACCCATCCAGGTCCTGCCTTCAGAAAATGAAATTAGGGGGGCGCCTGGGTGGCTCAGTCATTAAGCGTCTGCCTTTGGCTCAGGTCATGATCCCAGGGTCCTGGGATTGAGCCCTGCATCAGGCTCCCTGCTCCACGGGAAGCCTGCTTCTCCCTCTCCCACTCCCCCTGCTGTGTTCCCTCTCTCGCTGTGTCTCTCTCTGTCAAATAAATTTAAAAAAAAAAAGAAAGAAAATGAAATTAGAGATTTGTTGCATGACCGGATAAAATCCAACTTTATCTGGGGAAGGGGTCCTTAATTTGGGGTCCACATATCTGGACGTTAGGAAGTTTGTGAACTTCCCTCCCAAAATTGTATGCAAATATGTATTATGTACATATGTGTGCATATTTGTTCACTGATTTTTTTTTTCAGACTCTCAAATTTCTTCAGATTTCTTCTGGTTCTCAAAAGAATTGACCCACACAATTTTAAGAGCCAGCGGTCAATAGCATTCCCTCGGAACTACACGCAGGTCATAATCTCCAAAATGGAATAGGATCAGTTGGCTATGCCATGGTGTGTTACTCAGAAACAAGTGCTAGCCAACAGTGATAACAGCTTTGACTCTAGTTGTTCATGAACCACTGGAGGATGACAGTAGTTGCTGGTTGTACCAGGTCTTGGAAGGTTTCTAGGGAGACAGAGAAAAGCAATATCTTTGGTCAAGAAGTGGAAGACCAGGAGAGATGTTCTATTAGCCTCCTTAGGAGTAAATTCAGAGCTTTGCTTTATCTTGGTGATGAGAGGACTCTGTACCTATATGGCCCAGGATGGTTCTGGAAGCTGCTTTATCCACCTGCTCCTGAGGCAAGATAGTAACCACTTTGTAGGACTTTGAGGATTAAAGGCATCAACACACCTTAGTGTGCTTAGCATAGAGCACAGCTCCTGCAAAGAATTCATTCTGTCCTGATCCCAAAGGGGCCATCAACTAGTGCATTGATCTGAGATCTGTAGTTTCCTAACTATAACTCCACAGTTTAAATTAGTGTTCAGCAAAGAAGGTAATCTTATCAGAAGCAGAGATATCTCAGAAAATCTGGGGGGGTTGTGGCAGCAGGAACTGAGAACCTTCATAACAAAGCTGGTACATCTGTCTGTCTAGAAGGCTGCCCCTTATGCTGCTTCGACATTCTTTCTTCCTGCAGACCAGCTTCTGCTCACTCCACGTCCTGGCAGAAATGGCCACCCAATCCCCCTATTCCAGGATTCCAAAGGTAAGTTCCCAGAAAAGATGGATTTTATTTGCCTAGCTTGGGTCAGGTGTCTACCCCGGCTCAATTGGCTGTGAGGAGGGACAGTTGGGGGTCTCATATTATGACATGATTGTCATGACTATTCTGTGGGGGGTGCAGTTGCCAGAGAAATAATGCATAGGCTGCTAAGACACCCCAAAATGTGTCTATTCAAGATGTGATGAAAAAGATCACATTTTTTTCATATTATGTAGACCATACGTGAAATATTTCACTTAGTCACAAAGGATGCGTTAGGGAGTTGGTAGGTTAGAGGATGGGGATCAGGGAACTGAAAAAGTCCCTCTAAATCTCACTGAGAAAACTATATGGGTAAGGATAGCCAAACAAATTTGATAAAGAAGTACATGGGGATGAATTTGCCTCACAGTTTATTAAACACATTGTAAAGCTATAAAAAGTGTAACAGATTAATACTAATACAGCAAGAGACTAGCAAAGCACTCCAATTGGGGGCTGTATTTATAAATTACCCAAATGACTGCAAAGGCCAGAAACATACATATATGTTTGTAATATAAGTATTGTTGCAAACTCATAGAGGCAAAAAAAGGAGAATTTAATTTTTTTAAAAAGTTGGGATAATTTAGTAACAATCAGGGAGAGAAGATGGATCTTAACTGAATATCAGAAATCATCACAAATTCCAGATCAATAAAAGGTTAATTATAAACACAAACCCACAGAAATAGAAGAAAATATAGAGGATGTGAGGACTTCCTAAGGATAAAAGAAAACAAGAAATCTCAAAATAAATTCAGTACATTTGACTACATAAAATGAAGAACCTCTGCACTTTAAAAGAAACAGAAAAACAGAATTAAGAGGGAAATAGACAAATTGAGAATACTTCCATGATGGTGACAAATTTTAATACTTTAACCATACAATGTCCTTATAAACTAACAAGAAATATTTATTTTATTTTTTTTAGATTTTATTTAAATTCAAGTTAGTTGACATACTGTATATTAATAATTTCAGGAGTAGAATTTAGAGATTCATCAGTTGCATATAACACCCAGTGCTCATCACATCAAGTGCCCTCCTTAAATAAATAACTAAATAAATAAGCAAGCAAGCAGAGGACATGATCAGTCAATTTGCAAAGGAAAAGATAGAAAAATTTACCCAGTATATGTTTGAGAAAATGGTTAACCTCACTAATGAGTAAGCGAGCGAACACACCAAAACCTCAACATCAGTAACTTACCATTTCCCCGAACGGGACCATCACAGGCATGTCTGTCTGGTAATACTGCGTGTTGAAGGAGGTCTGATGAATGAGGCACTCTGGTTGGCAAACCATTTCTGGGATTATTTGGCAATTTATAAGAAGAGTTTTAATTCTGTTAGGAATCTATCCTAAGGAAATAATCATCAATGCACAGGGTGTTTATATGTAAGAATGTTCATCTTTGTCTTGACCACTGGAGTAAAAACAATTTAAATGTCTGTGAATATAGTTCTGACTAAACAAAGTATGGTTTACTTGCATAATGAAATATTATGTGGCCACAATAAGTACATTTTGAACGAATGTTTATGGACCAAAGAGACTTACCCACAATACGCTTTTAGCAGTGTACTGAGATATAATTCACATACGATCTAATTCACCCATTTGAAATCTACAATTCAAAGATTTTTTTCCTAACACATCGACAGAGATATGCAACAATCAATTTTGGAACATTTTTATAACCTCAAAGAGAAACCCTGAACTCATGAGGAGTCACCTCTCATTACCTCTCTTAACCCCCAGCTCTGAGCCACCATTGACATATTTTCTGTCTCTACAGTTTTATCTATTCTAAACATTCCCTATCAGTGGAATCATACAAGATACAGTCTTTTAACAACTAGTATCTTACAATTAGCATGATGTTTTCAAGGTTCATCCATGTTATAGCATGCATCAGGACGTTTTACTGTTGAATAATATTCTATTATACAGATATGCCACATTTTATTCATTCATTCATCTGTTAATGGACCCTTGAATTGTTTCTACTCTTTTGTTATTGTGAATAATGTTGATATCAACATTTTAGTGTGACCTAAGTGTTCATTTCTCTTATGCATTAAAGTAGAAGTAGAATTGTTAGATCATATGGTAACTCTATGCTTAGCTGTTTGAAAAACTGCCACAATGTTTTCTAACTCAGATAAATTATTTGACATTCCCACCAGCAGTACGGGAGGGCTCCAGTTTCTCCACACCCTTGTCAACACGTGTTACTATTTGTGTTTTTATTATAGCCATCCTAGTGGGTATGAAGTGGTATCTCATTGTGGTTTTGATTTGCTTTTTCCTGACGGTTAATGATATCAAACATGTTTTCATGTGCTTGTTGGCCATTTGTATATTTTCTTTGGAGGAATGTCTATTCAGATCCTTTGTCCATTTTTAAATTGGTTTATTATCTTTACATTATTGAGTTATAAGAGTTCTTTGTATATTCTGGATACAAGCCACGTATCAGATATGTGACATGCAAATCTCCCATTCTATGGGTTGCCTTTTCTTTTTTTTTTTTATTTTAAAGATTTTATTTATTTATTTGACAGAGAGAGACACAGCGAGAGAGGGAACACAAGCAGGGGGAGTGGGAGAGGGAGAAGCAGGCTTCCCACAGAGCAGGGAGCCCGATGCGGGACTCGATCCCAGGACCCTGGGATCATGACCTGAGCCGAAGGCAGACGCTTAACGACTGAGCCACCCAGGCGCCCCTGCCTTTTCTTTTTTAATGATATCATTTGCAGCACAAAAGTCTTTAACTTTGATTAGGTCAAATTATCTTTTTCTTTTTCTTGTTTGTGCTTTTCAGGTTGTATCTAAGAAGGCTTTCTCTAATTTCAGGTCATGAAGACTTACTCCTATGCTTTTTCTTCGACAAGTTTTATACTTTTAGCTCATAAATTGAGATATCTGGTCCATACTGAGTTTTTGGTATAAGGAAGGAACCTGACTTCATTCTTTCTTTTGCGCATAGCTTTCCAGTTGTTCCAGGACCATTTGTTGAAATTCTTTTCCCATTGAATTATCTTGGTGCCCATGTTGAAAAGCAAATGACCATAAGTGTGAAGTTTGTTTTGGGGGCACCTGGGTGGTTCAGTCAGTTAAATGTCTGCCTTGGGCTCAGGTCATGATCCTGGGGCCCTGAGATCAAGCCCTACGTCGGGCTCCCTGCTCAGCAGAGAGTCTGCTTCTCCCTTTCCCTCTGCCTGCCTCTCCCCCTGCTTGTGCTCTCTCTCTCTCTCTCTCTCTGTGTCAAATAAATAAATAAAATCTTTAAAAAAAAAAAAAGAAGAAGAAGAAGTTTTGCTTTGGTACCTCCATTTTATTCCACTGCTCTATATGTCTGTATTTATGCCAATACCACATTCTCTTGATTTTCTATCTTTGTCATAGGTTTTGAAATAATGAAGTTTTGAGTCCTTTTTCAAGATGGTTTTAGCGAGTCTGGCTTTCTTATATTCACATACGAATTTTAGAATCAACATTTTAATTTCTGCTAAAAAAAAAAAAAAAAGCCAGCCAGGATTCTGATCAGAGTTACATTCAATCTACAGAGCAGATTGGAGAATATAGCCATCTAAGAAATATGAAGTCTTCCTATCCATAAACATGGGATGTCTTTCCATTTATTTAATTTCTTTACAAAGTATTTTGTAGTTTTCAGAGTACAAGTCTTACACTTTGTTAAATTTATTCCTAAGTATTTTATTCTTGATGCTTTTATACATGGAATTATTTCTTAATTTCATTTGCAGATTGTTTATTGCTGGTGTATAGAATTATAATTGATTTTTGTATATCGATCTCATATCCTGCAACCTTCCTGGACTTGTTTATCAGTTCTCACAGTCATTTTGTGGATTCCTTAGTATTTTCTATGTACAAGATCGTGTCATCTGCACATAGTTTTACTTCTTTCCACAATAGAGATTTATCAATAAATCATTGTGTTAATATTATTTCAATTTTTGGAAGATTAACAACCAAGAGGAAATAAGGCCAAATGCCATCATAGATTTCCATGGGTGTTGATATTACAGGTTTTTTTTTTTAACTTTTCCAAATTTTACAAATTAACTAATGTGTTATTTTAATGTTGACATGTTACTTTAAAAACATGCTATAAAATTGTATAATCTCCAAGTATTTTTTTTAAAGATTTTATTTATTTATTTGAGAGAGAGAGAATGAGAGAGAGCACATGAGAGGGGGGAGGGTCAGAGGGAGAAGCAGACTCCCTGCCGAGCAGGGAGCCCGATGTGGGACTCGATCAAGGGACTCCAGGATCATGACCTGAGCCGAAGGCAGTCGCTTAACCAACTGAGCCACCCAGGCGCCCAATCTCCAAGTATTTTTGAGCACCAACTACATGCCATGACTTAGAAACTGTGAAGTAGTCAAAAGATGCAGAAGACCAGTCCTTCTTCCCAAAGAAGTGCTAATAAGACATTTAAGAGACAACATAAGATGAAGTGCTAAGACAGAAAGAATTCGTGCCCAGAAGTATAATCCTGACAGTTAGTACCACAGGCCATCAGAGTGGGCCTCATGGAGGAGGCGGACCTTGTAGAATGAGTAGCAGTGGGAACAAAAGAGGCAGGAAAGAATAAGGTAGAAGGACAGAGGTGCCCAAACCTGATAGAAGGATAATCATTACGGGGGTTGGTGCAGTGAGGAGACGAGCTGGGTACACCAGTCAGGGAGAGGACGGTGGTGCCAAGCAGAGGACCTTGCATTTAAATCTGCCTCCACTATCATCCATGATAGGATCAGGGTGGGGAGCTGACATGCAGAAAGTCGGATTTGAGAAAGATACACTAAGACAGAACCCATGGGGGGAGAGCACTGAAATTGAGAAGGGGGTTTTGGGCGGTGCCTGGGTGGCTCAGTTGGTTAAGCGTCTGCCTTTGGCTCAGGTCATGATCCTGGAGTCCCGGGATCGAGTCCCTCATCGGGCTCCCTGCTCGGCAGGGAGTCTGCTTCTCCCTCTCCCACTCCCCCTGCTTGTGTTCCTTCTCTCACTGTCTCTCTGTCAAAAAATAAATAAAATTTAAAAAGAGAGAGAGAGAGAGAAGGGGGTTGGTGGGATGGGCCTAGACCAGGGTGGTTGAAGTGAGGGGTGGGAGATTTCAAGAAACAGCTTGAAATCTGTGGAGGGAGAGCTATAATCAACTTTGTGACCTTGGGCAGGTTCTGGCCCCTCCGTGGGCCCCTGGCATCCTCTTCTGCAAGAAATAAAACACTTGATAAGCAGTGGCTCCAGCAGTAAAGATATTAACTATCTCACATAGGAAGAAATCCAGAGGTAGGCTGCTCTGGGTTTGGTGCAACTGCCCAGAAACATCATTCAGAGGTTCCAATCTCTCTACCGTTCTGTCCTGCCATCACTGATGTGTCACCTTGCCATCTCAGGGCCACACAGTGTCTGTTGTGGCTCTAAGAACCATATCTGTGCTCAAGGCAGAAAACAGGCAGAAGGTTAGAAGAATACCAGCCCCATCTGAACTTTTTACCAGGAGAGTGAAGCTTCCTTGGAGTCTTCCGGGACATACCCGTTATGTTTCCCTGACCACAATGGAGTCGTGTGTCCCTCACCCAGCTAGAGGAACAGCTAAGAAAGTGGCACACAGGGGCGCCTGGGTGGCTCAGTCGTTAAAGCGTCTGCCTTTGGCTCAGGTCATGATCCCAGGGTCCTGGGATCGAGCCCCGCATCGGGGTCCCTGCTCGGCGGGAAGCCTGCTTCTCCCTCTCCCACTCCCCCTGCTTGTGTTCCCTCTCTTACTGTGTCTCTCACTGTCAAACAAATAAATAAAATCTTAAAAAAAAATTAAAAAAAAAAAAAACAGAAAGTGGCACACAGAATCGTCATGACTGGCTTAGACCAATCATGCTCCATTGCCTGAGCAAATTGCTGATCACAATTAAATTAGAATTCTGTCAGCCAGGAAGAGGGAGCAACAGGTGTTAGGAAGACCGTTGATGGTATCTGAGCCAGGGAGTGGGACAAGGCCCCTCCTGATGCCCACAGTCTATGAGCTCTCATCTCCTGCACTGCCCTTTCCCACCTCCTCCACCTACTCTGCTTAGTTGTCCTGTCACCCACTTGCTGCCAACGTCTCTTCCTTCCCCACTTGGCACATGCAGAAAAAAACTACTTTATCAACATCAGGCAAACTGATTTTCCCAGGGTGACTAGTATGTTGATTGGGCAAAAACTGACATGTTGCTATGAAGCTGCATGTGATAAACACAGCCCCTGAACGCCCCTCTGTTTGTATCCTGGCTCTGCTTTGAAGGCTCTTCTGACATTTATTTACTTGTCCTTCTTGAGATTTCTCCTTCCAGTTCATCAGCTGAACATGTGAGCCTTTCAAGTGTGAGGTGCAAGAAGACAGCCTAGCCTTGCCTTCCTTCTTCCGATGCCTGGTTCTCCTGTGGGACAGTCATCACAGACCCCACATCCATGAGCCCCCTAGCAGTTCAGTCATGGGCTCGGAAAGGCAGCAGGGCAGAGGTTGCTCAGGCTTCGTAGAGCTCCATTCGACTCCTAGTCAGGGCTCCAGTCATGGTTTTTTTGTTGTTTTTTTGTTTTTTATTTTATTTATTTATTTGAGAGAGAGAGAGCATGAGTGGAGAGAGGGGCAGAGAGGAAGACGGACAAGCAGACTCCCCACTGAGCAGGGAGCCAGACGGGGCGCTCGGTCCCAGGACCCTGGATTCATGACCTGAGCCAAAGTCAGACACTTAACTGACTGAGCCACCCAGGCGCCCCACAGCTCCAGTCATTGTAAACACCAGGGAAAGCACCAAGTCTGACGACTGTCATGAGGAGGAGCTGTCCAAATGGCGGGGGCCATTTGGTTCCAGAATTCAGAGGTGCCTTATGCATGAAAGTTTCCCACATCTGTGCTCAGGGCTGGGCTGCAGTCACATGCAAGGCAGCCAGGCTCCCAGGGAAAGAATTTATCCCCAGGATTCCTCCCCATAACTCCCTGCTCCCAAGCACGGCCACCCAGCCGCTGTTGCCATCACCTTTACTTCCATAACCGTGTACCATTTTGATTCAAACTGTTTCTGCTCTCCTCAATTTCACCCATCAGGATTACACAAGTGACTATCCCCCATCTTCAGTCATTTCTGTACCATCTGCACGACTTTTTTCATTTCCTCCTCGTGCCTGCATATCTTCATGGTTTTAATAGGACTGCTTATTCTTTCCTAAATACAATTTTTAAAAATTCAAACTTTAGATCACTATCCTCTATGGAGAACAAACATTATCTTCCCTAAGCAGAAAGTAACCTTGAAGATAAATGTAATGAAAACAAAACAATGGCAACCTGATGCTGCATGATAAACAGGATTTGGGGAGGGAAGGGGGAAAGCTGCGAAGAAAATGGAAGGAGGCATCAGCCCCCTGACGGGGTGGGGAGCAATGGCACCCATGAGTGAGGATGTGGAGAAAGACTGAGGCTCAGTTGTGCAGCTCAGGTAGAGGTGCCTGGGTCTCTGTTTGGTCCAAACAAAAGATACTAGAAGAAAGATCAGATAAAAAGTCACAATCCAGCATTTCTGGTACTTCTCCTCGCTGACATTCTACTTTTTTTTTTTTTTAATTTTTTTAAAATTTATCTATTTTCTATTATGTTAGTCACCATACAATACTTCATTAGTTTATAGTGTTCCATGATTCATTGTTTGCCTATAACACCAGTGCTCCATGCAATACATGCCCTCCTTAATACCCATCACCAGGCTAACCCATCCCCCCACCCCCCTCCCCTCTAAAACCCTCAGTTTGGTTCCCAGAGTCCATAGTCTCTCATGGGCGTTGGTGGTATAGTGGTGAGCATAGCTGCCTTCCATAGTCTCTCATGGTTCATCTCCCCCTCTTATTCCCCCCTTCATTTTTCCCTTCCTTCTCCTAATGTCCTCCATGCTATTCCTTATGTTCCACAAATAAGTGAAACCATATGATAATTGACTTTCTCTGCTTGACTCATTTCACTTAGCATAATATCCTCCAGTTCCATCCACAAAGACACAGATGTAGTGAAAAGAAGGGGCACATGCGCCCCGATGTTCATAGCAGCAACGTCCATAATAGCCAAACCGTGGAAGGGGCCGAGATGCCTTTCAACAGACGAATGGATAAAGAAGATGTGGTCCATATATACAACAGAATATTACCCAGCCATCAGAAAGGATGAATACCCACCATTTGCACTGGCATTCTATTCTAATGCACTGGATTCCTTGTGATGCCTGGTGCCTCCGTCTTTGAATATTTTGGTCTTCTGGAAAGATGGTGAGACCATTTTGACTCTGGTAGGAAGTGTCTGTCCTTGATCACTTCAAAGCCAATTCCAGGATGCTTGGGTCAAAAAGGAGAGGAAGAAATGTATGGCCACAACCTCATCTGGTCCCCAGGGGCTGCAAGTGAGTGTGACTGCAAGCCCCGTGGTTTCCCTAGGGCCAAGAGTGAGAGTGAGCCAGGGGGGCCTGAGGGTAAGGGGGCAGTTGATGGGTTTCCACCCAGGTAATGAAAGAGAGGAAAGGAAGCTTCCAACATGGGTGAAACATGTCAGTTAAGTTCTGATACTAAAAATCCTGCAGAAGCCTAGAATTAAGATAGGGGCGCCTGGGTGGCTCAGTTGGTTAAGCGACTGCCTTCGGCTCAGGTCATGATCCTGGAGTCCCGGGATCGAGTCCCGCATCGGACTCCCTGCTCGGCCGGGAGTCTGCTTCTCCCTCTGACCCTCCTCCCTCTCATGCTCTCTGTCTCTCATTCTCTCATCTCTCTCAAATAAATAAATAAAATCTTTAAAAAAAAAAAGATAGACATGACAATGCAATCAAAGGGAAGGCTTCTAGATGTCCATCAACAGATGAATGGATATTGCTTCTCGGTCTTTTGGCTAAGATCAAGTGTAGTATCTGTTCTTACCAGTTTAACAGATGAATGGATAAAGAAGATGTGGTATATATACAATGGAATATTATACAGCCATCAAAAAATGAAATCTTGCCATTTGCAATGACATGGATGGACCTAGAGGGTATTATGCTAAGCGAAATAAGGCAATCAGAGAAAGACAAGTATCATATGATCTCACTGATATGAGGAATTTGAGAAAGAGAAACAAGACAGAGGATCATAGGGGAAGGGAGGGAAAAATGAAAGAAAATGAAACCGGGGAGGGAGACAAACCATAAGAGACTCAATCTCAGGAAACAAACTGAGGGTTGCTGGAGTGGAGGGGGTGGGAGGGATGGGGTGGCTGGGTGATGGACACTGGCGAGGTTATGTGCTATGGTGAGCACTGTGAATTATGTAAGACTGATAAATCACAGACCTGTACCCCTGAAACAAATAATACATTATGTGTTAATAAAAAAATAAAACAAACAAACAAAAAAACAAAGGGAAGACTTCAAAACTGTCACCTTCTGCTCCCATGGGTCCTTCAAGACAGGGTGGCTTTGAAGACCCCAGGATATGCACCAGAAAGAGACTCTAATATGAGAAAGTCCTGCCTGAGAAGCTCTCACAGTTGAGGCATGAGTAACTGAAGCAGGAAGTAATGTGAAACACTGGGGGCCTGGAAGCCATGGGGTGTTGCTTAGGATTCAGCCAGGCATAGCTTTGACCTCTTTGGCATTTACTAGCTATGCAACCTTGGGAAAGTTACATAATCTCTCTGAGCCTCATCAATAAAATGAGGCTGGTAATACCTACATCATAGGGTTGTTGCAAGGGTTAAATCAAAAAGCATATACAGAATGCCAAGTACAGTGCTTGGCTGTAGATGGATAGATAAGTGATAGATAGATAGATAGATAGATAGATAGATAGATAGATAGATAGATACCCCATGATTAACATTATTATTATTATTATTATTATTATTATTATTATTATTATTCACACTTCGCTTGAATTTGTTTGACAAGGTCCTGTTTTCTAAATTGGTCCTGTTTTCTAAATTGGTCCTGTTTTCTAAATAAACCAACAAAGGAGCAAATAAAGAGAAGCTAAGAGCAATTTGTTCTGTGACAAAGTGAAAAAAAAACAAACAAACAGAAAAAGAAATGCACTTCTGGCCCGAGAAGACAGAAGCACATTCCAGGGACCCCACTTTTGGCACAAAGATGCTTTCATGTGTTAAAAAAAATGGACCCTTTCAGGAGTGGTAAAGATTAGAGTGGGGACTGCATTTTAAAAACATCACTCTTGGTTAAGAAGGGGGAAAAAAAGACAAAATTAAAGCATTTGCGTTTAGCAGGAAAAAAATTGCTAGTTTTATAATCTGCCATTTGGAAAATCAAATCTATATAAAGCAAGAAAGCTGTGAGCTGAGGCAAGAATGAGGTTTCTCAGAGACAGCTTCATTTGTAAGTTTCGTGTGGCTCTTGAAGGTCACTCATTCCAGGGACTTCGTCCCACTTCGCAAACAGAAGACGAATCTGCAGTCCCTTTGCTGCAGCAGGTTATACAAGGAAACAATAAATGTGAGAGGCAGGAGCACTCCTAAAGAGGTCTAAATTGAATTGCATTGACTTTTTACAAAGCCACAAATTGCTTATCTTATTCAAGCGCCTGAGTGTTTGGTTTTTGATGAGCTGAGCACAAAGATATCTTGAATTTTGACAGTGGTATGAGTTGCCCAGTTTGAATTGTCGGTGGTGGGGCGGGGGGTCGAGTGGGGGGGCACAGGGGCTCCTGGGCTTACCTTGCTTTTCCCAATGAGCGAGGCCAAGGGGGTCACTCTCAAAGATGATCCTGAAAATCCAAGGTCCTACAAGGATGGGTCCATTCCACCGCTAACATGCATCTACATCCTAGCTCACTTGTGGGGGTCAAATAAGATAATGGATGTAAAAAAAAAAATTTAATACTTTTCAGATTTAAGGAGTCAAGAAAGAGGAAAACAATAAAGAGAAAGGAACAGCCATTCCAGCCAAACAGCATGTGTGTCTGAAGCTTTGTAAGGAGAACTGTGTGTGTGTGTGGTGTGTGTGTTGACAAGGAGGCTGGGAAATAAGACAATCAAATTAGGTGTTGGGCTAACTCAGTGGTTCTCAGCCCAGGCAGCACATAAGAATTATCTGGGAAGCAAAAAAAAAAAAAAAAACAAAACAAAAAACAAAAAGAATTATCTGGGAAGCTTTTTGAAGCTTCTGGCTACTCTCGGGACATTAAGTCAGAATCTCTGTGTGGAGGACTGGGGAGTTCCAAGCATCCTAATTCTGATGCCCCTTCACCAGGATTCTAGTAAGCAGATTGGATTTCAGACCACCAGACTAAGTCAATAAGGAGTAAAAAAAAGGACATGGTTCATCCCATTTGTTTAAGAAGGTTGGGGTCACTGGGTTTTATTGAGACAATGGCCATTATGTTGGGGGTGAGCATGGCCCCATCGATGACAGTTACCAACAATGTCATTCTCCATACCACTGAGATGGAAAAGCCAGGGTATCAAAAAGGAACCAGAGGTAGAAGGACAGCTTCGGAGAGGCTGCACAGGGAACGCTTTTGCTTCATTCTTGGGGGTGCCAGAGCGTGTTGGAAGACCCCCATGGGGGAGGGGGTTCAGATGGCCTCTGGCACACAGGCCTGGCCCTCACTGGGGATCCTGTAATTTGAATGGGGTCCTGCCACACCAGGGGTGAGGGCCAGCTCTGTCCATCCCACTTCTGGCTGCTTCTCCAAGGAGTTAATGCAGGTACCTCCTCCAAACTGCAAGGAGCAGTGGCCACATCCACACCCCACCTGATTTAATCCAAGTGCCCCAGACCTAGAATCACACATACCAGCTCCTTTGAAGGCCTCTGTCTCCTTGAGTTTCCTTATGGGAATTCTTTAGATCCCAAAGTGGGACGTGGGGCAGGGGTGATGAAGAATCCACTGAAGGTTTTTAACTACTTGATCTGCTTTGCTCATCAAGACGATGCCTTTTGGTGGTGGAATGAACCCATTTTCATAGGACACTGTTCTTTTAGCTGACTATTGGCTATATTTCCCGCACACCTCCCACCTCTTACAACACATACACACACCTGGTTGTTAGCTTCTAAACCCCAATATACAGACCTCCAGGAAGGATACTGTATCAGACTGAAACACCTTTCTTAAGGGTTTTGCCTAAAAAGTGAATCTCTAATGGTGAGATTCTAGGCACTATCTTGGAAATATTTTGCACTGAGGGCTATTAAGGAAATGCTCTTTAAATAGAAAACATAGATTTTTCCAGTATGCAAAGGGGGCGACTCCGAAAGGAGCTAGGTCAAAAGCCTAAAAGCGTCTGGTGTTTTCTGACATTTTTCCTCCTCCTTGAGAAAAGCCAAAGGTCCTCCTGTTTGTCTCACCTTGTATCCACATTAAAAAAAATATACTAACAATCACTATTGTTAAGGTGGTGCTTTGTAGCTCCCAAAGCACCACAATAACATTCAATCCCACAGACACATACCATTGGACCCATTTTACAGTTGAAAAAACCGAGCCCCAGAGAGGTTACAGATCCTGCCCACATCATGCAGCCTGTAAGTGGCTAAACTCTTCTTCAAGGCAGGACCTGTATGAATGCACGTGACCTGTCAGTGAGGCCCAGGCCCTGCATGGTTTCTAAGGGCAGCACCAATGTCCCAGGCAGGTGGCAAGCCTGGCACAAAGGAGCTCATTAGCTTGCCCAAGGCTCCCCATACATTCATTCATCCTAAAGCATTTACTGAGCTTGTAATATGGACCATAACTGTAATAGATAGACAGACCCCCTCCTGCCTCCACGGAGCTTATAGTTAGGAGAAGGCTAATCCCAAGGTCATGGTCATATCAACAGCAAATCCTCAGTAGTAGGCGCGGCCCTCTGAAATTGGTCCCAGGGCCTCCCCTGCCCTTTCCATGTGCAGTCCCAGGACCTGAATGTGAAACAGATCTGTGATTTAATAAAAACCACACAGGCTGCAATGTTTGTGATCTTTGTTGCCTCACCCTGTGCTGTGTGCTTGTTAAAATGCTGAGAGTGGGGCACCTGGGTGGCTCAGTCAGTTAGGCGCCCGACTCTTGATTTCAGCTCAGGTCATAATCTCAAGGTCATGAGATCGAGCCCCATGTCTGGCTCTGCGCTGAGTGTGGGGTCTGCTTGAGATTCTTTCTCTCCTTCTCCCTCTGCCCCTCCCTGCTGCCATGCTCTCTCTTAAAGAAAAATGCTGAGATATTAGTCCCCAAGGCAGGAGCACATCCCTAATAGAGAAGCGTCAGGCACTGTGTGAGCTAAGAGAGTTCTATGGAGGCAGCTCTGCTTTGCAACACGACATGAAGACTTCTAGAGATGGATGGATGGATGATACATAAATAACAGATCACTGGATGGATGGCAAAGGAAGTGTGGGTGATCCATAAGAGAGAACAAGGGAAGTAGGTAATGAGTTAAATAATGGCTACGGGATACATTCAGTGATATTCCAGCCAGGCCAATCCACCCACAGTTACCACAGCTCAGCCTGCTCTTGCTCACCCCTGCGCCTTTGCACAGTCTGCTTCCTTAGCTAGCGTCCCTCTGCAGCCTTCATGCCCCACCTCCTGCCCTTTGATGGCCTGGGTTACCCCCACACACCCCAATCCTGGAGGACTTTTCTGACCACCCCAGGCAGGGTGAGATGAGACCTCCTCTGTAACAAGGCTGAGTGCCCACCTCTATTCTGGCACCTCCAACATTGCTGGGAATTATCTGCGGACAGGTCTGCCTCTTGTCTACTGGGTGGTGAGAGCAGGGTCACAGTCTCTTGCCTGCTGCATCCCTAGCTCTAAGCACAGCCAGTGTCTATTAAGCGAACTCACTGATCTCTACGTGTGCCCATGACCCGCACGTGGGGAGCCAGCAGCAGGGGGGGTTTCTCCCCAGAGGTTCCTTGGAGCTGACTGCCGTTGCCAGGTGAGAATCTGCCTGGTGATTGCCGAGGGCCTGAGTGATTGCGCCATGGCCCCAGGTGCGGCAGCGGTGGGGGAGCCCAGCACAATGAGACCTCCACACCCGCCTCCTGTTAGCACTAACAAAGACAAATCGGAGGCAGCCACTGGAGTGCTTTGCCTGTTAAGTGTTAAGTAGCAGACTGATTGCTCTGAAGTTGACAAGTGACAGGGAGTGAGGCGGCAGGTGCTTCCAACAGCCCCCTTGGGGGAAGCAGGGACCAGGGCTCCGTTTGGGCAGGGGGGTTCCTGACTAAGGAGCCCTCGCCTCACAGAGCAGGGGGATTTCTGTCTTGATCGAGGTTGGCCCTCTGTCCAGGCCCTGTTATCTTGGCTCCTTTCTTGAGAAAAAGGTGAGACCTATGGTTCTGTGAACATTTCCAGGCTTTCCCCAAAGCCTCAGCACCCGGCCCCCAGGACCGTCACAATGGAAGGCGCCTGCAGGTGACCATTCAGTTAGGACTCTTATTCTGGGGTTGAGTGTGCAGCATTCCTGATGGGAGTTAGAACTCCATGAGCTGGGGCGCCTGGGTGGCTCAGTTCGTTAGGCTCAGGTGATGATCCCAGGGTCCTGGGATCGAGTCCCACATCAGGCTCCCCCTGCTCTGCGGGGAGCCTGCTTCTCCCTCTGCCTCTGCCTGCCACTCCCCCTGCTTGTGCTCTCTCTCTGTGTCAAATAAATAAATGAAAACAATTAAAAAAAAAAAAGAACTCCATGAGCTGGACATGAGGGGAGTGGCTGGCTCACCTAACCGGGGCCCCTGTCCTCTACGGCACCATCTGCAATGACAGCTCCCCTCTGTGCCATGTTCTCAGTACCCCCAATTCCTGCAGCACCTGCTGGAGCCCCACAGCCGGCAATATCGATCTACACCAGCGCTTCAAATGGACTCTACCTGCAATATTTTCTTAAACAATAGGGTAAGTTTGAATGAGATCTTACCTGAAGTCCATTATGTGTGAAATAGATCTGGTTGAAGCAGGGCAGAGGGCCGGAGCCCCACCCGCTCTGCTATCCCGCCACACCCCCGAGGTGCCCCCCCCCGCCCCCCGCGGCAGCCCAGGGCTCCCAGCACACAGCCTGAGGAACACGAGGCCCACGCCATGTGTTTAGCATTGTTTCACATCACACAGGGACCTAAGCCAGCTGTTCAAGTCCCTCCGGGTGAGCTTTGCCTCCCAGCAAGGTTACGGGCAGCAGGTCAGCCCTTCTAGGTATTTGGCAAGCGTGGTGCCAGCAGACGCCAGAGAGGTGGCCGTCCTTCTCCACCAGCCTGTCCAGCCTACACCCTTTTCTGTGTAGGTTCAAATAAATGGAGGCTGCCCAACGGGCCAGCATATTTACCAATTACACTGACGAACAAGACCAGCGCTAAGGAGCTGCGGGCGACCTGGCCTTGGCCTTGGACTCTGGACATGATAAGGCATTGTGTAAGGCACCTACCTCCATCAATGACCAGGGAAAGAAAATCAGAAGTGCTCCACAAATGTTAGTAATAATTTGTTATCAGTAAGTATGTGCAGCAATCTGTGACATCACTATTACCCAGAATGTCCCCATGCCCCTCCTCTCATCCACGGCCTCCCCATTCTTCTTTTCAAGCCCCACCTCCTCCAGGACACCCTGCAAACTGCATCTGCCTCCCTCAAACCCCCCTTCCTCTCTGTTTGCTTTGATTGATTCTCATCCAACCCTGTTCCTCCTAAATAGCATTCGGGAGTATGTGCCTTAGTGGCTGGCTGGAGCAGAGGATCTCGGGTGGGCCCCTGGGCTGTCCTCTGTACCTCCCCACACAGCTCAGCTGCGCACTGAGCAGGCAGGAGCGGTAGAGAGACTGACAGGTTGTTCTTGAGGTATCTCTCTGGGATCATTTTCTCGGTTCTTCCCCTCACAGTTTAGTGGAAAGGAAGGGCAAGGTCCTCTGGTGAATACGCACTGGCTGGTCCAGGATGAGGGAATGGGAGGTAGAGGGAGAAGGAGGATAGCAGCCCAGGTTTGTCCTGTCTGGTCCACCTTCGCACCCAGAAATTGTGTAACAGTTCCCTCTTCTGGGGTGATGACTGTGCCTAGCCCTGAAGTGATGGGGACCCAAGACGATGGAGGGAAACAATCTCAAGGGGGAATGCCTCCTCTGAAAGCTTCCCAGGAATGACCAACTAGGTGGGGCCCTCCCCTGTGCCCTTGGAACCCCCTCCCCGGCCTGCCTTTATTCTAGCAGACATCACTGGGATTCCACTTGCTGACCCCTCCACTCCTGCTTCCAACTTAAGGGCAGAAAATGGACCTCACCAGTCGTGTTTGAATGTTGATTGGATATGAACAGATGTACAGGTGAGTGGATGGACAGAATGATGGGTGCTAGACTTTGTTCAAAGTTCTTTTTTTTTTTTTTGAAGATTTTATTTATTTTTATTTTTGCCAGAGAGAGAGCGAGAGGGAAGCATGAGCAGGGGGAAGGGCAGAGGGAGAGGGAGAAGCAGGCTCACCGATGAGCAGGGAGCCTGACACGGGACTTGATCCCAGGACCCCGGGATCATGACCTGAGCTGAAGGCAGATGCTTAACCCACTGAGCCACCCAGGTGCCAACTGTGTTCAAAGTCCTGCCCAGTTCCAAACATAGAATGAAGTGTTTAAGGACATGGGCGTTGGGCGGGGCGGGGGGGAGGGAGACCTAGATTTGAACCCTGTATATCCTATACTTCCATAAAGTGTCTATCCAAGTATTTTCCATTTTAATTGAAATACTTGTGTCTTTAATCTTGATATATAGGAGTTATTTACATATTCTGGATACAAGACAATTGTCATATAATGTGCGGTGACATTGTTCTCCCAGTCCACAGTTTGCTCTACCTTTTCTTAACAGTATCTCTTGATCACCAGGAGTTACTAATTTTGATGAAATCTGATTTTATCAACTTTATTCTTTTATGGATAATGCTTCTTGTGTCCTCTCTAAAAACTCACTGTCTACCTCCAGATGTCACAATTTTGCTTTTGTTGTTTGTTGTTGTTTCGTTGGGTTTTTTCCTAGAAACTTTTTAATGTTCGTTTTGATGTCTCAGTCTATAATCAACTTCATTAGCATTATTTTAAAATATAGTGTGAAAAGGGAAGGATAAGATTTTTTTAAAATAATTTATACTGGTGTCTTACCCCAACGTTATTTGTCAAAAAAACTTTTCTTTCCATTCATTAAATTGCTTGGTGTCTCTACTGAAAATCAATTGAGTTTATGTAGGTATGTTTGATTCTGGATACTTCTTTCTCTTTCGCTGATGTTTATCTTTTTTAGTATATTCTAATGCCACTACTACATTGTCTTGATACTGTAGTTTTATGGTAAGTCGTGAAACTGATTAGTGTAAGTCTTCCACCTGTACTCCTCAGCTTTATTTTCAAGATTCTTTTCCCTATACTAGGTTCTTTGCATTTCCTTATAAGTTCTTTAACCAGCTTGTCAATTTCTGCAGGAGAACTTGATGGGAATTTGATTAGATAGCTTTGAATGCACATATTAATTTGAGGAGAACTGATACCTTAACAAAAGTGTTCTCTTGATCCATGAACAAAGAACATAGCCATGTTGTCTGCTAATAAAGACCAATTTACTTCTTCCTTTCAATCATTATATCTTTTCATATCATTATCTTGCCTATTGTACTGGTTATGACCTCCAGTAAAATATTGAATATGTATACTGAGAGCAGACATGCTTGTTTTGTTCCCAGTTTTGGGGAGAATGTCTTCAGTTTTTCCCCATTAAGGACAATGTTAGCTGTAGGATTTTTGAAAAACTCTTCATCAGATGGGAAAGTTCCTTTTTATTCCTAGTTTGTTGAGAGGTTTTAACCTGAATGGATGTTGAATATTATCCATTTTTTTCTGCATTTGAGATAATCAAATTTTTTTCCTTTTACTCCTGTTGAAGTAACAAATGATAATGATGATTAAATAATTTTTGTAATTCTTGAGTTTCAGTTCCACTTGGTATTGGTATACTATTTTACACATACAGCCAGATTCAACTTGTTAAACTATTGTTAAGGATTTCCAAATGTATGTTCATGAGGGATGCTGATCTGCAGTTTTCTTTTCTTCCAATAGCTCTGTCTAGTTTTGGTAATGCAGAGTAATACTGGCCTCAGAAAATAAATTGGAAAGTGACGCCTATTCCTCTACTTTCTGAAAGAGTTTGTATAAGATTGGCACTATTTCCTAAGTGTTTGCTTGAAGTGACCTGTGAATTTACCTGAGTCCGGAGGTTTTTTCCCTTGGAAAGGATTTTGAAAACAAATTCCATTTATTTGATAGATACAGGGCTACTCAGACACACTATTCCATCTTGTGTCATTTTTTTAAAATTGCCTTTTCTAAGCAACTCATCTTTTCCACCTAAGTTGTTTAATTTATTGGCATAAACTTGCCAATAATATTTTCTCATTACTCTTTTAATATTTGTCAGATCTGTGGTGATATCTCCTTTTTTATTCCTGATGTTGGTACCTTATGTTTTCTCCTTTCTCTTGATCAATCTTTCTGAGGGCTTATCAATTTTTTTTAAAGATTTTATTTATTCATTTGACAAAGAGAGAGACAGCGAGAGAGGGAACATAAGCAGGGGGAGTGGCAGAGGGAGAAGCAGGCTTCCCGCTGAGCAGGGAGCCCGATGCGGGGCTCGATCCAGGACCCCGGGATCATGACCTGAGCCGAAGGCAGACGCTTAAGGACTGAGCCACCCAGGCGCCCTAGGGCTTATCAATTTTATTAATCTTCTCAAAGAACCGACTTCAGGGTTTATTACTGTTCTCTATTGTTTGTTTTGTATTTCATTGTTTTCTGTTCTTATATTTATTTACTTTCTTTTATTTCTTTTTTTTTGTCCTTAAGGTAGAAAATTCATTCTTGATTTTTCTTTCTTTTCTAATAAAGTATTTAAAGGTGTAAATTTTCCTCTAACCACCTCTTTAGCTATATCCCACACATTTTGAAATGCTGTGATCTTTGTTACTGTTCCATTTGAAATGTTTTCTTTTTTTGTGATTTCCTCTTTCACCCATGGATTATTAGAAATATGTGGTTTGATTTTCAAATGCCTTGCTAGAACATTGCTAGAGATCTTATTTCTAGTGATTTCAGATATAATTCCTTTTTCAGTATGAGAAAACATAGGTAAAACTTCGACATTCTGAAATTTATTGCTACTCATTTTATGGTCAGGGTGAGATCTGTCTTGGTCAGTGTTCTCCATGCACATGAAAAGAATGAGTATTTTATCATTGTTGGGGTGAGTGCTTCATCAATGTCAATTTGGTCAAGTTGGTTACTAGTGTTCAAATCTTTTCTTGTTGATTCATTTGTCTACCTGTTCTGTCAATTACTGAGGGGAGGCTGTTAAAATCTCCTAATATGATTGTTGGTTTGAATATTTCTCCTTTTATTTCCATTGGCTTTTGCTTCAAATATATTACAGTTCTATTATTAAGTGCAGACACCATGTTTGACTGCTGGAGTAGACTCTTTTTTTAATCATTAGGAAAGTCTCTCTTCATCTGTAGCTAACTCTTCTTATCTTATAATTTACTTTGATATTAAAATAGCCACACACCAGCTTTCTTTTGCTTACATTTCGATTATATAATTTTATAACCTTCTGCTTTCAATATATCTGTGTCTTTATATTTAAAAAATAGAGGCTTTGGGGCACCTGGGCGGCTCAGTCATTAAGCGTCTGCCTTCGGCTCAGGTCATGATCCCAGGGTCCTGGGATCGAGCCCTACATGGGGCTCCCTGCTCCATGGGAAGTCTGCTTCTCCCTCTCCCACTCCCCCTGCTTGTGTTCCCTCTCTCGCTGTGTCTCTGTCAAATAAATAAATGAAATCTTTAAAAAATAAAGTAAAATATAGAGGCTTTTGTAGATATTCTCTAATTAGGTCTTTTTAAAATCTGCTCTAAAAATCTCTGCATTGCTAGTGGAGTTAAAACTACTTATATTTAATGTAATTACTAATATAGTTGAGTTTAATTCTGCTGTCTCCCTATTTGTTTTCCTTTTTTGTTCCTCTGCTACTTCTTTCTTGCCTTCTTTTATGCTAATCGAATAGTTTTTAGTATTTCATCTTATTTCCTATATAGCCTTTTAAGATATACCTCTTTACATTGCTTTCAGTGATTTCTCTAAGGATTATAGTGTATATCTTTAACTTATTACAATCTACTGAGTACCATTTCAGGCAAAATATATAACTCTTACAGATATATATTTCCATTTATACCTTATTTTTATGCTTTTGTTGTCATATATTTATTATTACATGTGGTAAAAATCCCACAATACAGTTATTATTTTTGCTTTCAACTTGCTTAAAGACATTAAGAAATATAAGATGATAGGCTTTTGTATTTATTTACATTTTTACCATTTCCACTGCTTTTATTTCTTCCTGTAGATTTTAGTTTTCATCTGACATTACTTCCCTTCAATCTAAAGAATTTACTTTAAAATTTGATGTAGTGCAAGTATTTTGGCAATGGATTATCTTACCATTTGTTTATCTCATTTTAATTTTTAAAGGGTATTTTCCTTGAATATAAGGATCCTTGTCTGAAGACACTATAAGAAAACTACAGATCAATATCCCTTATAAAAACTGATGCAAAAATTCTCAATAAAATGCTAAGAAATTGAATTTAGCAGTGTATTCAAAGGATTATACACTATGACCAATTGGAGTTTATTCCTGGGATGCAAGGATGGTTTGACATCTGAACATCAATCAATGGAACATTACACATTAGCAGAATAAAGGTAAAGAAAACACATGATTATCTCAATTGATGCAGAAAAAGCATTTGACAAAATTCAACACCACTTTATGATAAAAACACTCAACGAACTATGAGTAGAAGGAAAGTATCTCAACTTAATAAAGGACATATACAAAAACCCCACAGCTAATGTACAAATAGCTGAAACAATCTTGAAAAAGAAGAAAAACTTTGAGAACTCACACTTCCTGATTCAAATTTTACTACAAAATTATAGTAATGAAAACAGTGTGGTATTGGCATAAAGAATGGAACAGAGAGCCCAGAAATAAACCCTCATATATATGATCAGACATTTTTTGACAAGTGTGCCATGACCTCTCAGTGGGGGAAAGGACAGTCTTTTTAACAAATGGTGCTGGAAAACTAGACAGTCTTTTTAACAAACAGTGCTGGAAAACTTCACATGCAAAGGAATAAAGACCCTTACCTGATAATATATATACAAATTAACTCAAAATGAATCAAAGATCTAATGTAAGACAAAACTATAAAACGCTTAAAAGAAAATGTAGAGGGTGCCTGGGTGGCTCAGTTGGTTAAGCAACTGCCTTCGGCTCAGGTCATCCCGGAGTCCTGGGATCGAGTCCCGCATCGGGCTCCTGGCTCAGCGGGGAGCCTGCTTCTCCCTCTGACCCTCTCCCCTCTCATGCTGTTTCTCTCTCTTGCTCTCTAATAAATAAATAAATAAATAAATAAATAAATAAATAAATAAATAAATAAATAAAATCTTTTTTTAAAAAAAAAAGAAAGAAAATGTAGAGAAAAGCTTCATGAAATTTGATTTGGCAATGACTCCTTGGATACAACACCAAATGTACAGACAATAACAACAAAAATAGGTAAAGTGCACTTCATCAAAACTAAAAACTTTTGTGCATCAAAGGACACTATCAACAGAGAAAAAAGGCAATCCATGGAATGAGAAAAAATTTGCAATTATGGGAGGGGAGAGAGAGAGCTACTTTTTAATGGGTCCAGTTTCAGTGTGGAATGATGAAAAATTTCTAGAGATGAATAGTGATGGTTGCACAACAATGTGTATGTACTTAATGTTGCTGAACTGCACACTTAGGTAGAATGGCTAAATGGTAAATTTTATGTTATATATATATTTTACTACAGTAAAAAAAGTTAAATTAAAAAATTACATAAGGCCTATTGTCCAGTGTTTGTTCAGCTTCTTTTCTTTCAATTCTTTAGAGATATACCATTATCTTCTGACTTCCATTGCCTTTCTGTTATGAAGACAGATCTAATTGTTTTCATTGTTGCCTTATATGTAATATGTCTTTTTTTCTATGGCTGCTTTCAATGTTTTTTCTTTATCTTTGATTTTCAGCAGTTTGATTATGATGGGCTTAGGTATGGGTGTTTTGGGTTTTTTTAATTTTTGTCATTTGTGGGTCTTTGAGCTTCCTGTAGATGGATGTTTTTACTAAATTGAGGAATTTTCAATTAGTGTTCAAATATGTTTTCTTCTTTATTCTCTCTTTTGTCCTTCTGGAATTCCAGTGACATTTATTTTAGATCCCTTAATATCATCCCATAGGCCACTGAGGTTCTTTTTCTTATATTTTACCAATTAAGCTAATTGCTATTCACTCATCTTCAATTTCACTGAAATTTTTCTATTTGCAGTATCTAATCTCAAGTGAATATTTTATTCCAGATATTGTTCTTTACAGTTATAGAGTTTCCATTTGTTCTTTGAAAAGAATTTTTTTGCCCTATTGATAATTCCCAATTTGTTTGCTTATAATATCCAATTTTCTGTTAAATCCTTGACCTAATTGATTATAGCTATTTTAAAGAGTTGTCTGGTAATTACAAAATCTGGGTCACTTGAAGGTATGTTTCTTTGACTTTTTTCTTTTAATTATGGGTCACATTTTTTTGCTTCTTTGAATGTTTAGTGATTTTTATTGTATGCTGGACATTATGATACTATGTTATAGGGCATCTTGGATTATGCTGTCTTCTTCTAAGGGATCCCAGAGTCAGTTAAACTGGTGAATCCTCTTGATATTTTCAGGCTTATTATGCTTTTCAAATAGATCTATTTCTATTTTGACCTTAGTCTTAGGGTCTGGACCTTACTAAAGAGCATGTTCCTTCCTCTAAAAGCATGACTCAATGTTCTCAGTGAGTTGTCTCACTGAGATTTCAGTGATTCCGATATTGAAAATGCACTTTCAATATCTCCCAGCACTGCATAAACCCGGGTACCTCCATTCAACTTTCTTTAGCAGCAACTCCCTAATAGGCCTATGCTGTACCATCTCATCTTGCATATGCAACACAGACCTCAGTCAAAATGCTGACGGAAACCCTGCGGTAGACTTCTGCCACACATATTCTCATTCAGCTTCCTCTCCTCTGATAACCTTCACAGCAAATTTCAGATATTTCAGTGACCCCAACCTTCAATCTCTGCCTTCTCAGCTCAGTGAGACCAACACTTTCACTCTTCTCATGGTCTCCACCTCCCTGTACCAAAGTCAGAAAAGTGACGCAAGGCAGAAAATCAAGGCAAACCATGGGGCACACTTTATGTGTTTTCCTTTTCTCAAAATTCATAATCCTGTTTGATTTGTCCAATGTCTGAAGAGTTGCCTCGTACATTTTGTCCTGTTCTATAGTTGCTTTTTGTGGTAAGGTAAATCCAAAGCCAGTTGCTTTGTCATGGCTAGAACTATTTCTGGAAATTAAAGTCTGTGAAATGAACTTTGAAAATGAAGAGGAAGAGAGAAAGGACAGGACTAGAGTTAAAACATTGTTGGGGGCCTTTGTGAAAAATAGAAAATTTTTCTCTCCTGCATGGTGGAATACAAAAGGGATCCTCCTCTGGGCAGAGCAATTAACAATAGATTCCTCTTCCTCAGGGCTGACACCCCATGCCAGAATACATAGATTGGAGAAGAGAGTCCAGGCTGGGTCTCAAAACTCACTCAGACCTTCTGGGTCTGATAATTTTGTGTAGTTTACAACCTGCACAAGAGTAATTAGCAGCTCTCAAGGAAAGACCATTCCTGACTGTTGTGCTTTGCCTGAGGCAGGTGGTCTATCAAAGTACACTTCACTTTCACTTTTTCTCTTGGTGACAGACCATTGTTACTTATAAGTTATGAGTGTATAGTGCATGTGCATTGCCAAATTTAAAATATTATTCTAGGGTACTTAGGGAGGGCCCCCAAAGAGTGAGTTATAAAAGAGAGCATGAGGGTAGGGGCAAATCTGAATGTTTAGTCTGGGAAACTTAAACCCTCATTGAGCTCAGCATAGATTAGACATCTATGTTCTATAAACCTGTTGAACGTTGCTTATTGGGGTGCAGTAGGGGAAGGGAGGGAACTAAGGCACAGAACAGAGGCACTTTTCCAGGGCCCCAAACTGTCATAGAAGAAACCAGGGCCAGAGATATTTCTGCCTCCATTAAGGCAATGAGACATTTCTTATAGGCAAGGCCTTTCTAATCTCAGCCACTTTACATTCAAGCTTCCAATTTCATGGCAAAATGTAACCTCCCTCTTGAAAACAATATTATAACTTGATTTTTGCTCATTATAGAAAGAATACAGGCCTTGGAGACTGAATAAATAGGTTCCCTGCTCTACCACTTACTAGCTGCATGGTCTTGCATAAGTTATTTAACCTCTCCAAACCACTGCTTCTTATCCACAAAGTTGGGATGAATAATGCGTACTCCTCAGGTTCTTTGTGAGAATTACACAAGACACTGCATGTAAAAGCACTTGGCACAATGTCAAGCACATATAACATCCCATAAATGTTCCCGGATCCTTGATAACAGCAGATTTGTTGCAGCTAGTTTAAAAGAAGTGAGGACTTGGATGATACCATGCACACTCCTCACCTCATGACCCACAAAGACAAACTTCAGTTAAAGAGGCATCAATGTTTTACATTTCCCTTCTCCACAGGGCAGTCCTGCCTATGCCAAGTCATCAGCTGACCAAATGGAGGGTGAAAAAGAGTGGGTATGGCTGAGCAAGAGACGAACATACCTAACCACAGAAAGGAGGACTGGGGGCTCCTTTGAACTTGCAGGAATTCATAATTCTGCAGTAGGCTTTTTCCCACTCTTCCCCCTGAACTTGCTGGACCTCAAGACCTGAGGTAAGGAGAGTGCAATAGGGGCAATATTTTAGCTTCATTTGGGAGAGAAATGTTGTCAGCTTGCTGCTGCTACTTCTTGGACACCTTTCCCTGCCCAATTCCCCAGTTTCCCTTCCTCAAGCTCCCCTCTCTCCATTTCACCATGTGTCTCTTCCAGAGTTTTTATATTCTCTTCTTCTACTTATATATTCTCCCCACGTATTTCTTTCCACTGATACCTCACCTCCTATCTTTTTCCTTCCACCTTCTATGTTTGCTTCCTTCCAATTCATTTCTCCCTCTTCACTCCCACCTATTCTCTCCCCTACTCTTTTCTTCAGCTTCCTCATCACTACTAGCATACTGTTTTCCTATCACCAGAACCTTCACCATCTTGCTCACTCTTCCTTAGTCTCTGTCTCTCTTTCTCTCTCTCTATCTTTCTGTCTCTCTCTTTCTTCTCTCCAGCCCTCCCTCTCCCCCTCTCTCTCTTCCTCTTTCTCCCTCCCTCCCCCTCTTTCCCTCTCTCTTCCTCTCCCTCCCTCTCCCCTATCTCTTTTAACCTTAACCCTTAGGGAAGAGATGGGAGAAATGGGAGACTGGGTGGGGGTGGGGAGGAATACATAAGAACAGAGACCTGGGGGAATGGTGGGGTGGGGGAGAACTAAACACAGATATTCTGGGATGGTAGTGATAGGAACAGAATACTACTTGTCTGAGGTTCTGCCTCTGGGACCAAACCAAATAAAGAGGAGCTCTGGAGAATAAGCTGTGAGGTCATGAAAGTCCTCCACTCTCACCCAGCCTATCTCAGAGCACATCATCTTGAAGGCCTGACACAGCATAGCCTAGTGGCAAAGAGCATGAGCTATGGAGCCAATCTGTCTGAGATCAAGTCTTGCCTCCACCATTTACTACCTGTGGACTTTGGACAATTGACTAATTCCTGTGCCTTGGTTTCTTTGTGTGTTAAAATGAGGACAAAAACAATATTTTTATCTATATTTGTTGTGAAGATTAATTGAATTAATATATGTAAGGTTTCTAGCACAGAAATGGCACATAATTGTTAACTACTATTATTTTTCCGAACCAGACGCAAATTTAACCAACAGGTGACTGTCTTCCCTTGGTGCTGTCCCTGGTGCTGAAAACCTGTACTCAAGTCTTCCAGCCCAAGGCTTTAGGCTTTGTCTTTGGAAATGGAAGCCCAAATCCAAGAGCTTTCACTGTATTTCAAAAACTGTGCTAAGTGCATTGCCTACATCATCTCACCTTTCCTTACTATCTGGAAAATAGATATCATCTCCCTTGTATATATGAGGGAAATGATGATTGCTGAGCTGGAGCTGGAGTTTAAACCCAAGTCTTGCTGATTTTCATGCTCTTTCTGTGACACTGTGTCATCTCTTATAATGTCATGTTGTCCCTTGTGTCCTCCTCCTACTTCCAACTCCCTAATTTTTGACATAGGCCACCTGCTCCTGCTAGTGACCTGTTTGACCTAATCAATAACCAAGGCCAGCCAGGTGAGGATTGTTTATTGTGTTTGCTATTTGATGCCCCTATAGCCATGGGTCATATTATGAGGGTATCACAGTGTGTTATACTTGGCTGCATGTGGGTTTTCCTCTCTAGCTAAGCCTTAAGTTCCTTGGGAGCAGGGGATAGCTCTCATTTATGCTGACTATGTAGTAGGTGCTCATTAAATGCCTGCTAAATGGGTTAGTTTTTCTTTTTACTTTAATAACATATTAGGATCTTGTCTCACCCTGCTATGGCATGACTTCAATAGGTGTTCCCTTTTCTCCCATCTGGGTTTCGGTCATCCCTGTGTGCCGCTTGGAGTACTGGCCCCTTTGGCTGATTTCATTGGTTTGTTAATAGGGATTTACTAGTCAGACAATTCATTGAGCCTCCTATATGTCCAGCACTATGATAAATGGAAGCAGACCCAAATATGACTAGCATGCCTTCTGCACTCAAAGCATGCACAGTCTTCTGGGAAGAACTAATTAGGACATGTGACACAGATACTAAACAAGTGATACCATACTTTATGTGGGCAGTCTAAGTACAGTAAATGTGTGTATGGCAACAGGAAGTGATGGTTGAAAAATGAATAAAATTTAGGTAAGGAGATGGGAAAGTAAAACATTCTGAGTAAGACAATAGCATTCTCCAATCCAGGTACAGGCTTGGTATGTGTGATTATGTGCCAGATTGTGTTGGTGATTGTGTGTGCATGTGTGGCTGAAGGTAGAGAGGGTGAATAGGAAAATGAAGGTGCTGACAGTCTAAAACATGGATGTATTTTGTCAGACATTTGGAGCTAATGTTTAAGGGAGAAGAGATGGTGGAGCATTTCAGAAGCAGGCAGGGCAGTCTGGGCCTGACATGATAGGAAATAGGAAACAACCAAGATGCGTGGAATTAAAGTGTGTGCTTTAGAAACAATCTGTCAGCAGCAGGTAAGGCCAATGGGAAGGCTGATCCTGGAGGCAGGTGCACAGGTCAGAAGGCTCCTTGTAGGAGTCAGAGCTGAGGAGATGGGGTCCTAGCTTCAGAAGGTGGCAGCAGAGAAGAGATGAGAAACATCCACGGTGGGCTGACCGATGCCATAGTCCAGTTAAGTTGTCCCAATCAAGAATAACAGAGACCAAGCAGCCAAAAGACCCCCTGAGGAAGGCTACATTTTTCTCATTCCATTTCCCACAGTCTCTAATAGGGCATTCTAGCTGTGAGGGATGTCAGATGCTTTGAAAGATGAAGAGAAATGAAAGAGCTCACCCTTTCACCTGCACATTAAGGCTGTCATCTGTGTGCCATTTCACATAGCATCTTGGGCCTAGGACCACCTGGGATTTCAGCTGCACCTCCAGCTGACTACAGCAACAGCTGACACAGAGACAGTGCCGAAGATGGGTAGAGGGTCCCAGCAGCTGGTGGGTGGCCCACATCCCTCACTGCTGGTCCTCCAGGGTCCCTCTGCACACCCCTTCCAGAAGAGCGATGTCATCTCAAGGGCTGTGATAAATGCAGATTCTATATAAAACCAACCCCACTGAAAACCACATTCCACTAAGTGTCTGTGTGGGTGTTGGTGGCCATGGAGAGTACTGGGGTCAAAGCCAGGTTGCCTGACAAAAACCCAAAGCAATCCAGAAAAACATACTGCTGGCTGAGGCCTTGTTGGTATGTCTGCCTATCAAGTGGATCAGTTCTGTCCCATTAGACACACACTCTGAGCTCCCATGTGTCATGTTCCTTCAAACCTTATACAAGTTTGCACAGCTTTCCCAAACCCATTGTCCCATTTGACATGACACCCCATGAAGTAGAAATGGAAGGCCTCATTATCGCCATCTATCTGATCAGCTAGGAACCTGGAGCATTGTCCTGTGCTTTCCCTATCATAACATTAATCATGCTCTGTGATGATTACTAGTTTAATTGCTTGAATTGACTGCTATCCACTGAGCTCCATGAGAGTCGGGAGCAGTCCTGCCTAGTTTATTGCTATTTCTCCAGAACCTAGCACAACATTTGGCATTCAACAAATATTTGTGTGAGTGCATGAATGAAGGAATGAATTCCCTGAGGGCATGGGGATGATTCCTGTCAGAACCGGAACTGGATCCCAGGACTCCTGTCCTCTACTCAAACCATGGTTTTCATAGGATATTCGAATTAGAAGAGCAATTAGAGGTCATTTCAGCAGGTTCCCTCCCCTGAGATGTCCTCTTCCCCACTTCCTCAAGTGACATTTCTTCCAGGAAATGTGTCTTTCCACACAGCTAGAAAGAACTGCGTCATCCACATTAGAACCACCTAGAAGCTTTAAAAAAATACTAATGCCTAGGTTCCAAACCCCAGAGATTCTGACTACTGTGGACTGAATGCTCTTATCCCCCAAATTCATATGTTGAAGCCCTAATCCCCCGTGTGATGGTATTTGGAGGTGGGGCCTTTGGGAGGTAATTAAGTTTAGATGAGGTCATGAGGGTGGAACCCTTATGGTAAGATTGGTGCCCTGGTAAAAAGAGACACTAGAACTCTCCCTCCCTCCTTGCCTCTCTGTCTCTGTCTCTCTCAGCTCTTTCTACAAACGTACTTCAAGAAAAGCCACGTGAGGACATAACCAGGAAGAGGTCCCTCACCAAGTACTCCACAATGCTGGTACCCTGAACTTGAACTTCCAGCCTCCAGAGCTCTGAGAAATAAGTGTCTGTTGTTTAAGCCCCACGGTGTGTAGTATTCTGTTACAGTACCTGAGTTCACCGGAACACTGACTTAAGTGGTCTGGAGACCAGCCCGGGAATGGGGATGTTAATGCACACTGTTACTCAGATTATGGTCCTAGGACCAGCAGCCCGGGCAGCACCTGGGCTCTTGTTGGAACTGTAGAGCCTCAGGCCCCACCTGGATCTGCTGAATCCGAATTGGCACATTAGCAAGATCCCCAGGAGATTCACTGGCTAGAGCAATATTGTGGTGGTCTTCACCCTGGCTACCAGTAGACTCACTCAGAGAACTCTCTAAATCGCCAGTTGCTGGCCTCCACATGAGACCAAATAAACCAGACTCTGAGGATGGGGCCCAGGCATAGTACTTTTAAAAAGCTCCCAGGTGACTCTCATTTGTAGTCATGGCTGAGAACCACTGAATAGAACAGCTCATCTGTACCTCTGGTGGCATTTAATGCTTTCTGCCTTGCATTGCAATTATAATTATCTTTGTGCATGACTTTCTCTCCTTCATTGGACCATAAGTTCCCTGAGGGCAGAGACTGGTTCATTTATTCATTTATGCAACACGAAGTCATCAAGCTCCTACTGTGTGCAAAACAGTGGGCCGAGCATTAAGGGTACGTTTGCAGACTCTGCTTTCAGAGGGAGACAGTCCTTGTCATCGAGAAGTTCACAATTTAGGGGAAACAGACATCCAAATAAATGACTACAATGTGGAGAACAGGAATCTGTCATAGAGATGTGAGAGGCGACAGCCAGGCACTGGTGGAAGGCAACGTGACTGTCAGGAGGAAGTCAAGGAGGACTTCCCGGGGAGGCAGCACTGGGGCTGACGCCCCAAGGACGAGTGCAATGCCCTACCAGGGAGACAGGACAAGGAGAGGAAGTGCCTAAGAAAAGGAACAGCCTATTCATAACCACAGAGGCATATGTACAAAATGATGAATATACAAACTGTAATCCCAACCTTATTTATAATAGAAAAATATTGCAAACAACCTAAATGTCCATCAGAAGAGAACTGTTAAATAAATTATGGTCTATCCTTACAAAGGAATACCAGGCAAACATAAAAATACTGATGAGGTTCTTTATGGACTAATATGGAATAGTCCAAGATACACTGTTGAGGTAGGAAAAAACAAGGTGCAGAACAATTGCCAATTGTAGAGAGACTATATACATATTATATATTTTACATATATTTCATATATGTAATATATTGAAATATATTTATATATAAATACATATAATATATTAAAATATCTTAATCTGCCTAAACACATTGTGACACATCATCCCATTTTGCAGATAGGAAAACAACATCTCAGGGCACCTGGGTGGCTCAGTCGGTTGAACAACCAGCTCTTGATTCCGGCTCAGGTCATGATCTCAGGGTCATGAGATTGAGTCCTGAGTTCTGCTCCACGCTCAAGGGGGCATCTGCTTGAGGTTCCCTCTCTCCCTCTCCCTCTGCCCCTGTCCCCACTTGCACTCTCTCTCTAAAATAAATAAAATCTTTAAAAAAGAAAAGAAAAGAAAACGACATCTCAGAGAGATGAAGTCATTTGCCCCGTTTCACAATGTAAAGCAGAGAACCAGGACTCAACCTGCCCGGGGTCTGACTACAAAGCCCAGGCTGGCCGTGAGCTCCATCTGATTGGACTGTCTGAAGAGCAGATGGAGTTGTGGGCATCAGGGTCTGAGGCAGGGGGAGTGGGTTTGAGGGGCAGAGCCAGAATCCCCCCCTGGGGAAAAGAGGGGGACAAAGGCTGGGCAGTGAGAAGGAAGAGACCCCACAGGGCCATAGCCCACTGCTCTTATAGTTGCCACTTCCTCGGGGTCGAGGGAGGTGGGGTCGGGGTTTCTACCCAAAGGGGCATTCCTGCAAGCCTGAGGACCCCATGTGGCTGTAGCCAGTACTGTGACATGGGGGTCAAGCTGGCCACTTGTGAAAGGGTCCTGTTGCCCCAGTAGACAGTAACAGGCAAAAATGACCCCGAATTCCCCTCCCAAGCCCCCATCAGGAAGGACCCCAAGAGCACAGTGAATGGTAGCCCCATTCCCCAGAGACCCTTGGAGCATTCCTTCCCAGAACTTGGAATTCCATATTGAGGACTAAGAAAAACCCAGGCCCCTCTTGCCCTTCTCCATCCCGTGAGGAGGGCATGTGTGGCCATGCTACACATCCGATGGTGGTCCCCACACAGCAATATCACCCAGGAAACCCCCCCCATCCTGTGTCAGCCGACTCACCAGCAGGCCTGAGTCTTTGTCTTAAGGAAGGTGGTGCAGTTGCATGTGAAGAGGAAGAGTGTGGGCTTAGGGGTGACATTCAGACCCTGGTTCCATCCTCATGGGAGGACACTGGGTCCTCTTAGCTGTGGATAGATGAAGTGAGATGGTCTGTGTCGGGTGGTAGCCGGCCCAGTTTTAGGATCAGGAGACGGAAAACAAAATGGAGCCATCATCCTGTGCATCTCTCTCACCCATGCCTCGTGCACAGCTTTCAAAATACTTTACCTCTTGCCCCAAGTCCTCATGACAAACTTATAAATGCAGGGGGACATAGGACTGGGGTCTCAAACTCAAATATGCCCAGAGGCCAGGAGGCAAAGGAAATGAGTCAGGCGGGGTCGGGTACACGAGGAGAGAAGTGGTAGGGACTGCGGTGAGCTGGAGAGCCACAGCTCCCACCCCCAAAATCACCCTGCGGGCCCCATTTAAAAAAAAATGCAGGCCTGATATTACCCAAGGGCCACCCTTTTGAGAGTCGCAACTATGGAGCCCGCCCAGCCGAGCACCACCACAGCCCGCTCAGAGACACACGGAGTTAGCTGGAAGCTGAGACCAGCCCAGTGCCTTCTCCTGTCCCCAGCCTCTCCGGAGGGTCTCCTGGCAGGCTGGCCCCGGGCCTGAGCAGAAGAGGCAAGCAGCTGGAGGCTGCTCTGCGGAACACTGGGACCGGCCCCTCCAAGACCTCTCCTCCACAGAAACTGAAATGCCAGCATTAAATATTCATTCCTTTGGGTTAAGTGTTTCCTCTCTGGGGTTCTCTTTTAAAATTCAAATGCTTCTTTGGAGAGGAACAAGCCACTTGTGGCTCAGAATCAAATGCACCGGAATTGAGTGGTTGGAAAGGCAGTTTCGCCCAGCCAGGGGGATCGGACCTGCTCACCCATCAGGGCCCAAGGCTCTTCTCTGTCCCTTTGTCCTCCTGCGCGCCTCCGCCCCCCATCTGGGGAGGGACCAGGTGCGTTGGGGAGGGACCAGGTGCATTGGGGAGGGGAGGCCAGGCGAGGATTTTGCTCTAAGTTTTTATTCGTAGAGACTAAACAAGAGATTCACTCAAAAGATCCCGCAGACAATGCCCGTAGCCTTGGTCTCCCCTCTGGGCGCAGAGCGCGCTCTTCTTGGGGGTGGGAGGGTGTCTCCCTGGAGCCCCGGATGCACAGAAAGCCGGGGGCAGCTTCCACCCTCAGGTAGCCGAGGAAGCAGGCACAGCAGCTCCTCCAGGTGGCTCAGAGGCACAGCCACCCGTATCACCCCCTTGGAAGCCCAATCGTCATTCCGAGCAGGTTTCCATTTGACTGGGATGCCGAGAACAGTCAGCATGTGCGTCGCAGCTAACGAGAGAGCCCCACTTACCACATGAACCGGAAAGTGCTGTTGCGGACGTACCGTGGGCCCAGCATCGTGCTAGGCAGACTTTGTGATTAGGTCTTCTTGAACTGATCTTAGCCACTGCTCCAACATCTCCGATCTACCCCTGGAGTCATCCTATTTATCTCTGGTGGAAGTCACCAGAAGGTCCACAGGAATTTCCCCATGAGAAGGTCTCTTAGTTTCCCTGTGGTGCCCATCATTTGTCTCCCTTCTAGATCTGGCTTTCTTTGGACGGGGGTCCAAATTAAAGTGATGTCACTTTAACTGTTGCTCTTGCTTCCTGCCCGCCACCCTGGGCACCAGGGCGAAGTGACCCTTCTGATTCGAGAAGAATGTTGTCCACCCTTGGACACCCATCATCCCCCTTTGTGACCCTAACGTGCAGACACCCCCCCCCCCATGTCATTCTGTTTGCAGGATTCAGACACACATCCAGGGAAGGGACAAAGGACTACTATCCCCTCAGCCTTCCGCATTGCCCCCACCAGGCCTCTTGCCACCCACATCTGCACCCCAGGAGCACTGGCCCCAGACATCTGACTCAAGGCTTGAGTTTCTGGAGGGATGACACCAGCAAGGCCACAGCCAGCTAGGCCCACATCAAGGTTGCTAGGCCACTGGGCTGAGGACCTTCTCAGGGAAAGGGTCAACAAAGCATGCTCCCTGACACCAGGCCACTGACCTCAACAGAATCTTCTTGGCTCAAATAGAGCCTGACTGCTAAGGCCAGAGAGCCTGGTCTGGAGAGAGGAGCATGAGGAGCTCCAGCCTGAGGGCCCCCTCCTGCAGGTGAGAAGCAAGGGGCCCAGAAAGTCATGTCACCTCCCTGCGCCTCCGTTTTCTTACCTGTAGCTGAGAGTTCTTCTCTTCCTTCCATGTGGGGCCACAGCGCCTACCATCCCCTGAGCAGCTGCTCACCTGCCAAGTGGTCTCCATGCCTTACTATTAACCCCCCTGACACACACACAATCTGGATCCTGTTATCACTCTCATTTTACAAACAAGAAAATTGAGGCTTGCAAAGAACCCCCACCCCCACCCCGGGCACGGTGCTTGGCATGTGGGAGGGACTCATTAAATGCGAGTGAGTTTTCATACAGAACTTTTTCAACTTTATCAAGTCCTTATCAAGAGGTTTTTATACACATGAGGGAGAAGGAATGGGGCAACATGTATAATGACTGCAATCTTCCCTAGTTTTGGAGGCTCAAGGTGAGGCCCACCTCCCTCAGGAAGCTCTCAGGGATTACCCAGCCCATGGCTATTGTAGCTCCCTGTCTGAGCTCCTGTAGCTTGGATGGTCTTCACTGTTTGTCTGACCTTGAGTAGTCTTCGGGGCCCAGCTAAAGGGCCCTCCAGTTCAAAGTCATTGTCCTTTCCTCCTCTGGCTCCTGTTTGTTCTCTCCAACCTGAATTACCTTGAATGCCTGCCCTTTCTCCTTTCTACACGGCACTGCCTGAGGTCAGGGACTGAAACTTATTTCAGTTCTCTCGCCCCTGCAGAAACAGCCCAACAGTTGCACATAGTGGATACTCATTGGTATTTGCTAAGCTGAGTACAGCAACCCTTTTCCTATTTAAGAGAGTGCCCTGGCTCTCAGCCCTGAACACTGCCCCTTTAAGAACAGGGACCACGCCTCAGGGACAGAGCCATCCAGAGAGGAAGCCCAGAAAGAGCTCTGTGACCTTGGGGGAAGTTTCCTAACTTCCCAGAACCTCCGCATTCACGGTCACAAAATGACAGTACTAATACCTCTTCCTGGTGTGTTCTAAGAATTGAATGAGGAGGTGTGCCCAAAGCATTCAGCCGGCAGGCACCTGTCACGTAAGGGCCCAACAACTATTCACCCGCGAGCGCTTACACCTTGTCATGCCCCCACAGCCAGAATGTGACCCTAATATTGACAAGGGAATGAATGAGCACGCTCGTATTGCATACCACTCTAGAGTTTCAGAAAACAGGGATCTTCCTGCAGCCCCTAGAATAACGCACAGGCTTGCTTTGGGCCGAGGGCCAGGAGTGAATGCCTTCCAGCAGAGGGCACCACAGAAGCAGAGACAAGAGGAGGGAATGAATCCAGGGTTTGGGGACCAGTGAGGAGAGTGCCCCGTAGAAGAGAGCATCATGGGAACTGGCCAGGACCCGGAGCAGACAGGTAGTGGTGCTGGGGGAGTCACCGTGCTTGAGCAGGGCTGCGAGGTTATTAAAGACTCATTTGGTTACAAGTGTCAGCAACATACCTCGGTCTACCACATAGGAAATAGCAGAGCTGACTGGCTCACATAGCCGGGAAGGATTGGGGGCTGTCTGGCGTCAAACCCAGCTGCATCCAGAGCTTGAGCACTGCCACTGGGGTTTCTCTTTGTCACCTTCTGTGCTGGTCAGGATTCTAAGTGGCAGTCAGTAGAATCCTCTCCAGCTGGTTTAGTAGAATGAGTTTGCTAAAATACAGGGGCGCCTGGGTGGCTCAGTGGCTTAAGCATCTGCCTTTGGCTCAGGTCGTGATCTCAGGGTCCTGGGATGGAACCCCATATCAGGCTCCCTACTCAGTGGAGAGCCCACTTCTCCCTCTGCTTCGGCCCCCCTTCCCCCTTCCCCTCCCTTGTGCTCTCGCTCTCTCTCTCAGATAAATAAATAAACAAAATCTTTTACAAAAAGAAAATAAAATACATCAGGTAGCTCTCAGCACCTTCAACAGAGTCTCAGAACAGAACTGGGACGCTGCTCAGGCAAGAGGGGTCAAGATAAACACTCAGCCACACCACAAGACTGTTCTGTGGCCACACTCCTAGGGCTGTTTGTACTCGGCTCGCGGGGTACTGGGCCCGGAGGCCAGAGCACGGCCACAGAAAAGCAGCTGCCTATAACACCTTCTTTCTTAGAAGTTCCCATGTCCCTGCACACGGCTCCAATTCCAAGGGAAGTCTGTGACCAGCCTGCTCCCTGGGTCCAGCACCATGGCCCCGAGGGATGAAGTGCTGTGATTGCCTGGGACCCAGCACCCACCCTGAGGGAGGGCACGGTTATTAACAGCCCTACCAGGTGGGAAAGGGTGCCCAGGGAAGGCAAACCGCAGCCTGCATGACCCTGACCTTCAGGAAGATCACTCAGAGGCAGAGTGGAGTTTACCGGTTGGAAACACTGGGTAGAAAGGGAAATCCCATTTTGAGGCCATTGTGGAAATCCAGCAGGGAGGATGCGGGGCCTCCAAGGTCATCGCCTTGGGATCACCAAGCAAGGGGTGGATATAACAGACACGAGGGACAGAAAATAAGTAGGCCTCTGTGATGGTGGACATGGTGTTGCCGGTGAAGAGGAGATGGAAATCGTCCCCAGGGCGCACTTACCGAAGGACGCCTCCTCTGCCAGGAAGAAATCGACTAAGTAAGGGTTAATTGTTCCGGCTTGGTCTGACAGCCAGAAAAAGCATTTTCTCAATGTTATCCTTCTCTGTGTGTGCCCTTGCTGTGATGGAGGGGAGGAAAACATTTGTCGATTTGAGCTGAGGAGAGCATTGTTATGATTTGAAATCTTTTTAAAGTTCCTTCCCCAGGGGGCCTCATTGAACTAGAAAGCAGGTGGCCTCCAGGCAGTTTGACTAAAATGCAGGAGCAGGCAGTTCCTATAACGGAGAGGCGGCGGGGCCTCCCTCAGGCACCTGCTCGCTGGTCTTTCATGTCAGCCAGTGGGGGGAGGTGTAAGTCAGAGGACCCTACAGAGAACGCTCTACCACCGGAGCCGCCTCAGTGCCTGGAATGTGCTGTGAGCCTCCTTCTCCGAGTCTCCTGGAGCCCCCTGTTTAAGTGCAGGGCCGCGGGTCCTGACTTTGGGAAGCAAGCACCTGGTGTGGCATCTGAGCTCACCTAGCTGCACGCACACACGCACGGGAAACCAGCTAGCCTCCCTCCACCTGCATAAGGCCCCTCATCTAGCATGCCTGGGCCATCTCTGCACCGCCCCCCCCCTTGGCCTTATCCTAGCCCATCTCAGAGTTGAGTATGGATGAATCAGGGTCAAATTTGTTGTAAGGCCTTGACAAACCACTTCCTGGCTGGGAGCCTCAACTTGCTGGGCTGAAATATTGGGGTGGGCTAGCCTTCAGGGAGCCAGCTTCCAGATCTAACATCATGCACGGCCAAATACCCCTGAAATGGATGCGAGACCACTGTGGTGGTCCTAGCCAAAGTCAGGCCCCCGCGGGATGGGGACCCAGGACGGGCAGCTTTTAAGGGAGAGCACTTCAAAGAAGAGCAGGCTAGAACAGAACCTCTCAGCGACACCAAGAAACAGTGTGAACACCCTTGCAGTAGCAGATGCCAAGAGAAAGGGAGGGCCCCTGAAAGGTGGGTGCTGGATACAAATTGGGCCGGCCTCCTAATTGCACAGAGGGGCAGCCCAGCCACGCGGGAGCAAACTGCACTCTTCCCGGGTGGTACTTTTTTTGGAAGTCACACTTGTGTGACTTTTATTCTGACCTCCAACTGAGACTCCATTTATTCAAGAAAGGAAAGATGAGGCAATTTAGAATGTGGAGCCATCATTCCTAAACCTCACCTGGATGTGAACACTGGAAGTCTACTCACAGCATCAATTATTTACAGTGTAAGTTATTGTCGTTCTGCAGAAACTAACTTAACAACATCGTTTCTTTTTTAAACGGAGCACCTCGGTGACCCTGGCAGCTCGGCGGTCCTCAGCAAGAACTCATTTATCCGTAACGATAACAAGACCCACCACTTGCTACACACCCACTAGGTCCCGGAGAAGCATATTTTATCTTTAACTCTCACATCAAACACTACAGGGAAGGTATGACTGGCCCCCATTTCCAGATGAGAAAACTGAGCCTCAGACCGGTTAAATAACTTGTCAGAGAAGACATCGCTAAGTAGGATCCACGTTAAACCTGTGCCCCCACAGGCTGATGTCTGTCTTTCTGCTGTGCTGAGCCTCCCAAATATGGCTCAGACCTGACCTCGGGGGGCTTAAGATCTAGAGCCAGCAGGTCTATTGAGAATTGCCTAGAATCAAAATTTCCCCTGAGAAGGCATTGGGAAAGAGACGGGATAGACGCACCGCACTTTCCTGGAAGTCCCACTCTGTCCATTTCTCCTCCAGCGCTCATCTTTGGCTGAGCACCAGATCGGTAATTGTCATGCCTTTAGGGGCTCATTGTACAAAAAGTATATGTCTCTAAACACTAGAATCAGCATCAGCAACGAGTGATGCTCCTACTGTGGACGGGAATTGTGCAGGGACAGGGACACAGTTAGGGAGCAGCCAGCACCCACCTCCTGTCTCACCCTTACTCTGGGCTGTATGAGGGGTTCGATAGATGTTCATCACCATGCCAGGAACAAGCAGCTTAATCCCTGCACCTACTGCACCCCCTGACTGATTGACTGCTTGCTGCATGCATATAGTTAAATTTCACATGAAATGCACCTGATTATGATGTTACTTCACTGCACACACACCTGCCCCAGGCCACCTCTCCCCACCTCAGTACATGCACGCCTCAGCCCCTCAAACACTCCTGCAGGAAATAGACTAGGAAGGCTCTGATTGGAGAAGACAAATTAATTACAGTGTGATTGTGCTGGAATAAAATGGGCAGCTTATATTTTCCGTGTTCCTTCCTTTTGGACTGTGCATCCCTCACCTGTGCCTGAGAGCTGAACAAAAGAACGGGGCTCATGCTGCAGTTCATAGCAAGAGATGTGCCAGGGGAGAGCAGAAGGCAGGAAAAGACCAACATTGAAGGAGAGGTTTTAAAACACATAATGATTTCATGTCAAAACACAATTTCCTAGTGTCGCTGCATTGTTCAGCGCACATGAGGGAAAAGGGAAGTGATTGAAAACTCCTGGAATGAGAACGCAGCCATGGATTCTGGAACATTGATTGATGGTCTGGAGAGGAGAGATTGATGGATTATGATTTTCTGGGAGGGATCATTACACGCTGAGTCCATGAACAGAGCTGCCTGGCATTTTGACACAGCAATGCAAAAGAAAACCATTTGGATGATCCTGATTCATTAGTCCATTATCCAAAACCAAGTGGTGCCGGAACAGCCAGTCAGATTGGAGGCCCTCGGGTGGGACGGGATTTGGTGTGCAGAGAGTGTTTGTTGGATGAATGAGAAAGAACAGCTCAGCCCGGGCCAACTGTCTCTGGATTTGAATAGCTGCCGTGTGCCCACAATACATCACTTTCACTGCCGGTATCACTCTGGCTAAAGTAATTAGGGAGGAGACCTGCAGTCCGGTCTTCTTGTCCCACCAGTGGGGTCTGGGAGAAGCTGAAGGGGCTGACATCCACATGGGCTGGGCCAAGGTCTGCACTAAGAGGGTGGTGACACAGAGAAGCCAGAGCTGGGGGTCATGGTGGGGGGATGGGGGACCTGAGTGTAACTCACAAAGGAAGAAAAGGTTAGAGACCAGAGACATATCAGGGTGCACCTCTTCAAAGGTTAGTATGGGTGTCTGGGGTGGGGATGTGATTTGGAAACAAGTCACACAGAACCTGGGCTGATCAGGGGCAGGTTGTGGGGGAGGAGTTGGGAGAGCAGGTCAGAGGAAAGACAGGGAAAGTGAGGGTATCAGAGAACTGCTCCTATGTGGTGCCAGCTGTATACCTCAGGGGTGGTCTCACCACCTACAGGAGCCAGCAAGAGCTGATGCCCCAGCCCAGCCTCTCAGCTCCCTCAAGGCCAGGAGCTGGACCCCCAAAACCCTGAAAGCTGCACTGTCTGCCTGGCTCCCACAGGAAGCTGAAACCTATGAGATAGAAATCTGAAGAGAGCAAGACTCCACCTTGCACACCTTCTCGAGGCTCCAGTGTCACGTACACCCAGTCCCCTTCAGCACCACCCATCAGGGCGGCACCAGGAGCTGAGGTGACCCCCAACCCCCATGTCCAGGTGGCCATGGCTTTCTGCCCCTGCCCATCTCCTGCTGCCCGAGCTCTCTGCCTGGACCCCTCTGTCCTCATGTGCCCCTGACTTCCTTGCCTGACCCACCGCAGACTCCTTCTCTCATCCTAGACAGAGCTCTGTGCTACGGGTCCTTCCTTCCACATTCTTTTATCACAGCTGAGCTGTCCTCCTTCCATTCACGACTGGCCAGGCTCTACTATGAACCAACATGACGAATCAAGCAGGTGGCTGCATAAATCTTCCCTGGAAACACATTACCATATATTTGGAGCCGTGGTGGATAGATGCTTTAGCAGGAAGGAGTGAAGGATGATGGAAACCTCTGGCCCCGTGTCTTCTAGTGGGGGAGACCTTCCAGCACCACTCAAAGTTACATCTTCTCCGTGGACAGGTGGGCTGGTGGAGGGAGCACCATAGATAAGGTGGGCAAAGCAAGAATAGGGATGTCCCCAGTTGATGACCAGTCTATCTGACCAACACACAGTGTACTCGTCCAGGACTAGACACTCACTGATGTGGGGATTACAACAATAGCATACACGGTACACACCCGCGGAGCGTCCTTGCCCTGGGAGCATGTGCCTAGGCAATGCCTCTGGCCAGCCTGAGGTTGTAGTCCACAGTCAGAGGGCTCTGGGGGCATCAGAAGACATGTATCAAGGTACTTCCTAAGTCCTAAGCACTACATGTAGTCACAGCAATGTCACTCTGTCAAGAAGAGGATGGTCACGCAAAACGGTTTCACACATCACTGGGCACTTCACGGGTGCCCATGTTGTGCAGGACACGTTGTGTTGAGCACTCAAAAGGTGCCCATCCGAAATGAGATGTGCTAAAAGTGTGAGATGCACACCATGTTTTGAAGATTAAATACAAAAACGGATGCAAAATAGCCATTATATTTCTTCATTTGGATTACATGCTGCGAGGAAACCCTTTTGGATGCGTAGGATTAAATAAAATATATTATTTGAATTAAGTTCACCTGTTTCCTTTTACTTAATGTGGCCATGAGAAGAATTTTAAATACATAAATTGCACATGTGGCTTGCACTCTATTTCCACTGGACGGCTCTGGTCTTGCGGCTCTCTCCAAAAGAGCTCTCTGAAATGCTGGAAACGGTGTAGACCTGTGCTGTCCAATATGGCAGCCTCTGGCCACACGTGGCGCCTGAGCGGTCGAAAAGTGGTTAGTGTGATCAAGGAAATGAAGTTTTAATTTGATTCAGTTTAATGAATTTCCATTTAAGTAGGTGCATGTGTCTGGCGACTACCCTCTTGGACATGCACGTCAGGAGGGTGGGGATCTGGTTAGAATGGGGTCTGGAGTTCCGTCCCTTGGCTGATTCTTAGAATCATCTGGGAAGTTTTTAAAAAGTAAAGAAGCAAACCTCACCCTCAGAGCTCCCCTGTCATTAGTCTGGGTGGAGTTTGGGCATTGGTACATTGTAAATGCCCCTCACGGGATTTTAATGAATAGCTTGGAGAACCACTAAGTTATAAAAAGAAGGGAGAAGAAAGGGGAGGGGGGCCAGTATTTATTGAGAGCCTGCATGTGCCAGGAGCTTTTTGCCAGGATGTGTTGTGGCATCCAGTCTTCTGGGGTAGGCATTATTATCATCATCATTATCCCCACTTTACAGATGAGAAAACTGACATCTGCCCAAAGCGTAGGATCAGAACCAGGGTGTGCAGAGGTCCTGCCACCCACCTCGGCAACCAGACGACTGAGTAGCAGAGAATGCAGGCAGGGGTCAGGCAGCCTGCACAGCCTTGGGCAAAGCAGGGTTCCCACTTCCAGGGGCAGACCCAAGCCCTGGCTCCTCCCATGCACAGCTGGGCTAGGCTGGCCAGGCAGGCTCGAGGCTTCCCCAAGGAAGCCCAAGAGGAGCAGGGCAGAGGCAGCTCTAACAACAAAGACGCCCAAGTGAAGCTAAAGCAAAACACTTCAGATGGCCAGAAGCGGCCAGAAGCTCTGACAGTGGGCGGCTGCCCCTCCCGGGAGTCTGCAGGGAGCCGTCCCCACGCAGCCTCCATGATGCCTGGCTTTGTCATTTAGGACATCAAAGGGTTCCTTTGAGCTAAACACTGGAGGGTCTTTGGAGGATTGGAAGAGCTGAAGGAGCCCCACATGCCAGGAATAAGGATGGCGGTGACTGGCAAAGGCATAACCCAGGATCCTTCCCCACAGGGGACGAATGGGGGATACCCTCGAAAGACTCTGCATGCACCCATGGGAGGAATAGCCCTCCCTCGTGTATGTGTGTAGATGGTGGGTGCCGCTGGGAGGTGTCCTGGGGCAGGGCAAGGAGGGTGAGTGGGTGAGTGCTGAGCACTTGGGGTGGGGGGTAAGATGTCCTCTCTCCACCTTGGCTCACTCCTCAAACAGAAATCCTCATCTCCAAAAGTTAGATATCTGGGTTTGTTGGCCCCCCAACCTCCCTCCCCCTTAACCAATGATGCTAGAGGGAAAATGTAAGAGGCACCTGGGACCGAGACTGCTGCATGGAGCACAGATACACGCCTGCTGAGCTCCTCTTCCGTGGGAAGCTCTGGGGGGAAGAAGGGCAGAAATCCTCTCCCAGGGCCCAGGCTCGCTAAGCGCCTCTGCAGGGCGCCAGCCCTGGCCCCACCCATGATGGAGCTCTGGGGGACATTCTAAGCCCCGAGCCACAGGCCCTGCCCTCGGGGTGCCCAGTGTAGCAGAGAGACAGACAGACAGACAGATAAGTAAATGAATGACAAGCGATGCCAGGTGGGAGGGTCAGAGAAACACTTCAGAGAGGAGACCCGCTCAGTCTGGGGACACGAGCATGAACCCTCCAAGGTGAGCGGGAGCCAGGAAGAGGGGGTCCCTGAGCAAAGGCACAGAAGAAGGATGGGGACGATTGTTTTTCCCGTCAGGCTATTCCGATGTCTATCAGGAGAAGGAAGTCAGGTAGAAATTAGCCCCCAAAGACGTAAACAGGGCCCTTCAAGAGGCCACTTCCCTTCTCTCCAAGCAGGGGTCCTAAGCCCCAACCCGTGCTCATGTGGGTAGAATCAGGACAGGGTTTCTGAGGAGGAGAGATGGCTTTGAGTGCGCCTGTGGGCTCCCATTTCACAGACAAGCAAATTGAGGTTAGAGGACACAGAAGGACTTCTCATTCTAAGAGACCAGGGCCTGACATGAAGCTGCAAGAACTACAGAGAAGCAGCTGGTGGTCTCCTCCTGGGGCACCTTGAGGTGAGCTCAAACAGAGCTCCTTTAGATGCTGCAGGTAGAGGAGGCATGAGAGGAAGATCCATGTCTAAGACATACAGGAAATGTAGCCAGAAGCAAGAGAGAGCCACAGAGAGGTGTGAACAGAGATATGGGGGGCGGCGGGGGGCACGTTCTTGGCTACACTTCTCTGTCCAGCCTCTTTGCACTTGCAGAAAGTGGGGTATAAGCCCTGCACCCCACATCTCGCCTGCTCCTAGCCCCAGCAGAACCAGTGAAGGCAGGAGGTTGTCAGGAGGGAGTAGGGAGGAGGTGGCCGCTCAGTGAAGTGGTGACTCAGCGGCCTTGGTGAGTGACAGCCTGCAGAGGGTGCTGGAGGGGGGTGGCGTGGGGGTTGGGTGGGGTCGGTGAGGCTGCTTTTAACACCAGCATTTGCTCTGACAGCTGAGGAGCAGTGCTGTTTCTGCCCGCTGGGTTGTGGGCTGTGGCCTCCCAGTCGGAGGGACGACAAGCACTGGCAGATTTGCCCATCCTGGCTCCAGCTCTGCCAGCCCCCAAAGTGGGACATGGGCTGGGCTCTTGTCCTCACTCGCCCTATTTGCACAAGGATGGACTGCATCTCTGCCCTTCCCGCTTCTGCCATGACTCCCTTCTAGAAAGGAATATTTTGGAGTGCCTGCCCACACCAGAGGCTTCACAGATGTTCAGACAACCCCTTCAGACTTTACCCGGAGCCTGGCAGGTGGGCTTTGCCTTCCCTACATTTCAAGAAATCTTGGCTCAGAGAGGGCGAGACACTTGCCCAAAGTCACACAGCTAGACAATAGCAGAGCCAGGAGCCTAGGTCTGTCTGCCTCTGTAGTTAATGTACTTCCAAGAAATCCCTCCAGCAAGGCTAGGAACTGAGGTGGGAAGAGACTGGACCCACGGTCCTTAAAGTGTGGTCCCCAGAGATCCTGTATCAAAACTCTGGGGCTGGCACCCATGAATCTGTGCTTCAGCAAGTCCCCAGTGATTCTGCTGCTCGCAGAAGTTGGTGTGCTGAGCTGAAGCCCCTTGCCTTTGAGGAAGAGACTAGAATGTACGAGACATAGGGAAGACCAGGTTAAAGCACTTTGGTTCCTATGGGCAGCAGGGTGGAAAGGAGAGGAGTCCCCACATCCCTTCGACTAGTCCAAGATTCTGCATCTCAAACTGATACACTTCAGAGAACTTTCCCAGTCACCCTGCTGTGCTTGGCAGGCCCGACCTTGGATGCTCATCCAACACCCCACCCTATGGGAGCAAATTGGGGTGGCAGCGAGAAGGTGTCAGAGGCATCCTCCATGCCTGGGAGTCCTGGGCATGGACTCTGACCCTGCCGCCTCCCCAACCCTCACCCCCAGTCCTGACCCTGTGGCCCAGGACGCAGGGCCTCCCTCACCCCCTGGTGGCCAGGATGGGCATGAGCAGCCACAGGAACCTCCCCAGGGATTCCCTAGGCAATTTGCTGTGACCTTTAGCTGAAAACCAATCTCCCTCAGACACTCTGTGGGTGCTCGGCCCCCCTGACAAGGGCAACGTATGACAGGGCAAAGCAGGATGGGAGGTGGGGCTCAGGTCATCGCCCCTCAGGGGTACGAGGCAGCTGACAGGCCAAAGGCCCAGACAAAGCCCAGAAACATCCAGACGGTGGCAGGGAATGAATCAGATTGTGTCAAGAGAGAGAATGAGAAGGCTCATTTCAAAGTAGGTGCTTGTCTTCTAGGAGAAACTAATGTTCTCCTCAGATGGGGGATTTGGGAAGGTCCCCATAATTTTGAACTACATGTTTCGTTCTACAGTTGCAGACTGTCTTGGACTGGGATTCGGGGGCCATGGCTCCCCCACCTACTGGCTGAATGCCCTTGATGAAGTCGGGTCATCTCTGAACCTCAGTTATCCCGTCTATAAAATAGAACTAGGAGTGGTCTCTCTGTCTACCCCTCAGAGCTGCAAAAGCCACTACAATCAGTCTGTAGGGGCCTGGCCCACTGTGTTTTCACATGAGGAAACAGTGGTTAGAAGCAGGGAAGGAAACTTCCCTGGGCTGAGGCCAGTACAGTGAGATGTGCATCTGAATGAACTCCTGAGAGCATCTAACACTTTGTGATGCCCAGAAGCGGGGAGAACTGGGCTGGGCCTCCGGGGAGCTCCCCAGCTATTGCAGAGGGGGACTTCCCTGGACAGGTGTGCTGAGAACTCAGCACAGTGGGTATTTGGGGCCCCAGGGCTGGGGCAGGCTTGGGCAGCTTGGGGGAGGAGGGGTCCCTTAGGGAGGAGGAAACAGGGCCAGGGACAAACACGTGACTGGTGGGACCATCTTAAAGCCTTCTGCACATGCTCTGTGCCATTAGGAGAGAGAACGAACCGTTCTAAGACCTTGCAGGGTGTGAGGCAGGGAAATGGTGTCTCCCCTTCCCCAGTGCCCTCAACCTACCCCCAGGGAGGCTGGGCTCCAGCATCTGTATTTTTAAAGGTCCACAGGAGATTCTAATGTGCAGCCAGGGAAAAAAGTAGCTGATTTAGAAGCACAGAATCAGGGTGAGAGGGCCCTTAAAAATGACCACCACCCACACACATCCACACAGACATGTGCTTTTCAAGTAGGGAAACTGAGGCTCAGAGATTTGCTCAGGGCCCACAGCCAGTCTGTAATGTGTGAACTTAGACTCTATATTCAGGGCTGTGTCATTCATTTGAAAAATACTATTGTGCTGTACCATGTACCCGATCTTTCCACTTTCCAGCTAGTTTAATGACCTGCTGAAGCCCCATCTCCCCCTCCAAAGTGCACCTACAGCTCAGTCCTAAAATCCTTCTCCCCAAAACATCTTCTGCAATGCCCTCCCATCTACCAAAACCAAAGTGTTTTCATACACATCCTAAACCCAACAGCATGCCCTTACTCAGGGATGAGAGAGGAGAGTCCCAGATTCTTTCCCAGGAGAAGGGGAAGGAGAAAGAGATTACCTTTGGGGGAGAGTAGGGCAGAAAAAGGAAAAAACAGGGGGGTCCTGAGACAAGCTTTTCTCGGGACCAGAACCTGCCTTCGCTGCCCTGGGAGACACCAGTCGGGCATGGGGCTGTGGAAGGGACGCAGCCTCCCTGGGCAGGCTTTCTCCTTTTTCTCATGTCTCCACCAGGGTCAAAGGTTGGCACAGACCCTTGGGCCACTACAAGGGCTCTGCTCCCACCCCCATCCTCGGCCGTCTTACACCACCCCGCCCCCACTGCCTGCCACCACCCCTCCTCAACCTGCTGCGTCAGCGTTCCCGAGCTGCACCCCAGCTCCGCTGTGGCAAGAATCCCCAATGCCCGATGGCCCCCCAGGAAGGTGCCCAGAGCAGGCTCCAGGTTACAGATGCCACTTGCTGCCCAGAAATGTTCCCTGCTCTAATCACTTTTTTAAACTCCACAAACACAATCTCTGCACCGTGATCAATTATTTAGCAGAAAATGATGCATCGTGTTAGCAACTAGATGGCATTTAATATGCCTCCAGAATTCTAATGACACGCCATCTCCATAGGGCCTAATGCAAAGCTTCCCCTGCCCGTGTTCCTGAAGACTTCCCAGAGTGGAGAGGAGCCAAGATCTCCATGCTCTCGGTGGCTGTCGGGCTCAGCCGGCCCCCCAGAATGTAATCAGCCTGGCCGCCGCGGTACCGTGTCCTTGCAACTTATTTGTTTTCTTTCTGCCTCGCAAATTACTCCTTCTGCCAGGTTGTTTGTTTAGTGTCAGGAGGTTATTAAACAAACTTAAGGCTTGGAGCCCTTAGTCAAATCAGCAGCAGTGGATCACCCAGGGAGGGGTGATTCCATATTTAAGAGGCCACTCCTTCAGCCACGCTGCTCCAAAGCGAGGCGACCTGCTGCTCAGAGGTCTCAGGCTGCGGGGACGCGTGAACCGCTCAGCTGGCCCCCGAGGACACAATCCATTGTGATGAGAAAGTCCTGGCTGCCTCCTATTCCAACACCTGAGCCCTGGCAAAGGCATCCAGATGTGCACGGAGAGATACCAGAATCTCTGCAGCCAAGGGTCCTAGACTCCAGCTATCCTAAGTGCCTCATCTCCTGTCCGCACCTGAGCCCGCTGGTTAAGAAGAGCCAAGTGCAAGGCTCTCTGGGAAGCATCAGCCAGGGCGCCTACCTCCAAAGACCCACAATATCCCCGGGACTCCGACTTCGGAAGAAACTCCAGCTACTTCCATTCAGTGCAGTTTTGTTACCATTTCCTGAGCATTTGCCATGCACCAAACACTCTACCCATAATTCACAGCGATGATGATCCTATGTGGAATACCTACTGTTGGGAGGGGGGGACCAGCCAAGGGCTGGAGCAGGTCAATAACACCTAGGTTCCTTACTCTCACAGAGTGCTAGGCTCAGCTTCAGTTAACAACAACAAAGTTCACATTGATTCAACTACATAGCCCAATGACAGAGACATCCCAGTGTTTCGTTTATCTTTTTTTAAAGATTTTATTTATTTATTTGAGAGAGAGAGAGAAGGAGAGACAGTGAGAGAGTAGAAGCGGGGAGGAGAGAGAAAGCAGGCTCCCTGCCGAGCAAGGAGCCCAGTGTGGGGCTCCATCCCAGGACCCTGGGATCATGACCTGAGCAGAAGGCAGATGCTTAACCGACTGAGCTACCCCCCAATGTTTTATTTAAAAATGTACATCTTATCCACGTCATTCACCATTCAGGGAATTCAGATTAAAGCTGTTGTGTGTGGGAGAGCACTACACAACTACCAGAACGAGCAAGATAAAAATACCAACAGTACCAAGTGCTGGTGAGGAGATGGAGGAGATGGAACAACAGGAACTCTCACACACTGCTGGAGGGAATGCTACAGCCACTCCGGAAAATGGTTCAGCAGTTTCTTCTGAAGTTAGGCATACATTTACCATGAGCCTCAGCAATAATCTCACCCCTGGAAATGTATTCCAGGGAAATGAAAACATGTGTGCATACCAAGATCTGTACACGATTGTTCATAATCACCAATGACTGGAAACAACCCATGTCCGTCAAGCCATCAACTGATGAATGGATAAATAAAATGTGATCGATCCATACAGTGAGATCCTACTCAAAGCTAAAACTGAGACAACAACTTGGATGGATCTCAGAGGCGTAACGAGACGTGAAAGAAACAAGTATCAAAAGATGACAAGCAGTAGGAGTCCATTTATGAAACAAGAGCCTGCCGATGGAGAAACAGATCAGTGGCCACAGAGGTTTGGGATGGGGGTAGAGCATAATGAGGAATGGAAAGTGCAAGGGAATTTTAGGGGGTGATGGAGCTGTTCTGTATCCTGATTGTGATGGTTACGCACATGGAGACCTGTGCTAAAATTCACAGACTGTCCACCCAAAAGTCAATGTTACTGTATGATAACTTTTAAAAATATAGTTAATTTTAAAAAGAGCACTATGTCTGACATGAGGAAGATTTCATTAGGTAAAAAACAAAGTAAGTCTGAGGAAATGACCCAATTATGTTTTTAGAAAACTTCTATGTGGTGTAAGTTTGCATATGGTGTGTAGATCATTTGTAATATAAAGAGAAAAGGTCAGGAAAAATTAAAGCCGTATTTATTGACTGCGGTTACCTCTTGGGGCTAGGAATGGCCAAGAGTAAAGAAGGTCTTTCATCTTTTATTCTATGTACATCTGTATTTGAGTTTTTTGATACTGGCCAGGCATTACTTTTAATAAACAAACAAACAAGGAAGGAAAAGCACAAGTCGGCACTCATCAATTGTTTAATGTTTTAAAAACGGATGTCTTAGAACTCAAGATCTATTGTATTTGTCAGTACAAAAGTGGCTGCTGAGAAGGGGCCCCGTGGATGGGTAATGATGGGAGTAATGGCCCCCGGGGTAGGCCAGTTTCCCAAGAGGGTCCTTTTGTGCCATTTCACAGACAAAGAGCCAATCAACGCTACCCGAAAGCTGTGCACTAGCTCTGTAGGAGGCTACAGGGGGTCACGCACAGTTCCTGCCTGCAAGGACCTGAGACTATTTGGGAGGACACGATGAGGGAAGGAATCCCATTAATAAAGAAGACAGAGAAGCCCAAGCATGGCAGGTGCACTCCAGTCGCCTGGTTACCATTTACTGAGAGTCCCTCCTGAGACAGGTGCATCTCTCGTACCACTTCGTGTACCCCTCTAACGATCCCACAAGGTAACTGGTATTCTGGGGTTTTTTTTTTAAGATTTATTTATTTGAGAGAGGGAGAGAACACACAGAGGCAAGGGAGAGGGAGAAGCAGACTCCCCAGTGAGCAGGGAACCTGCTGCGGGGCTCGATCCCAGGATCCTGAGATCATGACCTGAGCCGAAGGCAGACACTTACCCAACTGAGCCACCCAGGCACCCCAACTCTTAATTCTGTTTTATACATGAAGAAATCGGGGTTCAGTAGGGTTTAGTGTCCTGCCCGCACAGGATACTAGCATCCTGGTCTCACTGCCATCAAGAACAGGGACCTGGATTCCAACCAGCTCTGTGGGAGGCCAGACAGAGCCCATTCTCTTTGCAAAGATTATTCTGTGACCCTTAACTAGTAGCTGGTCAGCACACAGCCTAGAAGACCAGGGCTGCCCCCTCCCTCGGTGGATGGAACACAGATGTCAATGGGATAATTAAAGGAACAAGAACAAAGTCCCAGATCCTCCCCAAAGACCAGCAAATAATTGGTCATGAGCATGTGTGGAAAGTAGAGATACATACTTCAAAAAATATAATTTAAGAAAAAGCACACTGCAAAGCGCCATACAGCATAATCACATTAAATATTAGTTATCCAGAGAAACACAGACCATGAAGCCACCTAAGGGACATCCACCTCCATCCACCTAAGAGACATCCCCTCTTTGCGCTCAAAGAGGGCAATTGTTTAGTCCAAACCACACAGCAAGAGAGTTGCTGACCCAGCACTGGAGCCAGGCCTCCAGACTACTCGGAGAATCCTTGCACCCTGCTAGACTGCCTCAGAGTGATCGGGGGCCCCCTCTCCCTCACCCAGATCTCCCCACATTAGCCCAAGTTGGGAGTCCCCACTTGCCTAATAACATCATCTCATTTCTTGACATTTTGCTTAATCACTTTTGTGGTATGGAGCGGGTGCCCAGCCAAGGCTTCTGATCTCGAAAATGGCTCCTAGAAAAGCTGACATGTTGAATTAATGTACACTTTTTCAGATAATCTCTTTTAAAAAAAAGAATTATCCTGGTGCTATGCTATTTATATGCTGGCATGAAACCCAGAACCATTTGGACATGTTTCTATTCACTTTGACCTCCTCACAGCCCCTCCCTCAGTCAGGTGAGATGCCCATCTTTGGGACAGGGATGGAACCCTGTGGTCCCAACTAGGTGTCTGTGGGATACTGGAAATGAATCCCTGTGGCCCCTCTGTGCACAGGAAGGCAGCCAGCCTGGGAAAACATTTTGAGCCCACTTGGTGTGGGTGTTTGTGGATTGGTTGGATAGAAGGTCCCAGGCCACCTCTGATCCCCAGCTGAAGCAGAGTCCAGAATGAATAGTATCCTGGGTCTCCACTTTGGGTCTGGTCCTCTCCCTCCAGATCCAATCACAAGCATTGATTCTAAACCCTGGAATCAGGCCCAGGAGAGAGTATAAGGAAATAAGGTGGATCCCCAAGTGAGTCCTGGCTGGAAAGGGTGGACTGTCCCCCTTAGAACCTCTGAGATGTAACCACAACAAATGCTTCTGAGCCTTTTGAGCCTGTTTTGGTTTTGACCTTTGGCTACCTCCTTAATTGGAAGTCAGCAGCTCCATTTCTTTTGTTCTGTGATATTCCGTGAGAATTCTGCCACCATCATTGCCATCATCAGCATCTTCAGCAGCAGCATGGTCTTTAAAGATGCTGGCCTTTAGGAGCTGCTAGACCTGCCTGGCTCTGGCCCCGACCACCACTTCCTAGCTATGTCATGACCATCTCCTGTTACCCCTCAGCCTCCTCCCAGAGCTGTTGGCAGCTCATAGCACCATAAGACATGTCACTGATTTTATTAGTCATCTCAGATTGCCAGAACAGGATACCACAGACACGGTGGCTTAAACAACAGAAATTCATCTCTCATAGTGTCGGAAGCTGGAGGTCCCAGAGGAAGGTGCCAGCTGATCTTGTTTCTGATGAGGCCCTCTTTCCTGGCTTGCAGAAGCCTGCCTCCTTGCTGAGTGCTCACCTGGTAAAGAGCAAGAGAGCAAGCTCTTTTGTGTCTCTTCTTATAAGGACACTAATCCTATAGGATCAGGTCCCCACCCTCATGGCCTCATTTAATCTTAAATGCCTTCATATAGGCCCTACTCCAAAATAGTCACTAGGGATTTCAACTTATGGGTTTCAAGGGGTCACAATTCAGTCCATAGCACTGATGAAAGAATCCTGGGGACTTTTCTGACACCTCAGTCTCTGGGAGGACCAGCATCTTTCTCCAGAGGCAGCCAGTGGCCTCCCGAATTCTTCTTGACGGGGCCAGATAGAGCTTTTAGTTCTCCAGTTGGGATTTGCCCAGAAGTGGTTGCTTCATGGCCAAAGATCACCCATGGTGGCCCAGACTGGCACTGCTGGTTCCCTTCTGCCCACCACCCTCCCTTCCAGCTTAGTCCCTGGGCAGGGCAACATGAGACAAGCCAGAGTCCCTCACCAAGCACTCTTGCCTGGGTTGGCACCCAGACCACAACCCTTTCCTCGGGTCCTGGGTTGTGCCTCCCTTTGCACTCCAAACACCAAATGACAGCTGATTACCTGCTGTATACACAGGCCTGGCACAGGTTCCATGACTCCTGGTCCCTGGCCGTGGTTTGAGCTGATGCCCTCCCCATCTGAGCCTGGAGTGACTATTGCTGGGAAAGCAGATGAGAAGAGGCAAATGTTTTAGGGCACACCTACCCCAGGTCTCATCCCACCTGAGCCCATGGGTGGAGGTGATGGACTGGGTGAAGTTCTTCCCTTCCTGGGTAGCTCTAGTTCAGCATCTTGAGGAGGGTCCACTTGTGCTGCTAATTTCTAACAAGGGCCCTAATTTCTGAATGTTTATTTGATGACTTTAATTGAAAAATAAAACCACTCAAAGCTAAATAACTAAAACCTCTCTGCCTAGACTTACAGGATTAAGACTTAGAGGTAAAACCATTCCTCCTCCCTTTCTGTTCCTGCCAAGTGTCGGCATTGGCCTTGGTCCTCTGCACAGTGGCACAAAGGTCCCACGTGTGACCCCCGGTTTCTCTCAACCATCCCACTTCCTGTTCAGATCCTGGAAGCTCCAGCCTGTAGGGTGCACTCATTCATTCACTCCCTCCTGCGAGATGCCAAGCCCCGAGGAAGCAGTGGTGAACAGGACAGGCATGACCTCTGCCATTGAGGAGCTCCTGGCTCTGCCCTGTGACCATACGGGCCAGGACCTCAGAAAGAATCCCAGGACCATGGCGACCAGAGCCAGGTGGGCCCTTCCAGCTGACCTGGTTCAACTGTCATTTTACAGAGGCTATGGGGGCAAGGCTGCCCCCCATCCCCACCCCCTAGTTCCATGGCTAGGGACCCCCACCCAAGACTTGGACCAGAACCCTCTAATCCCTCCCCCTTCCACCCCACAGAGTTAATGACAGCACCAGGCCCCCTGATAACTAACCTTGGGCCTTTCCCTTTATCTCAGGGGGACCCCCCCATCCCTATCCCCACCCCAACCCAAAGCAGTTTCGCTGTGGCCCTGGTGAAAACTGTCAACATCTCCCACGCATCCAGGTTTAAGTTTCTCTAAGTCCCTGTGCTGGGAACCCGAACTGGCTGACTCAAGGGTGGCAGATACAGCCCTGGAGGGATTTCCTAACAGGAGTACCCAGGACCTGCCTCCTTGGTCTACTGTCAGCTCCATCAGACCCTGGGACTCCAGCCTCTCTGTGGAGTAGGAGAAAGACACACATTTGAACTCCCACTCTGCCCTTATTAGCTTTATGCACTGTAGAATGAGGTAACAGTTACCTTACCAGGTTGTGTTGGGCATTAAATAACATAATTCACGTAAAGCACTCAGCACCAGGCCTGGTACATGCCAAGTGCTCAGATCATGTGGGTTCTTTTCTCTGCCCACCCCATGCATAGCCCACAGGCCTCGCATACAGCAGATACTCCGTGCTGGTGACTGAGTGGCCCAGCCCAGCTAGGACAGGACTGCATAAGCCAAGCTGGCTGGTGGAGGAGCACTCAACAGGCTTCTGACAGATGCTTCCCAAGCCCTCCTTGGCCTGCTCCCTGGGGCACTTCCTGCCCACCGGAGGCCCTGGGGCAGACAGGAGAGCATCACCTCCTCCCTGGGCCTCTGGCAGCCTGGTGGTACCTGCATTCTCCTCTCCCATGCCCCATCAGTTTTCTGGGCTCAGCTCTGTCCCTGACCGTGCTCCCTCAGCTTTACACATCATCAGGAGACCACAGGACCTTTGCTCTTCTCCAGGGCAGGCCTGCCCCACATCCTGGACCCTCATCCCTCCCCAGTGCTTCTGTAACCTCTTAACTCCATCCTTTCCCTGCCTCCCAAAGGGCCAACCTCCCTCTAGCTCTGTGGCCGGAAGTAGGGTGAATATTATTTCTAAATCTAAAAGCCATCTCAAGGAAGTACAGTTCAGAAGCAGCAGAGCCCGGGATCACCAGCTCTTGATTTCAGCTCCAGTCATGATCTCAGGGTCATGGGATCGAGTCCCATGCTAGGCTCCATGCTCGGCATGGAGTCTGCTTGTCTCTCTCCCTCTGCTCTTCCCACCCACTCTCTACAATAAATGAATGAAATCTTTGAAGAAGCAGCAGAGCCCATGAATGCCCATGACAGTGACCAGGGAAAGCCAGTGTGGTTGGAGACAGTGAGGTCTGAGCTGGTGTCCAGATGGGCCCCAAGGATGTGCCTTCACGAGGTAGGTGATGGGGGGCGCCAAGGGAGGACAGACAGGGGAAGTGTCAGGGGCCTCTCTGTGCGGTGAGCCATACATGTGAAGGGGGAGAAACCAGAGGAAAAGGAACACGGGAGCCACTGTAGACATCTGAGTGAGAGAAGACTGGAGGCCTGGCAGACGGCGATGTCTGTGGGGATGGAGAGAGATAGGTGTGAGGAAGTCTGCAAGAAGGACCACAGACCTGAGGACACGGGAGGTGAAGGTGGTCAGTAGCAGTGGCCCAGCTACTGATCCCCAGCTGAAGCAGAGGCGGGGTGGTGGGATGGGGCTGGAGAAGTGGAGGCCCCAGAGGTGGGGCAGGAGCTGGTTTGCAGGGAGGAAGAAGTAGGTAGTGCTGGGTTCCCATACTTCTCCCAAAGCAACATATTTCCATAGTGTCCAAGTTTTTTCCTGGGAACATGTAGACTTTTATGAGCCAGAAAAAATAACAAAAGCCATTTTCTAGTAAAGAAAAAGAAAAGGAACATCCTTGACCCTTATTTGCTTATATATATTATCTACAGAATGTCTAAAACTTACCAAAAATAAAAAGTTCCTACGGGCTTAGGGAAGAAAAAGGCAAGATGAAAATGTGTTCTATCTAATTTGTAAGCACCTATAGGAATGGAAAGCAGAACTGGGGAAGCTCTCTCTTCCCCATGGTGGGTCCCCCAGTAGGGTCAGCAGACCTCGGGTGTCCACACCTGCTCTGCTGCCCTGGATGGAAGCCACCGAGCTGTGCTCACAGAGCATGAGTCATGAGTCCCACCAAAGTGGCCAGAGACACGGGTGGAGTCATGGCTTCATGCTGCTCCAACATCGGGGCTACCCATCCTGGAGAGCGGGAGCCATGGACCATGTCCCGGGGCCACACCAGGGCTGTGAAAGCAGGGGTGGAACCCAGCCCTGGAGCTAGCAGAGAAGGCTTCCTGGAAGAGAGGACTCCCAGGCTGGCTTGAGGGTCAAGTAGAAGGTGACTGAATGAAGGGGGGGTTCCAGGCCACAGTGACTGGATGGGGACAAGGGGGCTGAGGAGCGAGAGGGTGTGGCATGAGATTCGGGCAAATGCAAATATCAGTGATTTGACTTGACTGCCATGTGCGGTGTGTGGAGACCGGGAGCCAACGGGGGCAAGGGAAGGACCTGTCTTTGGGCTGAAGACCTCAGGCTACCCAGGTCACGGGAAGCCTTTGGAGAAGTTTACAGGACAGTGAGGGGGTAGGAATACCATGAATGGTTTTGTATTTCCAAGAGGTCATGGGCCATGGTCCTGAGCAGTTTTCTCATTCTTCGTGCCATGACCTACCAGATGGTCAAGATAGGTTGGGTGCAAGGGGCGCTTGGGTGGCTCAGTCGGTTAAGCGTCCGACTCCAGATTTCAGTTCAGGTCATGATCTCGGGGTCGTGAGATCGAGCCCCATGTCAGGCTCTGTGCTGAGTGTGGAGCCTGCTTAAGATTCTCTCTCTCCCTCTGCCCCTCCCCCTGCTCACACACATTCTCTATCTCTCAAAAAAACAACAACAAAAAAAAGATGAATAGGGTGTTGCGTTAGTTTCTTATTGCTGCTGTAAGAACTCACCATACAATCAGTGACTTAGAACAACAGATACTCATTCTCACCCAGTTTTGGAGGCCAGGTGTCTTACCCAAGGAGGGGGAATGGCGGTGCTTACATCAAGGTGTTGGCAGGGCTGGTTTCCTCTGGCTGCCTCAGGGAGTCTGCTGCCTGGCTCTCCCAGCTTCTGGTGGCCGCCTGCGCTCCTGGGCTTGTGGCTGCCTCCCTCCAGTCTCCGCCTCCATGATCCCCTGGCCTTCTCCTCTGCCAAGTCACGTCTCCCTCTGGCTCCCTCTTTTAAGAACACTTGTCATTACACTGGACCCACCCAGATAGTCCGGGATCATCCCCCCATCTCACAGTCCTTAACTTAATGCCATCTGCAAAGTCCCCTTTTAAAGTCACTTTCACAGGGTCGGGCTCTCCAAAGATTCGGATGTGGACAGCTCTGGTGCGTTATTCAGCCAACCATAGTGTGCCATTTATCAGGGACCGATCGAGTGCCAGGCTTCGGCGGGGGATTCAGCAGTGAACAGGAAGAACAGTCCCGGAGCTGAGGCAGGGCCCTAGCTGGGCCTTGTGTGTAGGAGTGGGGTATGTCCATGACGCACTCCTCTAGATGTTTCCTTGGGCACCTGGGTCGGTGGCGTGCTGTTCCCCTGAGTAGCTTGTGGGTGTGAGTGAGGGACTGGGAGTAGGAGGGCATAGACACTGACCAGCCAGAAGAGACTTGGAGATGGACCCAACTGTGCCAGGGGTTAACCCTCTAGTTACCACAGTGTGGGGAGGCTTAGGGGTTCTGGGGCAGGTGGGGTGGCTCAGGGCGGTGGTTATCCACCAACCAGTATGAAAGTATCTACATAATTAAGTATCTAAGTAAAAATGTAACTATCTTAACTCACCAACATGGCTCTCAGCTCTGGGGGATTCAGAAGTTTGCTTCACACTTGTTGGAACCGAGGTGGTGGTTGAGCAGCTGAGTGGAGCTGGGCAGGAGGCTGGGACCAGAGGTTTCTAGCACTGGGGTGGGGGGTGGTGTGCACAGCAGAGAGCCTGGCATCCCACACCCGGCCCCCACCCCGTAGCCCTCCTAATACCTGGAAGAGTGCGTCATTGAAACTGGTTCTTCTCAGGCATTGATGGAGTGTGAACAATTCCATTGCCTTCCTTTCCCCCCCTTAACTTTCCCCTAAGCACTCTGTATTTTTCTTAAAAGCTCTTTTATTATAGAATAAAATGTACCTGTCATCTAACAGCATTTTGCTGGAGCCAGCTCTCAGGACTGCAAATCTGCCTGTTCCTGAACCAGCCCTTTGTCCCTCCACTGTGGGACGAAGGGGGCTGGAAGGGGGCCTCAAGCCCCGGTGCCCAGACACTCTGGGGGGAGGGAGGCAGGAGAGGTTTCTAGTATCTTCCATTCAGCATAGAGCTGAACACTCAGTAGGTGATAAAGATGCGGGCAAAAGACAGGGATGGGAATTCCAGACTGAATTCTCTTGGAAAGGATGACAGATATATCAGGCTTCATGAGCTAAGCAAAACCACCCATTCTGGAAGTTTCCACCCACTTTGTTGCTCCGTAAACTGAGACCAAAAGCTGTGGACATGACCAAATACTACAATGTTTACAAGGAAGGGTGATCTTCTGGACCATTTGAGGTACAACCTGGATGTCCTCTCCACATTTGTTTGTGCCTTGCATTCATTCTAAAATACATCTGGGTTTGTGCGAGTCAGCCTGCCCGCCAGAGCCCCAACTCACACATGTCCCTTGTCCCTTCCTTTACTTCCGGCTCCTGTTGATGATCTGTGAGTAGAGCTCCTGGGTACTTTGTTGAACTTGGCACAGGGTGAGGGCCTGCAAGCCTGTGTCACCAGCTTGGTGAACCAGCTCCTATGGAGAGAGCTCCTCTTGGATCCTGGGACAGGGCCCTGCATCCAGGCGACACTCCGTATATATTCACTCAACAAACATTTATCAAGCGCCTCTTCGTCATAAGACAGGAGATAAAATGCAGAAGCAAACAAAGTGACTGCCCTTCTGGAACTTACTTTCTAGTGGGGGCGACAAGCATGGACCAAGTAAAGAAGTGGCAGGTGTACGGGCAAGTGCTTTAAGAAAGCTACAGCCAGAGGGAGGATGTGTGGGGAGGTCCGGGAAGGCCTCTCTGAGGAGACGATGTCTCAGTGGACACCTGGACGAAGTAAGGGAAGGAGCTCTGATAATACCCGGGGGGAACAGTATTCTAGATAGAGGAGCAGCAGGGCAAAGGCCATGAGCAGGAGGGTGCTTGGCCAGCTACAGAGCATCAGTGAGGCCAAAATGCCCCAGGTGAGTGAGGATGGGAGGCCACAGGGGGGCAGCGCCAGATAGCAGTGATAACCCCATGAAGGAAGGAAGGAAGGAAGACTCAGGAGAAGGGAATCTAAATTCAGGCCGTGGGTCACCTACATGATCAGGAGCAAGTCACTTTAACCCTCTATCTCCCATCCCCCACATATAAGAAAAAAAAATCATCATTTGAGCCCAACTCATTGCAATGAGAATTAAACTCCCGAAAGAGCCAGGACTAGGGATTAAGAGGACGTGGTCCAGGGTCACAGTGCTGCCATTTTCTAGCCGAGTGACCTTGGACAGATCATTTCACCTCTCTGAGCCTCAGTCTCCTCATCAGTAAAATGGGAATCATGGTGCCTGCCCTGCCAACTCAGAGGGTTGTAGTCTGTAGTCAAACGTCTTGGCCCACGTCGGAATGGTTTGTACGCCGCACAGGTCATGCAAATAGAGGGGCTTGCCGAACACCTGTGGGTGGGGGAAACCTGACGTTCTCACCCCGAGGGCCTAGGTGGACCTTTCACTCCCCCCCAAGGCTCTTCCTGGGACAGCTCTTCCTCTTCCATCCTCACCCTCGCGTTCTCTCGCTCCTGTTTTTCTTCATCCTCTGTGTCCTGCACAGAGTATACCACTTGCCCTATAGAAAATGGGTGCTCTGTCCTTAGGGGAAAAGGGAACCGTCTTGCTCTCCTCCATCCACACTGTGTCCTGAAAGATCTTTCAACATGGACATCAGACCCCACCTATCCCCTGCTTCCAAGCCTTCCCTGGTTCCCTAGGCCCTCAAATATCTAAGCTCCATCTCATGTCACACAGGCCTCTTGCTAGTCTTTGGCTATACGGAACCAGTTTTAATTTCTCTAGACAGTATATATCATTTTCTTTGCCTGGAATGTCCTCTCCTGTGCCACCAACTCTTACCCAAATGCCTGGAGAACTCCTATGCATCCTGCAAAACTAGAGATGTCTCTTTGAAGGCAAGCCTCCTGGAACCTCTGCTCTTTCCTTCACAGATGTCAGCTCTTCCTTCTGCTGTGCTCCTCTAGACCTTGTCCACGCTTCCTTCATTGTCCTTATACCACATGTCTGTCTTGTCCCTGCACTAGACGATGCATGACTCCGTGGAGACAGCATCCGGGGCATCCCTGCTGCCCCAGCACCTATGATAGGACTTGGCCCATAGTAGATGGTCATGAAACTTTTATTGAGAGGAAATGAAATGCACCTCGGGGGTGCATTTGGGGGAGATAGCCCCTCTGTCTTGAAACTCAAAGCGATTTAGAGTGATCTCCCCACATGGCACAGGTGTGCGTTGGGTGGTCTTTTCCTCCCTGCTGTATGTGGCAGTTCCAGAGTGAGGGAAGGCCAGTCATCTACATTCTGAATTTGGTGACTATTACAAATGACCGCATTAGCGAGACAGGCATTTTAGAGGCACTAGTATTGACCCAGGTAAGAAAGGCTCTAAATTTAGTGCCCCAAACACGGAGGCTGGTGAATTTGTAGCCTCACAAATGACCCACATTGAGTAGGAAGCTGAATTCGATTTGCATGTCAGAGGAGCGTTATCTGGTACCTGATGTAAGATTAATTTTATTATTAAATTATCAACACTGATTTACTGAGAAATACGGTACTGCCGGGAGCTATTTTTAACCTCTCGCCTCAGCCCCGTTCAGCAAACAAATCATCCTTTGAAGGACAGTGCATTTGCAAAAGTGAATTAGGTGAATAAATATCCATCTATTCATGAAGTTTCTTTATTGAGAAATAAATAAATAACGGCCCTTGAATGCCTTCATTGTCCCCCTGGCAGGTTTCCACCAGGATGACGGGCGCTCCGCAGGGAGGACCGAAGGGGCCATCATGGGAGGTGCTGGTCTGGTGGGATAGTGGTTGGGAGAGGCACCGGCCTGGGACCTGTGAGCTCTGTGAGCCTCAGGGCCTTGGCCAGGGCTGGGGGGCTGGCCATGGCCTCTCACCCCGGGCCGCGGGGCAGGAGCAGTCCCCGTCCAGCTCAGCGCCTGGAGCATCATCCCCCCGCTAGCCAGGAAGGATGCAAGCTGGGGTTCTGAGACCAGCCCGTGGTGGCTCTGCCACTTACTATATCTGGAACCTTGCGCAAGTTACTTCGCCTTTCTCTGCCTCCGTTTCCTCGTGCATAACATGGGGATGATTCCCACCTCCTTATTGGGTGGTTGAGGAGATTAAATCAAGTCCCAGGTACACAGCGCTGAGAAGAGTACCTGGGGCGTAGCAAGAGCCCAGGAAATTGCATTTATTGGTACAGTCACCATCACTGTTGGGACAGGGAGAAAAGCGGAGACAGAAGCATCCCTCAAGAGGGAGTCATATCATGTCCTAGAGGAGGCCTTGGAGTCAGATCTGGATTCCGATTTTCAGCTGTGTTCAGCTCCCCACCCAGCTGTGTCACCCTGGGTAAGCTGCTTGCCTTTTCTGTTCCTCAGATTCCAAACCCATGAAATGAGCACCATCATGCCACCTCAGAAATATAACGTATACAGGGCTCCTGGGTGGCTCAGTTGGTTAAGTGACTGCCTTCGGCTTGGGTCATGATCCTGGAGTTCCAGGATCGAGTCCCGCATTAGGCTCCCTGCTCAGCAGGGAGTCTGCTTCTCCCTCTGACCCTCCCCCCTCTCATGTGCTCTCTCTCTCTCATTCTCTCTCTCAAATAAATAAATAAAATCTTTAAAAAAAAAGAAATTAAAATATATATAATGTATACAACATGGTACCTGGCACTGAGGAAGTGCTCAGTAAACAATGGATGGTTAGTAACAGGAGGGTTATTCTTATTAAGATTAATGCAGTCAACCATTCCATTCCTGAATTCTCAGGGCTCCATTTTCCCTCTTCTTGCCCTCCCCTTCCAAAACCTGGTACTCATCTGAAATAAAATGAGAATCAAGAATCCACCTTGAAGGAAAAAGATAGGCTCAATGTCTTGAACCGATGACACCTTTATTTAAAATTTATTTAAAATTTTGATAGTTTGTTTACCGTGGATCACAATGACTTTGAGATTTTAAATATTGCATTAAAAGTATTTATCTTAATTACTGAGGTTTCTCGGCGCCCTCTTACATTTGTGCCTCACCCTAGTCCTGGGACCTGCAGAGAGGCAAGAAAGAGCCTCCCTGTGGGGGACCCAGAAGCTCCATCTGGCTGCCGTGCATGAGGAGAGGTGGGCCGCAAGGTGGCAGGGCCGGATCATGCTGCTCCAGCCCACCAGCTTTGGGACTCGGGGATTACCCTGTAAATGCCAGGAGACATGGGAGGTTTACCCAACAAGGAGCTGAGTGTGATTGACTGCCATATGATCATGCTTGGACTCCCTTTGCCCCAACTCCTGGAGTGGGAATAATGGAGAATTAACTAGGAAAACCCGCTGGGCCCCCAGCCCCCAGCAGCCTCCAGCAAGCAGTCATGATCTGGTGTCAGCTCACACAGTGAAAACAATTCTTTGCTGTTTAAGGGCTGGGGCTATAATAGGGTCCCTAACATGGCAGCCCCATTATTCCAGTGATAGAAAGGAGGCAGCGGGCAGCAGGCAGGGGGACTTTGTGAGCTGCCAAAAACACACATGTTAGAGACAGCCTCTCATGTTCCTCAGTCCTGGAGCTCAGCTGTGCAAGTGCCTCCTCGTGGGCCCCAGCCTCATGTGCACCAGGCTAGGTGAGGGGCTTTGCTTATTGCCTCAAGAAGCTCCTCTCTTCAATTAGTAACTTAACAGCAGAAGTAGACTAAGACACAGCCCTAAGTTTCTCCTTCAGCAGCCAGACCTCCCAACACAATGCTGACCACAGTGTAGGACTTGTGACATGCTCCTGCAGAAATGGGGGCGGTGCATGCAAGCCACGGTCAGCCATATCCCACTCGGTAAAGGTGGCCAGCTAAGCCAAGGGGGCAGCCTGCAGCCATGGGCCAAGCAAGGGCTCACATGGCACATGATGCAACCAAACTCAAGGCAAGAGGCATGCCATGCCCCGGACTCTCACCATCTTGCAGAAGTGGCAGGAAGCACCTTGGGTTTTGCCTCAAGGGAGGAGCCAAATCCTCGGCTACTCACAAATTTGCAGGAGGCTGATCTTGCGTTACAATTCTAGCCTCACTGATGGTTAACTGCTTGTTCTTCGATGCCTGTTGCTTGGGAGTAGACCCATCAGAGGCTGTCATGCTTCCTGCTGGGCTGGCTCACTGATGGGTGAGCTGGGCAAGGGCTCTACCCCCATCTCTCTCAGTAAGGAGCCATTTAAGGAAGTGAGGAAAGAGTGGATGGAGGCTTCTGGAAGTCTGCCACTGATTGGGAGTTCTTTTGGATAAAGATCATCTCACATACATAGGGCCTGGCACACAGGTATGCATTGAATACATGAATGATAAATGGATGGATGATGGATGATTAATGATGGATGGATGGATGGATGGATGGATGGATGGATGGATGGATGGGGTGGATAGACAGGTGAATAGATGGATGAATGAATGGATAGATGGATGGATGGATGGATGGATGGATGGATGGATGGATGGATGGATGGATAACCTAGTAGCTATACCCAGAAGGTTATGTGAGGGTTGGGGTAAATGAAAGTGATCTGCTCTAAAAAGCCTGGAATAGGGGGTGGGAATCTGCCTTTTTACTCCCTCCCCCTTCATGATTACCACATCCGGACCTCTCACTTTGAGCCAACAAAAGCTCTTAGAATCCAACAGAACTGACTAGGTGGCCATTTCTAGTACAACTGTTTACCAGCTGTGTGGCTTTGGAGAGATCCCCTCTTTTATCTTACCCTATCTTCATTACCACATCTTACCTTTTACTGGTCAGTACAAGTGTAAGAGCTGGCCCACCCAGCGCCCAGGGTCATTACAGAGATAAAATGGGAAGGAGCTTTCTGTAATCTTTGCATGCTGGGTAAGAAACAATAGATGAAACAGTTGCAGTGTGCTTTGGAGAGTGTCAAGTAAAATACAAGTGTTAAGTTGCTGCTGGGTTATGCCCAGGTATCTGCAATGGTGTTTCCAGGACATCATGATTTTGAGTCCCTTAGGTACCTCCAACCCCTGCTCTGAGTTATTGCTTCTCCTAACCTCCTCCATCATGCAGTCCTTAGGCTTAGACCCCACCCCACCCTCCAGCCCACCCCAAACACAAACTCCAAACACATTTCCAAGAGAGGCAGCCACAAAGTTTACTCTGTGTGTTGGGGGCAAGGGGAATGAACCAATGGCATACAACTCTCCCATCTTTCCAATGTGGGGTAAGAAGGGCCCAGTAAATGAGGTGTCCTGGGCCAGATACAGTACCATTGCAATTGATGCTGTTGTCCCCCTCCTTATACACAAGCACCCACATATACACACACCCCATCCCACACACAAGCATCCTGGCCACAATAAGCCTGCAACACACTATCCCCCAACACACACACATTCCATATGCACACACACACACACGTGCAAGCGCGCACACACACACACACACACAGGGATGGAAAGACTCCATGAGAACCTTCCCAGAAGCAAGCCCCACTCCCATGTCTTTGCCCATGCTGGTCCCTCCCCACCAGAATAGCACCTCAAGCTCTTGCCAGTCCCCCACCTCAATACAGCCTTCCAAGAGGCCAATATGGCCTTGTTTCTCCTCTCCTGGCCCCACCCTGGACTCAGTGACTCCCTCCTTGTTGCAGTCTCCTCCTTGATCCAGGTTCCCTGTCCTGGGCCCTGCTCTGGTTCCTCTCCTCCCCTGAGAGTTTCTGCAGGACTGAGTCAAGTCTCAGGACATTTTGGACCCCAGGGCCCAACACACAGCTCAATGTAGATAAATCAATAAGTCTTTGGAGAATGAATACATAACCAGCAAATCTTCAGTGTGAGTCTTTTGTGCTCAAACCCATTGCAGCCTCATAAGGATGATGACTGTTATTTAGATGGCAAACCCCAACTCAGAGGTCACCACCTCCAGGAAGCCCTCCTGATCACTCCAGTCCTTCCCAGGTCCTCTCAGTTCCAGATAGAAATCCCCTGTACCTAGAGCAGCCATCTGAGCAGCCCTTCTCCCCATGGGCATGGTCTCACTACACACCTCAGCATCTCTCTGGGGCAGAGGAGGGGCTCTGTTGCTGGAGAGATCTGGGTTCCAAATCAGGCTCCATGACTTCTTAGCTGTGGGTCTGTGTTACAGGTCAGTTAAGTTTTCTAGTCTTAGTACCCTCAGCTGTGAGATGAAAAGAATAGCATCCATCCTACAGGGCCGCAGAGTTTTAAATGAGGTCAACACTAGTCCCTGGCACCTCCCAGAAGGTGTGCTATCATCATTGACAATTATTATTCCTGTCACCAGCCAGACTGAAAGAGGGTAGCACCCAGGCCCCCTGCCACAGTGTTGGGCACACAGTGGATATCGATTGGGCAGATTTTGAATGGAACAGGTGGCAAGCTGGTTTTCAAAGTCTGGAGGCCAGTGGACTTCTCCCATCGGACTTCTCCCAATGGACTCTGTGCCTTCCAGCAGGGTCTGGGTCTCTGGGGCGTGTATCCTGGAGCTGGGGAAAGAAAGAAGAAACCAGCTTCCCAAAGACTTGTAAGGTCCATATCCATCCCATGGAGGCAGTGCAAGCCTTGAAGGAGTCCAAGGCCTGGGCTGCATGCCCTCAACGTACCCTCTCGAAGGGGCTGTGATGAACCTCCCCCCACCCAGCCCTGGGAGCTTCAGCGGAGGATTAGTGGGTGTTCTTACTATGCATGGCAAGAGGCCCTGAACCACTGGGCTGTGCTCGTCAATTTGAAATCAGGCTGTGATAGAGCTGGGCCGTCAATGGGGGTTTGCATATTCATGCAGCAGAGCCTTGAGATTTAGTCATGGCTCCAGGCCCAATTATGCAGGGGCTTATTAGCCTGGGATTCAACAAGGGAGCCCCACCAGGATCTGCACAGGATCATTGCATACATAACCAACGCATAGGGACCAGGCCAGGCACCATTTACCACGTGGTTCCTCCTCTCTGGGAGGCCAAGCCATGAACAGTGGAAAAGGCACTGGTTTGAATTCTGACTTTGACATTACAACTGTTGAAAATGGCCTCTCACCTCCTCATCTGTGAAATGGATGAAATTATCTTTACCTCACAGGCTTACTGAACGGATTGCAGACATGTTTGGGAAATGCCCTTGGTGGCCCCTAAGACATTGACACACTCATAAATACTAGCTGTTGACACTGAAATCCTGCCCCTTCTCATTCCAAGCAGCCTTGGTTTGGTGCTTCCCGAAATGTGTCAGCTCAGGACAAAAGAGAACAGTCCCTAACAACACCTACCATTCCTAGGTCACAAGCACTTACTCTGTACCTCATACTCTGTTATAACATCTCGTTAATTCCTCCCAACCATCCATTTTACAGATGGGGAAAGTGAGGCTTAGCCAGTTAAATATCTGTCAAAGTGTAACAGAGCCACTTTATGGTAAAGGTGAATTTGAATCCAAGTTCAAAGACTATTCTGGGTTCCACTGAATATCAGTAGCTTAGAAAAGTGGCCAGTGGTACAGGTAGAAAGTGACTTTTTTCAAAACAAATGTTTGAATGCAGATAATAACTAACTTTTATGGAGCATTTCCCATTAACATAGTTGATATCCATTAGCTCATTCATTCCCCCATCAGCCTTATGAAATCAGTGGCATTTTATGGAAGAGGGAACAGTAGCTCAGAGAGGTTATACGCAAACCTCAGATTACCAATGGGCCAGTATGAGAGACAGGGCATTGGATTATAAATTGTAGAGCCTTTGAATCAGACAGACCTGAGCTTAAAATTTGAGGCACCGTCTTGCTGTGTGATCTTGAGCAAATCATCAGCCCTCTCCATGCCTTGGTTTCGGCCCTCTCCCAGAGTTGCTGTGAGAACTTTTGAGCTATTTCACCTTCTTCCTTGTCTAGATTAAGCAAGATTACACAGATAAAGCGCTTAGCTCAATAAAAAAAAAAAAAGTTAAAACCACTTTTTTTTTTCTTTCCATAGACTCTGTGTCCATGACCTGGTTGCTTTTAAAGGGTTGAGCTATTTTAGTGCTCACAGTTGCTGCCCACTGCTCAGTCTGGTTCCAGAGCACACGTCAGATGCCCAGTGTGGCCTGGCATCCTTCTGTCAGGGTCAGTCTCTTCGGCTGGCCTGGAGTCACCATGCATCAGAGGACAATGCCCCACCTGCCCTGCCTCCTTCTGCCACCCCAAGATGCAGGGACCAGGGGAGAGGCACCAGCACCCAGCCCTGGGCACAGGAACTGCAAGGGAGGAAGGGAAAAGAGAAGGGGGCCATTCTCCAAACCTCTTGGACCTGGGGACCTGGGTACAAAGCTGAGCAGCCAAATGGGTGCCGAGTACCTGCCTGCTTCTCACTCACAAAACCTCACTCAGAAACTGCAAAAAAGCTGCGTCTACCTGGAATAAGAGATGTCATTTACTAATTCCCCCAAAGGCCCATGTGGGCAAGCAGACACACGCCATTAAAAAATCACAGCTCTGGGGCTCAGTCGGTTAAGCATCTGTCTGCCTTCGGCTCAGGTCATGATCCCAGGGTCCTGGGATTGAGCCCCAAGTCAGGCTCCCTGCTCAGTGAGGAGTCTGCTTCTCCCTCTCCCTCTGCTCCCCCTGCTTGTGCTCTCTCTCTCTGACAAATAAATAAATAAATAAATAAAATCTTAAAAAAAAATTACCGCTCTGCCAATCAGCTGCCCAAGAGTCAAAATCAAAAGCGGTATTCTCTCTAAGAAATCCTCCAGCACCATCCGGGCCCCGGACTCCAACAACCTTGCCTCCACGAACCTTCTACCTCCCTCCCCTACATCACATCTCCAGCAAGGTTCCAAAGTTGGAAGCAACACAGGTGGCAGCCAAGGACCATCTTAACCGGAGACCAGGATGCCCAGAGCTGGGCATCCCCCCACCCCCCCGCCCCTGCTCACACACACACCTCCTCCAGGGCCAGCAGGGGCCAACCAGGGCTGGCTGGAGTTCATCTCTTTCCTCCATTCACCCAGTCCCAGGGGAGGGCCTCTGGATGGAGATCATAGGCCAGGAGGTAACCAGCAAGAACAGGAGGGGCAGCACTTGAATAATCTACAAACTGGGTAAAGATATCATTTATATTGCTTCAGACGTGAGGCGGGATTTTCCCACTTGAGGGTAGAACCTGTCTCGAAGTGGAAGAGCAATCCGGTTAGCAGATGCTGTTCCTCTGCAGGAGTAGGAATGCCAGAAACGGCTGACAGGTCTAGCGGAGGCTGATCTGTTTTAGCAACCTGAGTTCCTTGTCCGTGGAACAATGGCGCGCACCTTGGTCAAAAGAGACAAAGCGCACCAACTGCCCCCCGAGAGCTGCTCCAGAGTGATCATTAAGGGAAAGAGCAGGTGCAGAACAGTGTTCAGAGTTTTATATTCTTCGTGAACAAAACCACACAAATGTGCATTTGCTAAGTCGGGAAGAATACAAACCAAGCTGTTAGCAGAAATTACCACTGGGGAAAGAGATTGCCTCAGGAGAGGGGGAGTTTTTACTTTCTGTCTCCTTTTCTCTATACTGTTTACATTCTTTGCAAGCACGTCTTACGTAAACAGTTTTTCAAATGGTGTTTTTCATTGGGAGAAAATAGAAGAATCCAGACAGAAAAGCACCCACCGAGGCACCCCACTGGAAGTGAGGCTGCTTCCCAAGCAGCCCCAGAAGGCTAACAGACATCCTGGAGGCTCTGGGGAAGGAACTTAAATCAGCCCAGAAGCCACAGTGTGGCAGTGGTCATAAATTCATGTCAACTGGAAGGTTCTGCTCATTTCCAGAGGTGTAACCGTAGCCTTGAACATTGCAGTCAGTGTTCCTTTGCACAGTCTTTCCCATTCATCCAAACCCTACAAACCCAGAGCCCAGTGAGTGGAGGCAGATGGGGACCAGTTGGTCAAGAGCAGTATTCAGCTGGCTGGAAAAATCCCCTCGATCCCACTATAAAGTCAGACACCCCAGTAGAAGTCTTTCCAAAATCTACCCTCTCAGGATCCCCCAGGATTCCCCCATCCATCCATCCATCCATCCATCCACCCATCCATCGTGCAAAATTTTATTGAGTATCTGCTGTGTACCGAGCACCATTCTAAGAACTGGGGAGAGGGGGGAAGGCTCACTGGTGATCCACACAGATGACGCTTTACCTTTGCAAAGCCTATAGTCCATGGAGAAGACAGACAACCAAACTATAATGTGATTACAGCAGTGTGGCCAGCACCATGGTGGGGAAGGTCACGGCTCCGTGGACCTTCAGGGAAGGGGAGTAGAGAAGCCCTAGGGCACAGGGTGAGGCTGGGGGCTAGTGGACGTGACCTGCCGACTGAACCCTGAAGGAAGGATGGAAGCCAGCCCAGGGGGAACAGCATGAGTGGTGCACGAAACAGTGAGAAGGGAGAGAATGAGAAGTTCTGAAAATAAGCTGATGGCAATATCAGGGGAGAGTGGATATGTCGGGAGCCTCCCCAGAAATGCTCTGATGCAGCATCCCCCTCAGAGTGTTTGATGGGGAGGCTTGTTTGTAGCAATGCGCCCGGAGTGTGGTTTGTAAGATCTCACCTCCCTGCCCTGCCCATATTCCCCAAAGAGTTTGGGCTCTGGGGTCAAACAGAACTTAGTGACAGTCCTGGGCTTCACTTTGGGCAAATCTCAAACAAACAAACAAACAAACAAACAAACAAACAAACAAACAAAAACTTTGTGAGCCTCAGTTTCCCCATCTGTAACATCGGGCTAATAGCAATACTTACTTCACAGGGGTGTTGTGAGGAAGCAAACTGAGCCCTAGCACCAATCCCTGGCACATCATAAGGTGTTCATAAAGGAAAACTGTCGTTCTGCCTGGATTGACCATGACTTGGTGAGTATCAAAGCTCAATGATAGGCACATGAGAGCTCAATGGACTATTCTGTTTTCTTCTGAGTATTTTTGAAATTATTATGGTAAAATATATGTTTAAAAACTATGTCTCATATTATTTCTGCGAGTACTGCTCTGATCCATGCTCCTCTGGGGAGTGTTCCTGTTCATTAAAGGGAATCAGAGTATGACAATTACAAGAGACCAGAACCTCCCTCCAAAATTCTTCACTTTCACCTGCCAAGTTCATTCTCCCCAGTATTCAGAGGGGCTTGAGAGAGAGCCTGCACCCCCTGGCCCATCCTGATCCCATGGCTTGTTTCCAATGCCAACATCAAAGCTTCAAAATCAGGTGTAAAATGGAAATACTGAAATTCAAGGTTTATTTATTTTTCATCTAAAAAAAGAGAGAGGGGCGCCTCGGTGGCTCAGTTGGTTAAGCGACTGCCTTCAGCTCAGGTCATGATCCTGGAGTCCCAGGATCGAGTCCCGCATCAGGCTCCCCCCTCAACGGGGAGTCTGCTTCTCCCTCTGACCCTCTCTCCTCTCGTGTTCTCTCTCTCATTCTCTCTCTCTCAGATAAATAAATAAAATCTTTAAAAAAATAAAATAAAATAAATTTAAAAAATTTAAAAAGAGAGAAAAATCAAGCATTCCTAATGCTAAAATACGGATTGAAGCTATGCTCGCAAAGAAGTAAAGTGTGCAGCCTTACTTGTTACACATAAAAGAACATGTTTTCTTGCCTAAGAGTCTGGAAAAATGGCAACTCGAAGGGAAACACATGGATTAACCCTTATTTCTTTTGATTCCAGTGAGAGGAGAACTTTCCCCAAACTTGGTTAGCCAGCTGGAAGAAAGTTACTGACTTGACTATGGAGATTCGTTGATGAATATGAATACAAAAAGATAGAAAAATTTTTTTAAAGTATGGATTGAGAGTAATCTATGTAAATTATTCACAAGTCAAACACAGACTGGGTGTGAGCACTCAAAAAATGTTTGTCCAATGGGACTGCATGATCAGTGAAGTCTGGAGGAACTGGTCTCCAAAATATGGCCCCTCTACCGTGTCATCAGCGCTCCATGCAGAGGGGGACCTGGATGCTTTGTCATCTGCCGAGCAGAGTCATCTGCTCACACAGATAGGAGGAAAATGTAGTGGAAGGCATAACTTCTATCCGAATTTCCAGGGCCAGGCGTGTATCTCATGCACTCAGGCAGTCCTGAAAATAATTAGTCACAGAGACGTAAACTCTGGGAATAAAGAAAGGGGCCTCTCACCAATTAGGGACAGTCATGCCCACTGCATCTGCAAGGTGTCCCCCTCCCCACCACCAAAAGGGAGAAGGGAGAGCTATTATAAGAGAAGGTGGTCAAGAGACCCTAAGGAGAAGGGGCATGGGAGGTTGCTGATGGAGACAGATAGGTCCAAATGGAGCATTTGGAGTTGGGGACCTAAGATCCTACTGGGCCATCAACGAGGACCCCAAGGCCAGGACCTTCAACCAATCCTAAGGAGTGGGAGCTTCCGTCTGGGGTCCTCTCTGCCGGCAGCCTGGGCCCAAGAAGCAGGGCTGTCTCTTCTTGCCTGACCCTTTGGAGGGTGCTGAGACTCCCTACATCAGAGGATGTAAGAAAGAGTAGGAAGTGTGTCCCACCCATTTGATCTCTTCTCAAAGGCCTGTGAACTCTGGGAGGTGGACGTGCTTGGTCTGTGCAGCTGGGCAGAGGCTCGGCCTGGAGGTCAAGTCCTGGTTCAGCCTTTTAGCTTTGTGAACCTGGGCATGTCGCTGGACCTCTTAGAGCCCTAATTTCCCTGCCTCCCCAATGAACAGAACAAGAACTTTTGACTTCCTAGAGATGTCAGTATAGTAATCCCATCCTAACAACACAGAAAATGGACCCAAAAGCAATTAGGAAATTAAGACAATACTTTCTAAGTATGATTGGTAATAATTCTCTACTCAGCTAGAGATGAGAAGGGTGAGGGTCTGGAGCAAATGGTTTCTTGCATTCCACAAGAACCCCAAGACGGATAGCCCACCAAGTTGGCAGCAGGGGGAGGCCTGGTGTCCCCATCCCTCCCTGCCTCCATCTCAGGGCATCCTCCAGAGATCATGGGATCGTGGACTTCACTGAGTCCGGAGGGGCCTGCCTGGGATATGGAGAGTGTGCAGACGCAGAGGTTGTCCTGGGCGGGTGTGCTCCTGCCTCCAGCCTGCCATCTCATCAATCTATCATCCTCTTAGCAGGTGACACCTCTTGAAGCTCCTCTCGGCTGCCTGGGCATTAGAATTGCAAGAAGCCCAGTTGCGTCAGGGAATACAGATGGAGGAATCTCAGATTCAAATGTGTCTAAGTATTGTGACCAGCCAGACCGGGGCAAGGCATCTCTACTGCCCTGCCACCGAAGGGGAGTGGCGGGGGTTTTGTTAGAAGTACAAATTGCTTCTTAATGCAGAGGATAAAGCTGGGCTCGGGCACCTCCTTAGAAATTCCTCCCGCTCCCAGGGAAGCCACCACTGCATGTCAATTTTAATTTTTGAAATTTAAACCGAGGGCTTTGTGTCTAAGCTCCATCTCATCGGAGGAAGGGGAGGAATAAGTCAAAAAGGATTAGGGGCCCATGGGGGATTGCAGATCCATAGCAATTAGACTTCATTTGGGTCTCAGACATTTGGTTTTAATCGTATTTCTGGATGATACAATCGACAAGGCATCAGAAATTGATACGTATGCAACTGTAGATGGGGCCCGACTCTGCCCTCCCCAATTCCCAGGCTCAGCTGGGTTTGGGCTCCACAATCAGGGGGGTGGGCTGGGGTGGGGTGGGGAACTGCGCTTCCGTTTGGGTCTGGAACTGGAGAGATGGTGGTTTGTGTGTGTGTGTGTGTGTGTGTGTATGTTTTCCCCCGGCTCTCTTTGAGCACTTTATCCCTGGACTCAAAGCAGATGCAATCATCGCTAATATTCAAGTGAATGACAATGAAACCTTATTCAAATAAAATAAGAGCATAAAGAGGAATAGCGACAGTGACAAGACTCAAGGCATGGGGTGTAATTGTCTCTCAGATCGGACTCACGGCTTTCAGCATCCTCCAAGAATTAAAGTCCAGCACAATGCGATTTGGGGGCAGACATCCAGCCTTGAACACTGTCACACACCGCATGGACATGGACCTACGAATGTGTGTGTTTGTGCACGTGTGTCCCTTGGATTAGTGATGACAGCCATAACATATATCTATATGAGGGGTGCATGTGCGCACGCGTATTTCCAGCTTTACCCGGGTACATGCACTCCAGGGTCGCCTCTGCGCACACACTCCCATTTCTTTTCAAACAACTAACTGGTCAAAACGAGCTCAGTAGGCACTAACAGGTTGCTAGCTGGTTATTTTGTAGGTAACTTACTGTTTATTGGAACTCAGTGATTTAAAAACGAAACAGAAAAGTAAAAAGAAAAAAATCAAAGCCATGTGGGGTGTTTTCCTAACTCGTGAATGTGGAATTATGAAGGGAAGTAAAGAGGGGACACCAAACGAGCACATTGGGGTTCAGAGCAAGTGCCCCACATCACCGTGCAAATGGAAGGCAAGACCCCAGAAAAAGGATGCCCCCCCAATAGTGTCTATCTTACCACACGGTTCTGGGTGAATTCGGGGAACTGATGGTCCACAGAATTGTCTCTGTTTACCAGCTCTTTTGAGAGATGTGGATCTAGCTGGTGTATGAATAAATGGACCTGTGCTGAGTATACTATGTGTAAGAGTGGGTGTATTTCTGCGGAGGACTTCTGCACTTCCTTTCAGGGGCAAACATCTCAGAGATCACCTGCTGCAGAGTGCCTCATTCATGCTTCCCATTTGCAGCCCAGCTAGCCTCCTCCCCCCTCCCTTCTCCAGAAACTCTTGCCCTTTGACCTCCTCCCATAAGGCTATCCTCTCCAGGGTCTTCTAACTTCCCCCCACCCTCCTCTGGGCTCTTCCTGTTCGGGGCTGCAGCCCAGGGGAGCACATCCCCAAAGGGAGGGAGGCTGCCCCTCCTCCCCACATCTCTGCACCCACCCCAGGTGGCAAGGCAGAGGCAGTGGTCAGCAAGCAGGGTATATATGAGGTTACTCAGGGCCCAGTTAAGGTCTTTACGCCAAGGTGGACGTCTGAAGGCCCCCCGGTCCTGGGGCCACGCTGAGAGAGAGTCGGAGCCCATGGTCTAAAAACATAATTTAATGCATCAAGGTGGGTCTGACTCGGGAGTGCAGTGGCGAGATGAATTTTCCATTTGCTGGGATTCTGCTGCAGGTGGTTTCTGGCTGACGGACAGGGAAATTTGCACAGGTATTTTGGGTCACAAAGAAGGATGCCCCAGAGAGCTCCTGCTCACTTTGGCCTACCTCGCTGGCCAGGACTGGAAGCCCTCTGTCTCAGGGCACTCGGAGAAGGAGGGGGACTGGAAGGGCAGGCATCCCGCCAGGCCTGTCCAGTCCAATCAGGTTTGCAAAGTCTGAACTGAGCTGCCTCCGCCTCCGGGGTTTGGGTTCACGCTCACCTTGCCACTCAGGCATCCCCTTCTCCCTCCCCAGGTAGGGGACAGGGACCAGGAGGACAGCGCAGAGTGGAGCGTGGTGGGAGTCGCAGACACACTGAGGTCGGAGCGGGGCAGGGAGGACGGCAGGGATGTGTCTTTTCCGTAGATGTCAGGAAGTGTCATGAAGCGAGAGTGGTCCTCTCCAGCCGGGGAACAGCTCTCCGCCAGGGGCACAGGGTGGCCTGAGGCCACTCCGCCCCGCGCTCCCTGTGCTCCTAATCCGGGTACAGAAGAAAGCCCGAGAATGTGCTGTATTTGTTGTTGTTGCCTCCGTGCGCCTTCCCGCCGTCCAGCTTCACGTACACCTCGTCCCCTGAATCGAGGTGCAGCACCACGCTGTTACTAGCGTAGTCGTAGTTCTGGTCGGCGTCCTGAGCGATGGCACTGGCCCGGACCTGGGGGCGAGCCGCCAGAGCAGGTGGGCCAGGGCACCCCTGCCTGCGCCTTCCCCACCCCCAGATGGCACTCCCCCCCGAAACCCCGCCGGCCTTCTGCCCGCAGCTCCAGGGACCACACTCCCACCCAGGCTCCTCTCTCTGTCTCCTCTCTCTCTCCAACTTGGCCAGCTCCTTTCCGGTCCCCTCCTCTCGGCAGCCGGCAAGTCGAGTCCCGGAAGGAAGGAGAGAGGGGGCTTCATAAACTCTGACCCAGCGGGGAACGGGGAGAACCAGGGAAGCAGGGCCGAGAAGAAAGAAGACTGGGGGGCAAAAGGGAGACGGGGGCGCAAAGGGAGAACTAAAGAAGAATGAGGTTTCCGAGGAGCCCGCGGGGCTGCTGGCGGGTACGCTAGTAGCTGGCAAGTGCGGGTGGCGGGGTCTCTGGGCGCTCGGGGCACAGCCTGCCGCGCTACACTGGGACAAACGCGACCAGGGCGCACCGGGAAGCTGGATGCTGCGGCGCGCTCCCTCCCGGGGCTCGCCCGGGCGCTGGCGAGTGGGGAGAAAGGAGTCTGGCTTCCCAGGCGGTTTGGGGCGCGGGGTGGGGAGGAGAGTCTGCGGGGATTTGCGGGGGCCGGCGGCGGTGAAGGGTGACTGACCTGCCCGTTCTTGCAGAGGTCCGCCCACATGCTGGTGCCGTCGCCGCCGCGCATGAGGATGTGGTAGGTGAAGAAGTAGATGCCGCGCACCTGGCAGCTGAACTTGCCGGTCGTGGGGTCGTAGTGATTGCCGAGATTGGTGACCACGTCGTCGAACTTGAGCACCTCGTAGCCTTCGTGGGGGCTCTTAAGACCCACGTAGAAGGCGATCTTGGGACCGCTGAAGGCGGCGCTCAGCGCGCCGGTCACTTCGCCTTCGGAGTCGCCGCCGCCCCCGGTTCCGCCACTTACCACCCCGACACCGCCTGTCGCGCCCGCCGTCAGCTGCAGGCCGGGCAGCCCCGGCCGCCCCGAGTCGCCCTTCTCCCCCGGGGGACCCCTGGGTCCAGGCGGGCCCGGCTCTCCAGGGGGCCCCCGCGGCCCCGGCTTGCCGGGTCGCCCCGGGTCGCCCTTGGGTCCCTGGATGAAGGGGGGCGGAGGGTTGGCGCTCAGGTCCTGCATGACTTCCAGGGCGGCAGTGCTGGGTCCGGGCGGCGGCGCCTTGGCGCCCGCGGGCCCCCCGCCGGGTGCGGCGCTGTACGGGTCGCAGATCATGCGGCAGGTGCCCATCATCTCGTAGTGCGCCGCGCCGGGGGGCGCCGCCTGCAGCAGCAACGGCACGGCGATGAGCAGCCCCAGCGCCATGGCCAGGAGCACGCCGACGGCCGCCAGGCAGGCCCGCCGCCGCCGCTGCCACAGCCGGGAGGCGACCGCCACCAGCTCCTCCTTGCCGCCCGCCGAGGTAATGGTGGGGCGGCGCGGGCGGCCCCGCTCCGCGCGCTCGGGGGCCGACTCCGCGGATCCCGGCCGCGCCCCCGACGTGGCGACCCCCTGCTCCGGGCGCCCGACCACTTCTAGCGAGAGGCGCCTCGGCCCAGGTGCCGGCGCCCAGCGCGCTGGGGCTGCTCGGGGAAGCCGCGGAGTCCGGCGCGCATGGCCGGGGGAGCCCAGGCTGAGGCCGGCGCCCCACGGGTCCGGGCGGCGGCGGCCGGGAGCGCCGGGTGCGGCTGCGGCGTCCCGCGCGGGCTCGGCGGCGCTGCCTCCTGCCCGGCTCGGCGGGGCTCGGCGGGGCTCGGCGCGCAGTGAGGGCGCCCCGGCTCCGCGGCGCGCTCTGCTCTGCTCTCCCGCTGCTCGCTGGCTCCCGCGCGGAGGGGGGACCCAGCTACCCTGACGTAAGGAGTCCGGGGCTGAGCGGCGGAGGCGGCGAGGCAGCGCGCGCTGCCATCACTCGGGAGACGGCGCCCTCATGTCATCAGCCTTCGGTCCTCCTATCCCGCGGCGTCCTCGGCCGAGGCGGCAAAGGCGCGGCTCCTCCTGCGGCGCCCGGGAGCCACAAGTGGGCGCAGCGGGCGCAGCCCCGGCCCCCGCGCCTCTGACACACCCACCGGCGGCCACCCTCGCGCGCCTCCCACCCACCGCACACACACGCCCGCGCGCGCACTCACGGGCGGAAGGCCACCGCCGCCCGGCCCCCAAGGTTCCCGGAATCCCGGTGCCAGCAAGGTCCTTCGGGGGCGTCACCTAATCCATGCCCCCTGCCTGCAAGCGGGACCAGACTTCAACCCAAGTCAAGAGAGCTCAGTCCCTCGAGGCCCTGGAACGAAGGACTCTCTGAAAGCCCTCCTGACTTACTTCTTCAGAACGAAATAAATCTTGCGTCTGGAAGCTCTTTCGCACACCTAGCCCGAGAACGGCAAGCTGTTAAATAGGATCCAGAAGACCACCCCATCAACTCTTTGAAAACCTCAAAGCCCCCGATACAAGAGTTTATTAGCCTCGGCCCCTTTCTTCCACCGAGAAAATCATTGGCCTTTACCCTCTGTATAAAGAGCATTTGAATGCAAATCCTTGACACCCAGCACTTGGTGGTAACCTTGGGACACCCAGCTCCCACTCCCCACCCACCACTACCAGGCAGATCCACAGACAGGTTCCTTTGAACATAACCGGCTCTCCCTCCTAGTGAGGTCGGTTTAGTTATATATTTTTTTAAAAAGTAGTCCAAAACCATTCGGAGCCAAAGTTTTGAATAAGCTGTGACACCAGATTTAGAGAATTATCCAACTCCAAAGCAGCATGAGAGGATAAAGGAAGGATGGGAAACGCTCCTGTGTACTGCGAAGACCAGAAATCAAAAGCCCTGGGCTTCACATTCCCTTCTCTGAGACTATCTTCCTAAAGCTCCAGACGCCCCCCACCCTGACATAGGAATGCCCCCTCCCGGGGGGGGGGGGGGCCTGGGAAGAAAGTCCAAGTGCTGATATCAGTGCTTGGCAATGCATCAGCATCTCTGGAACAATCGTGCACCCTCCTGAGGCTATTGCTTTGAGAAGAACATACATTTATCAGGTGTTGTGTTCTTGTGCATTACTTAAAAATCCATTTTGTTTCTCTGGTCACTCTGGGTCATTTCCCCATCCCACCCCACAGTGCTCCAGCCTCTTTTTATTCATGGGTGTATTTCCCAGGGCATAGCGTAAGATCTGTCACCTAGTATGTATAGGCCCTCAGTACATATCTGTGGAAAAGATGACTGAACCTAGCCTGAAGCAAACTTTACCCAAGGGAGAAGGGGGAGAAGAAACTCATTTATTGGGCACCCACTTTGATGTATCAGGTGCTTTGCACCTGCTCTTCACTTTCTCCTCCCAACATCCCTATGGATTAGCAATTACTCTTCCATTATACAGATGAGAAAACAGAGGTTTTGTAAGTGTGCTGCCCAGTATCCCCCATCCACATGACAGAGCTCAACTCCTCATTCCCTGACCAGGGGCTCTGAGAACGTGGCGGTGAACTCTGTTGCCAGCTAGCTCCTGGGCACATTCTTCATTGGTTCGGGAGCGCTCCATTCCCTTCCCTAGGGCCACCCCTAAAACTCGTGAGCCACAGTGATTCCAGGAGCCACACTGTCTGGTCCCAATCCCAGGTCTGCAGCTTTGTATCTGTGTGACTTTGGGCAATTGCTTCACCTCTCTGAGCCTCAGTCTCCATGTGTGAAGAATGGGAATGCCAAAAGTACCTGTCTCAGAGTTGTTAAGAGACTAAATGAGTTAATTAATATAAAGGCCTTAGAACAATAGCTGGCTTGGGGCGCCTGGGTGGCTCAGTTGGGTAAGCAACTGCCTTCGGCTCAGGTCATGATCCTGGAATCCCAGGATCGAGTCCCGCATCGGGCTCCCTGCTCAGCAGGGAGTCTGCTTCTCCCTCTTGTGCTCTGTCTCTAAACTAAATAAATAAAATCTTTAAAAAAAAAAAAAAAAAGAACAATAGCTGGCTCAGTAAAGGTTAGCTTTATTATTATTACCTATTGATACCTTAGACCCCCACCACTATGATCAAGACCACTAAGATGAGACATGTAGGTAGTAAGCAGGGTGGGGGGTAGATTTGTGAATTAAAAAGGAGAGAGGCCCAAGACCACCCACATGCTCTATCCTTCCCCAAAGGAGAGAAGGGGGACGGGACCACCCTCCCTCCTCAGGCCACCCTGCTCTGACTACCTGCCCTCCACCAAAACTCTCCAGAGTGTTTCTGGTCCCCAGTTCCACCAGGAAAAATGTTTTCCAGGCAGACCATCACTCAATTTGAAACCCCCAGCCCTGTAGACCACCATCCCCAAATCCCCGTGTTTTCACCCCTGCAGGATCTGGGCAGGGAAGAAGCAAGGAGGGGCAAATGTTTGAGACCCAGGCTTTCACCCTCGCAGACTCAGGCAAAGCAACCTTTCCCAGGGATCAGCATTCCCGGGAGCACCAATGGCCTTGAAGGGAGGAGGGCTTCTCCCCAAGGCAGCTAGAACAGGTGGAGAGCAGGTGGTCTCCTGCCCCAGGCCACGTGAGTCATCAGATCCTTCCCCTGCCCCCCTCCCTCCCTCTCACCATGGCAGAGCCAGACGGAGTGGCCTGCTGGAGCATTTGACACCCCTCCCCATCAGCCTGGCTTCTGCTCTCCCTGAGTGATTCTCGTTATCGGTGACCGTCTTCTCATTAATATTAGTTACAACCTTTCTTGGCATATTGCCTTCCATTTAGACCATGGTTTTACATTTTAAGGCCCAGTAGTGACTCAAATCTGCCTCAAATTGCCCTAGTAAGCCAGCCTGCATTTCTTGCACCAACATCTCCACCTTCTTAATAAGGCCTTGTGGTCTGTGATATATATTTGGACAGTTGGTCACACACTGTCTTATCTGATACTCTAATGAACCCCACCAGGAATGAGCCCTACTTTTCTTTCATCGGTACTCCAGTGTCTTCAATGTGGGATGCCAGTCCCTGCTCATCTCTCTGGACTCATCCCTAAGTATCCTTCAAGTTCTGTCTAAGTGTCACTTCCCTGTCCGAAGTCTTCCTGACCTTCTCCAAGCAGAGTTGACAATTCCTGCCCATGAACCCTTAAAGCACCTTGAATAGGGGCCTCTGAGTGGCTCAGTCAGTTAAGCGTGGAATTCATGGGTCTTGCTGATGGATTCAAGATGGAAGTTAAGAGAGGAGAAGGAAGAGGATGAGAAATCAAGGTCACCTCCTAAGAAATGGCTTCAGCAGCTGGGTGAATGGACATGAGAAGGGGGATATTTGGGGAAGGATAATCCATTGTGGGAGATGGGAGGTGAGAGATGGATGGAATTGTGAGCTCAGTTTGGTAATGTTAAGTTTGAGACATCAGTGAAATATTTGATGAAGATATCACCTGGGCAGTGCAGATGAGTCTAGTACTCAGAGGTAAGGTAAAAAATGGAGATATACACCAGAAAGTCCTCAGGATACAGATTATTTGTAGCCTTGAGAGTGAGGAATGGAGAATGGGGGATGGAGAGAGGGAGAGGGAGAGCCCAGTCTCATGATGAACAAGCTCTCCACCCCAGTCATTCTGAAGCTGGATAGAGGAGAAGGGGAAATCTTCAACAGAGATTGAGAAGAAGTGGCCAGAGCAGGGAAGAAAACTAAGAGGATGGTTTACAGGGAAAAGCATTTCAAGAGGGAAGATATGATCAGTTATTTGGAAAGCTGCTAAAAGACAGAGTAAGATGAAGACAAAAAGTATCCAGTTGATGTGGCAGCACTGAAGTTATTGGGGACTGTGGGAAGGATAATGGCATGTGCTCACAAAAACATTTCCTTTTCCTCTTGGGCACAGGCAAACTGCATTTCCCAGCTTCCCCTGAAGACGGGTGAGGACATATGCTTGAACTCTGGCCAAGAGAATGTGAGCAGAAGTGATATAAGCCATTTTCAGGCCTGGCCGCTATATTTTCCTATGCAATCTTCCAAGCTCTTTTTTCCTTTATTTGGCAGCTAGACCCAGAGGCTTCTGAGGTCCCAGGGGGTGCAGAGCCACTTGATGAATGGAGCCTGAATCTCTTGAGCCCAAGATCATGACCTGAGTGCATGGAGCAGAGCCCCCTTTCCCCTCTTGCCCAGCCAACCCACACCAAACCATGAACTGAGTGAGAAATAAATCTGGATTGTGTTAGGTTACTAAAATTCGGGGGTTATCTGTTACAGCAGTCAGGCTTGCCTGACTAATACAGGACTTTAATAAGATCCTTCCCAGTCGGGAGGCAGGGGAAAACACTGGATTGCAGTGAACTGAAGATGCGTGTTAGATGAGAAAAGGGAAACTGTGCACAGACAACTCTTGAGAAGCTTGAGAAGGAAGGGGACAGAGAACTGGGGTGGTAGCCAAATGCTGCTGTGGGATCTGGGATGTGAGGTTAATGATGGGAGAAAGATGGGCATGTTTATTTGTTAGCGAAAACGATATAATATGAAGGGGGAAATCAACAATCAAGAGGGAGCCAGGATAACTCAGTGCCTGAAGTTCTTTGTAACCAACTCAGAACAGAAATGCAATAGAAGTTTGATATCTTTAGTAATAATAACAATAGGTAATGTTTACTGAGCACTGACTACCACCGGGGACTACACCAAGAGTTTTAGATACATTCATTCTTTTATTGTTCTGTGGGATGTGTGCCCTGCTTTACAGATGAAGAAATGGAGATAAATCTATATATTTACAAATATCATTTTTGTATATAATCTTCCCAGTAGTTGCTCCATATCCCATTGGGATCCCAGCCACTAGGCCATTCTGCCTGAAGTTTTCGTGTGTGATATTTTTATCTCCCAGCTAAATGTAAGCCTCATAAGGGCAGGAACTATCATAAGAACATGGTAAGGGGCTCTTGGGTGGCTCAGTTGGCTAAGTGTCAGACTCTTGGTTTAGGCTCAGGTCATGGTCTCAGGGTCTCAGGGTCCTGGGATTGAGCCCCACGTTGGGCTCTAAACTCAGGGGGGAGTCTCCTTAAGGATTCTGTCTCTCCCTCTGCCTCTCCCCACTCCCGTGGGTTCTCTGTCTCTCTCAAATAAATAAATGAATCTTTAAAAAAAATAAGAATATGGTGTTTAATAAATATTTATAGTTCTTGACTATTGTATATTGCTTGAAAATTTCCCTTATCTCATGTCATGGTTTGCTCAAAAAGACACTTTTTATGGTGGGAGAGTAAGAAAGGAGAGCAAGGAGGGGGCACTAAATTTACCAGCCATGCAAGTTCCTGCCTGGTTTTTTGCAAAAACCAGAATGGTTTTTGTTCTCTCCCTCCCTCCTCTCCCCTCCCTTCTCATTGTTCTTTCCTTCCTTATGCATTCATTTATTTGCTCATTCATTCTCTCAGTAAGAATTTTATTGAGCACCTACCATCTACAGAACACTGCTATGCAGGGGTGGGATGGGGTGAGGTGGGTAGCAACAGGAGAGTGAGGATTCAAGAATGATGACCTTGCTGGTCACCTGGGTGGCTCAGTCGGTTAAGCATCTGCCTTCAGCTCAGGTCATGATCCCAGGGTCCTGGGATCGAGTCCTGCATCGGGCTCCTTGTTCAGAGGGAGTCTGCTTCTCCCTCTAACCCTCCCCCCTGCTCGTGATCTCTCTGTCTCTCGCTCTATTTCTCAAACAAGTAAATAAAATCTTAAAAAAAAAAAAAAGAAGAATGACCTTGCTAAAGAGCTTATAGTCCAGTTGGAGGGACAAGACTAAAAAATAGAAAGAACCCAAGCAGCCATGTAAGATATCTATTTAGGTGGTATAGACAAGGAGTATAGACAAGAAGAGGCTGCCAAAATCAAGTCACCATGGCCACAGCATTTAGGAAGCCTGTCCAAAGATAAAGAGACAAAGCATAACCTTAAAGGACAGGTAAGATTTGAACTGATAAGAGATCTGGGTGGAGAATGGAGGTGGAACCCTCCCAGGGGTGACTGGGGCACAGTGAAGAGACTGGTCTATAGATCAAAGAGATCTGTGTAGGGCTGGTGTAGACAGTAAGCTGCATGTACCACCTTTCCTTTGAAAGCTTCAGTCCCCGCAAATATTGATCACTATGCCCTTCAGTTTCATTTTTTAAAAAGATTTTATTTATTTATTTATTCATTCATTTAAGAGAGAGACAGAGTGCACACGAGTGGGGGGCGCGGAGGGTAGGGGCAGAGGGAGAGGGAGAAGCAGGCTCCCTGCTCAGTGTGGAGCCAATGTGGGGCTTGATCCCAGGACCCCAAGATCATGACCTGAGCTAAAGTCAGATGCTTAATCAACTGAGCCACCCAGGCGCCCCTCCATTTTCTTTATGCACCGCTTTTGGACTTTCTGGAGATATTATAGTAGGCCTTGCCCTGTATATGCAGCCCCCAGCTCCTCAGTCTTCCAGTGTGTTTACTGAGTGATCACTTTGAAAGGAAGATGCTGGGCACTAGAGCAGGCATTCTTTGGGGTGTGGGGAAAGGATCCCAGTCCTTTTAAGCAAGAACAAGTGCCCTGCAGTCGTGGGCCCGGGGGCGGGTGAGGCTGAGTACACAAGCTTCCGCTGTTCTGGAGGCTGGGCCACCGTGACCCGAGGGCGCCTTCTCATTTCCAGCTCTAGCTCCTGAGATGCTCACAGCTGAAGTGGTGGGGGAAGAACCTTCCAGCTTCAGTGTCTGAAGATATCCAGACGGTCCTACTCAGTGACCAATGAGGAAGCGCCCGCCAGGCCCATTAGCCCAGAAGCAGCAGCAACACGTTTGAGTCAAGAGGGTCAGCCAGCCCCCGAAAGCCCTGGCCCGGCCCTCTCAGAGACTGTGGCTGGGGCCTTAATTACCTTTCCTCTGAGGAGCTCGCCCCGGCTGGGTCTTTACAGAGCTGTGGATCTGTAGCTGTGCCTGGTCTGCTTTCTCCAGAGCCCACGTACCCCGTAAGGTCCCCAGCTGCCAAAGACAGCTCTCTCAACCAGAAACGCCAGGTGATCGTGAGTCAAGCTGGGGCTCCCCCACTGAGCCAGCCTCCTTCCTACCAGTCTTCTAGCACGCAAGGTGGTGCCGGTGAATTATTCATCCGTGAAGCAAGTATTTATTGAGTGCCTACTGTGCGCAAGATAAGGGGGAAATCCAGCCAAAAGCAGAAGCATTCTGCTCCTTGCTGGTTGAGTAAGCCTCTACAGATTACCTTTCCATCCTCCTCTTTTGCTTCCCTGATGACATCCACCAACATGGACCTGCCTCACCCAAGCCACTTATGCTCCAGGGCTGGGGTGACACATGTGACAAGTGACAATCTCAGATGGCCCTTGCATTATCCTGCTTTCTCTGAGTGACTTTTCCCCTTTAGGGGGCTGTATGTTCTTCAAGCAAAGACCCTGCCATTTGGTCTCCTCATCGCCACAGGGCTAGCCCTGGGACAGAACACTCAACACGCATTTATGAGATGGAGCAGAATGAGACAGGGGAGCCCAGCGCTGGGTGGTTTTTTTCCCCCTGGGCAGCACAGCAAGCTGCTAGGCGCTCCAGAGGCCACCAGGGGCTTCTTATTTGTTTTTTCCTTGCAGGCTTGTGCTTCTCTTGTGCTGTTAATAAAGTTTCCACGTCCTGAAAACACACCTATTGATTGCGGAGGGAAGCAGGCTTTTGAGACCATAAGGATTTCCCCTAAAGGGAGACTCAGCCCTTTTTCAGGCAGATGTAGAACTTAGCCCTGGAGCAGGGCCCATTACCACTGCACCATTAATGGGCAGCTACTCCAGGCTAGGCCCTGAAGATACAGACAAGGCAGGGAATCCAGTACAGTACCATGGTGCTCCTGGGACCTCAGCCATCTCTGTGCACCCTTGGAGCACCTGAATATATCTTCTGGTCGCATCACGCTCCCTTTGGTACCGTCTTCTGGATCCCTAGCCAGCATTTTTTTCCCCTTTGGGATCCTGTGTCCATTTGATGAGATATGAGCACAGCGGGGTATAGAAGACAGTGAGTCCAGGGGCGCCTGGGCGGCTCAGTCGTTAAGCGTCTGCGTTCGGCTCAGGTCATGATCCCAGGAAGCCTGCTTCCCCCGCTCCCACTCCCCCTGCTTGTGTTCCCTCTCTCGCTGTGTCTCTCTCTGTCAAATAAATAAATAAAATTAAAAAAAAAAAAAAGAATACAGTGAGTCCAGCTAAGATCCCACCTGGGCAGTGCAAAAATATCCTGTGATTCTCTCAAAACCCAGTCCTACCAGTGTCTGTCTTCTTGAGCACAAAGTCCAGGCCTTCCCAGGGCTCACCTGGCAGGCGGGCCGCTGTCCGTGGTACTAATGGCTGTGGCTGCCAGACTTCCTTTGGCAGGAAGGAGTCGGGTTTCAGAAATCCAAGAACTAACTCATGTTCTCAGGCTTTAATGTGAGGCCACAGCTCTTTGTGGAAACATTGGACACTCTACATATGCCCTCCGTCTCCCAGCCTCACCCCTGCACAAGAGATTTCCCCTGCTGGCTGGGCCAGAGGTTGGATAGCTCAGAAGAACACTTCTTCCCTCTCTGCCTCTCACCTTTCCTCCCTCTTGGCTTCTTACTCTGTGTTGTACCCACCCTCACACACACACACACACACACACACACACACACACACACACACCATGATACTGAGCTATAATGAGGCAACCACTAACCCTCTCCAACAGCCACTCCTCCTCCCAGTCAGGAGAGAGAGAAATCAAGCACAAGTCTAAAAGTGCCGCTGTGACACCAAAAGGGCTTCCTTCAGACTCCAGTGCTTTTTGTTTCCCTGCATCATAAAGCGTGCAAAGGAGCGCATGGTCGTGGGAGATTCTGTTAGGGAGGGCTGCAGCTCTGGGAGAAGATGACACCCTGCAGGCCTGATTGGAGATCATCAGGAACTAGAGAAGTCCTCCAGCCCCCAAACAAAGGGTCCAGCCTCTCTCAGAGTCACTCTCAGGGACAAGACTGCAATTCCCAAAGGTTTTTCCACATGCTTATTCTGGAAAGAAAAAAAAAAGTATTGCTAAATAAAATTGGTCTGAACTTTTGGCCAAAAAAATTTGCATGTGTGTGTTTGTTTTGCTGATATACTTTCCAGAACCTTTACGAGGCCAATAGTCATTGTTCTATTTTTCACTGAAATATTTGGCCAGATTTTATGTATTAACTGGAGCATGGATTCTAGAACATTTTTGCTTGAGTTCCAATTTGGCTCTGCTGTTGACTAGCTGTCTTGCCTTGAGCAAGGTCCTTAGCCTCTCTGTGTTACTGTCTCCTCCTCTGTGAAATGGGGATAATAGGAATGCCTACCTCAGAGGGTCGCTGTGAAAATTCAATGAGTTAACACACTGAGAGCTCTTAGAATAGTGCCTGGCATGGAGTAGGCCCTACTGTTGCTTGACATTATTATTCACAGGGGCACTAATGTTTGTGAAACCCAATCTGGGAAATGCTGGATTATGGCATTGTCTCCGGAACGCTCCCACAGAAATGCCACGCAGCCTTTGCACAAGCTGTTTCAGTTTCTCCACGTGGAACGTTCCTCTTACTACTTCAAACTCCTGATGAATTCCTTTTAGCCTTCAAAACCCAATTCAACAGTCTCCTCCTAGGAGTAGACTTCTGTGAATCTCTGAAGCAGAAGGTAGTCGCTCTAAAATCTTGGGGCAGGGGCACCTGGGTGGCTCAGTTGTTAAGCGTCTGCCTTCAGCTCAGGTCATGATCCCAGGGTCCTGGGATCAAGCCCTGCATCGGGCTCCCTGCTTGATGGGAAGCTTGCTTCTCCCCCTTCCACTCCCCTTGCTTGTGTTCCCTCTCTCTCTGTGTCTCTCTCTGTCAAATAAATAAAATCTTTAAAAATAAATAAAATAAAATAAAATAAAATCTTGGGGCAACATCTTGGCTTATTGTCATCTTTGATTAGGGAATTTGCCACAGTCAATTGTAATCATTACTTTATATATGCCTCTCTCCCCCAATATACTATGAGCTCTTTGAGAGCAAGAACTAGAGTAAAAAAAAACCAAAAAAACCCCCCAAAAACAGAGTCTATTTATCCCTAGCACCCCAGTGCATAGCATAACACCTGGGACACCCATGGCGCTCATCAAGGGCATAATTAATGAACTAATTCATTGTGCATGCTAGCATGTTGCCAGGAAGAGTGACTCATGAAGTCCTCTACCATTCACATGATGAGATGCAAAGCATGAATGGCTCATGCCTCCTCCCTCCACATACCAGCTGTGTGACCTGGAGCAAGTCCCTTCTCTTTGCTGAACCTATTCCTCATCTTAAAATGTTAGCAAAGCTCCTTACCTCTTGGGTTTTGAGGGAGGATTAGAGGTAAATGTCAACCTTGTCCACCCTCCTCTCCTCCACACACACATATGCACACATATGTTGGGCTTTACTGGGTGAAGAAAAGAGAGGAAAAGGAAAGCAGGATCAAGGGATATGCATGAGGAGATGTAGGGAGGGGAGGATACGGTAACAGTCCAACTTCAAGTGCCTTGATAGCTGCCCCCTAAGCAAACCTAACCTGACTGGTCTGCTGACTTCATGCAAGATTCTGGAGCATGCATTGAGAGGAGGGAACCTTCTAAAAGCTTGTGCCTCACAAAAATGAGGGCAAGAATTCACAATGCCATGGGCTGGACCTTCACTTATGCTAAGTGAAATCTTTCAGACAAAGACAAATTTCATCTGATTTCACTTATGTGTGGAATCTAAAAAACAAAAACGAACGAACAAACAAAATGAGGAACAGACTCTTAAATACTGAGAACTAACTAGTAGTTGCCAGTGGGGGGGTGGGGATGGGCAAAATAGGTGAAAAAGATTAAGAGATACAAATTTCCAGTTATAAAACAAATAAGTCACAGGGATGAAAAGTACAGCATAGGGAATATAGTCAATAATACTGTAATAATGTTGTGTGGTGACAGATGGTGACTACACTTATCATGGCGAGCACTGCCTAATGTATAGAACTGTCAAATCAATATGCTGGGCACCTAAAACTAATATAACATTGTATGGCAATTATACTTCAATTAAAAAAAGGTGAGGGCAAGGAATTAATGTCACCAGAGGAAGCTCCACTCCCTACCACTGTCCTCCCTCCTACTAAGAGTCTACAGTCACTCTCTCTCCTGGCATCAGATTCCCCCTCTGTCAGATGGTGCAATCACTCAAGCCCTGTTTAACTCAGAGATGGGAGAAGCTGACTAGTGGAGTTAGTATCTCCCTGGACAGGCCCTGGGAGGCACACCAGGAGCAGGGACATTCTCTCTGGGCCATAGCTCCTGTCCCCCAGTCACTCAGCCAGTCCCCAAGTCACGGAGTAGAGATGCCTCCCCTGCTCTTCCCTCCTCTTCCTTTGGTGAGAGCAAAAATGGAATCATAGCTCTAGGCTGGCATTCACTGGCCCCTCCCAGAAGAAGGGGGTTCCCCCAGAGGCTAGTGAAGTTCACTCACAAGGCCCTGTGGCCAGAAGGAGGGGACTGGTGAGGACAGCTCAGTGAAAACAATGTTTCAAGTGGAGTTGGGCATGGTGGTCTCCCCCACCCCAGCTGCCAACACTGGTCTCCAAGCTCTCAGCTCCAACCCACCCCAACCCAGGCCTCACACCTTTCTTGTCCTCCAAGACCCCAAATAATCCTGTTCAGCCTCTGGGCCATACAACAGAGTCATTCTCTGAGAGTGAGCATAGCTTCCTGAAAATGCTGATACCCTAGAGGAGAGTAACCTATTGTGTCACTCACACTTTAGTCTGAATTAGTATGATAGAGAATTCCTGAATGAGGAAACACCTATGCAGCCTGAGAGCTGGGTATCAGGGATGGGTAAAGGCGGGCCAGAGGAGAGCAGCATGTGAGGTGGAAGAGAACGGATCCTGGCACCAGTGCTGGGTTTAGATTCTGGCCTCTTACCACGGGGTGACGCCCTCTCAGAGCAGAACTTCCTCCCCTGTCAATTCTGTGTCACAGCAGCACTTCACAGGTGTGAAGAGGAGCAGATGAAATCATGTATTCACAGTGCCTGGCACGTAATGAGCACCAGGGCATTTAGTGCGCTTTCCCCTGCCCTTCTCCCAGTGAGAGAAGTGACACGAAGCTCGGGACCGGGTAGAGGTGGGAGCCAGGCTGAGGCCATGTGCCGTCATGCTGGGAGATTTCTTTTTCATCCCCACTGGCCTGGTGGTTTCGGCGGGAGGGAGGTAGATGTGGGGTGCCTGCTGCCCATGAGACTCCCTCTCCAGCAGGGGGAGGGAAGATGGGCTAACCTACCTCTCACCCTTGGTCCCTTGCTAGAAACGCTCGGCCTGGCCCTTCTCAGCCACCGGTCGGCCAAGTTACTCTGCATGCAAGAGGCTAAGCCAGCTGGCTGAGTGTGGCCCACGTTGACACAAACACGGGAAGGGTCTGCGGGAAACATGGGTGGCCACGGCTTCTGTCTCTAAGAGGAACAGTGAGCGAGCTTCAGGGCCAGGCGTCCCCATGACACCACAGACGTGTGGGGAATGCAAGCAGGCCCAGGCCTGGGGCCACCAGCACCAGAGCAAGGGAGAGCCGGCCCTCAGGGCTTACGGGGGCTGAGCTTAGCACAAGAGTAGTTCCAGCTGACTGTGTTCTCCGATGGGACCCTCGCTCCTCATGCCTTTCTGAGTCCCAGCGTGGAGAAAGGGGAAGGTGTCTCTGCTGTGTGCCCGCTGTCTGCCTGGGCTTCATTTGTGTCCATGAACTTATTCCATTAAAATCCATGCCAAACAGGCACCCAGGGGGTGGTAAAGGCTGCCTTCCGATCTGAGACTGTTAAGGGGATCTGGGAATTTTGACGGGGAAGGAACACATCCTTATTATCACTCTACTAGAAATGTAGCGTTTTCTTCCATTCGGAAGGTAAACAAGGAACCACAGGTAGAGTTAGCAGCCTTGTGACTTTTTTTTTTTTAATTTATTTGAGAGAGAGAATGATAGAGAGCATGAGCAGGGAGGGTCAGAGGGAGAAGCAGACCCCCTGCCGAGCAGGGAGCCTGATGCGGGACTCGATCCAGGGACTCCAGGATCATGACCTGGGCCGAAGGCAGTCGCTTAACCAACTGAGCCACCCAGGCGTCCCAGCCTTGTGACTTTGTCACCGAGAAGAATCACAGACATTCTCATGGCATGGAATAGAAATTACCTATATGATGACATGGGCTCGCAGGACACATAGACCATCCCCAGTCTAGTTAATGGGATGCATTAATAGAAAAGCACACCCACAGGCGCCTGGGTGGCTCAGTTGGTTAAGCGACTGCCTTCGGCTCAGGTCATGATCCTGGAGTCCCGGGATCGAGTCCCGCACCGGGCTCCCTGCTCGGCAGGGAGTCTGCTTCTCCCTCTGACCCTCCCCCCCTCTCATGCTCTCTCTCTCAAATAAATAAATAAAATCTTAAAAAAAAAAAAAAAAGAAAAGCACACCCAGCATCACATCATAAATTTGTGCTTTAACATAGTTTGATCATTTTAAAAAAATTATCTCCTTTTTAACTTGTGCATTTTGTTTTATGCACAGGAAAGAATCTTTCAGAAGAGGGCTCCATGGCCTCACCAGGCTGCAAGAGGGGTCGTTAGTACAAAAAAGGATAGGAACCTGTCCTCAGGAGCCAGGAATTTCTGATGTTGGCCTGCACCGGGCTATGTGCACTTGAGCCCATAACTTAACTCCTCTGTGCCCCAGGTGCCTATCTATAAAATGGGGATAATACTAGTACTGGTGACATATCGTGCTTGGAGGGCTCAGTGTGATCAAAGTCTTGGCTACTACCTCAAGCTGTCCATCGACAGACGAATGGGTAAAGAAGAGGTGGTGTATATATACAATGGACTATTATGCAGCCATCAAAAGGAATGAGATCTTGCCATTTGCAACGACGTGGATGGAACTGGAGGGTGTTATGCTGAGCGAAATAAGGCAAACAGAGAAAGACATGTATCATATGACCTCACTGATATGAGGAATTCTTTTAATTAATTAATTTATTTTTTTAATTTTTTTAATTCTTATGTTAATCCCCATACATTACATCATTAGTTTTTGATGTAGTGTTCCATGATTCATTGTTTGTGCATAACACCCAGTGCTCCATGCAGAACGTGCCCTCTTTAATACCCATCACCAGGCTAACCTATCCTCCCACCCCCCTCCCCTCTAGAACCGTGTTTGTTTTTCAGAGTCCATCGTCTCTCATGCTTCGTCTACCCCTCCGATTGATATGAGGAATTCTTAATCTCAGGAAACAAACTGAGGGTTGCTGGAGTGGGGGGTGAGGTGGGAGGGATGGGGTGACTGGGTGATAGACACTGGGGAAGGTATGTGCTATGGTGAGGACTGTGAATTGTGTGAGACTGTTGAATCACAGACCTGTACCTCTGAAACAAATAATGCATTATATGTTAAAAAAAGGAAGAAGAAGAAGAAGATAACAGGAAGGGAAAAATGAAGGGGGGGATTTCGGAGGGGGAGAGGAACCATGAGAGACAATGGACTGTGAGAAACAAACTGAGGGTTCTAGAGGGGAGGGGGGTGGGAGGATGGGTTAGCCTGGTGATGGGTATTAAAGAGGGCACGTTCTGCATGGAGCACTGGGTGTTGTGCACAAACAATGCATCATGGAACACTACATCTAAAACTAATGATGTAATGTATGGGGATTAACATAACAATAAAAAATTAAAAAAAAAAGTCTTGGCATACTACCTGCTATACAGTGAGGTGCCCTGATATCAACAGAGTCTATCACCCTGATTCATCATTCCTTCCCGGGCACAGGGAGCCTGCCCAGTCCATCTGCAACAGGTAGGATTCCACCAGGGAAACAGAACCAACAGGACATATATATTAAGGGATTTATTGCAAAGAATTGGCTTAAGTGACTGTGGAGGCAGCTAGGCAAATCCAAAATTTATAGAGTAGGCCACCAGGAAGAGCAGGCTGGAACTTTCTGGCATGGGGGCTGAAGCTGCTATCTGTCCACAGTGGAACTTCTTTCTTTCTTTTTTTTAAGATTTTTACTTATTTATTTGTCAGAGAGAGAGAGCAAGCACAAGCAGGGGGAGCGGCAGGGAGAGGGAGGAGCTGGCTCCCCGAAGAACAAGGAGCCCGATGACGGACTCAATCCCAGGACCGTGAGCCGAAGGCAGACGCTTAACCGACTGAGCCACCCAGGTGCCCCCACAGTGGGATTTCTTCTCAGGGAAGCCTTAGCTCTGCTCTTGCAGTCTTTTCAACTGATTGAATCAGGCCCACCCAGATTATGGAGGTAATCTCTATTTCAAGTCAACTGATTAGAGACACTAATCACATTACCCAATACTTTCACAGCAACCCTAGATTAGTGTCTGATGAACTGGGAACGTTAGCCTCCCCAAGTTGACACACGAGACTGACCATCACACCACCCAAGGAGAAGACAGGGAGGTCCTGGAGAGGTTCACGTGGAGGAAGGGGACTTGGCGGGGGGTGGGGGGTAAGGGTGGACCCACTCCATTAACTCACCAGGGCTCCATGAGGCTTTTCATCTGGACGCTGCTCCCCTCGCCTTTTTTGTGGGGGACATCCAGGACCCTCCAGCGTGCCCACAGAAAATGTGGGGGGCCCTGAGAGGTCCCACAAAGCATTTACAGGATGCAAACTTGGGCCAGGCCTCACCCCAGACACCAGCATAGACCAGACATGGTTTTGAGGGCCCCTGCTGGGAGGGGATAACAGACAGGTAGGGGACAAGAGCCCCTCAGAAGTACACATCACGTGCAGCCTTCACCCAAAGAGATAAGAACCTCCTCAGGGTGGAATCTGGGAAAGGGGTCTCCTGGGCTGGTGTGACCCACTCTGGCCTGGAATCTTGATTCTAACTGCCAGGGAGACTTGACTCTCGGCCCCATAGCCAGGGGCTTTATAAAGAAGCAAAATGTATTTTAAGCCTCACTGATCCAACCTCTCTGCTGAGAATTGTAGATGAAGATGAGCTCCTGACTGGGCACGTTTCTGCCTCAACCTTCCTTCAGGGAAGGGCAGTGAGGAGCCCTGAGTCTTTTATCAGTTATTCCTTGAACTGCGGCAGATGCAGGTGGGGCCAAGGTCCCTGTTTCTGAGGACGGTGCCTCTAGACATCCTTGTCCCTGTGGTCTGGTGTCCTATGCACACTGAAGCAAGGGTCACTTCCTGCTGGGGGTCCAAACTGGAAAGAGACCCAGAGGTGTTCAGCCCCTTGGCTCTTTCTGTGTGGGCGCCCCCTGGTGGCAATGGGTAGTTATTACCATCCAGTCCCCAGCTCAGGTTCATCTAGGTTAGGCTGCTGAAGCAGGAAGGATGGGTTTGTTCTGTCTGGGGAGGACAGGGAAGGGTTCTCAGAGAAAGGGGGCAGCTGATATGGGATTTAGAAAGCAGAGGATAAGAAAATAAGGGCTTTCGGGGCCACATATAAACACAGGGGGCATTAACAAGAGGGGATCTTGAACCCCACAGCCTGGTAAAATTTGGGCAGGTCAAGAGAGGAGGGGGTTACTTCCAGTCGGTAGAAAAAAAGCAGGAAAGAGGAGAGGCATGAGAGAGCCTGTCGGCAAGCCTGAAAGCGGGAACCAACCTTTGCCAGATCCTGGGTCAATCTGGACCCTCATTAATTTGGAAACTGGAGAGTCAGATCCTCTAAAGATAGTGGAAATTTTTGTTCTAAAGAACCCCTGTCAAGTCCCTTTTTATGTGACTCATAAAGTGGCCTTCCGGCAGAAACAAACAGCTCACCAGTAACAGGAGGGCTCCTGGGACTAGAAGGGAACCTGGCAAGGAACCACCACCCACATCAAGCACAGGCCCAGTCCCAGCGATGAGGAGGCCTCCTCCCCACTAGCTTTACCACTTAGAGAAGAACCAGAGTTTAAATGCCACACCTTTCTACAAAATTATGACAAAATTTGAAGGTGAGAAGGGGAGCAGGGTGCAAGGCATGCATACAGCCCCTGATCACCTGTTTTCTCATGTAATCCTCATACCAACTCCTCCAGAAATGTCATTAGCCCCATTTTACAGATGAGGAAGCTGAAGCTCAGAGAGGTTAAGCAACTTCCCTAAAGTCACCCTGCAATTAGGTAGCACAAGTGGTATTTGAAGCCAGTTCTACGTGTAGCCTTCACATCCTTTTTGCTGCCTTCCACAAAGCTTTGAACATTAGAAGCAGGTTTGCAAAGGCCATCACGGTCCACTCTCACAAGCCCCCTGGCAGGTGGACAGCACTGCCCTCAGGGCTCTGATCCTAGGTATCACGAGCTCCATTTGACACATGGTAAGACTGGGGCCTCAGAAAGAGTCAGATCCCAGCACAGCTGTCACCAGCCGGGACACCCGGGACAAGAGACCTCTGTGAGCCTCAGTTTCATCATCTGGACCATGGGACTAAGAGTATGCCACCTCTGTGCACGCGGACCACCCTTCCAACTTCCAGCGCTTGCATCTCCGTGCCCAGGGTGCAGAAATTGCTGAGTGACTGCCAAACCCGCTCTGCTCCTTTTCCTGGGAGGAGAGAAGAAGCCTGGAATCGCAGCAGCCCGTAGCCAGCAGACGGGGGGAGCTGGTGTATAAGCACTCCTTCTAGAGGGACAACTCCGAGACGCATGTGACCCACCTCTCCCAGCTCAGCCCCACCTGCTTCTCCACTCCCCCCTCCCGGGTGTCTCCTGGCCTCACCTCCCAACTGAACCCGGCACTTGAGCTCTGGTCTCAGGCTCTGCTCCCTTGCAGGTAGGAGCGCAACACGAGATCGCGCATGCGCGCTCGCGGCCTGCTGCTTGCTGCGTGAAGGGAACATTGAATATAAGATCAAGAGTCTATATCTCCTCTGTCTTCTGACCCCCAAGAACATGGCAGGCCCCTGGCTTCTTCCTGCCTCTCTTGAAGCCCTCAGAAGTGTCTCAGGCTCTGGGGCACCCCCAGCAGAGCGTCCGTCCCTCCGCTGAATGACAGACAGAACCCCAGCCCTCGCCCAGCAATCCGGTCTGTCACTGGTCCCTGTGAGGCTGGGGGCAGGAGAAATAGCTGGCCCTGGCTCCTGACAGGGATTCTGTTCACATCTCAGCTGCCGGGCCCTGCAGTCTGACATGTGGTTCTTCCATGGCCCTTCGTCCCCCTTTCAGCCGTCTAGAAACGAGATGGGCTGGCCCAATGCTGGGCACAAGCCTGCCTTCCCTTCCCAACAGCCTCGCCTGCAGCTGCAGGACTCCGCCCCTACCCTCAGCCCAGACCCCCGTTCACCCCACCCCACCCCCCAAGTGACATCCACAGTCTGTGTTTCCTGCCCAGAAAAGATGAGCTTTCACAAATATTGAGAATTTGCAATTTCTTAACGAGGCCGGAGAGACAGCAAGGCTTAAGCGAAGGGGGCGAGCCACAAAAGGTGGGCTTTCCAGCATGGGCAACAGGACACCACAGAGTGTCATTTAGATGCCGAAGGGACAGTATTCTGCCCGAAGGCAGGCCTATTGGTGGGCAGGTCGGACTTGCAGTGAGAGTCCACATGAATGCTCTCAAATTCCAGACAACCCCCCTCCTCCAGACTATTACTCCCCGGATTCAAACTCAGGCTAGTCTGAGTCCAAAAACCATGAGCTCTTCCCTGGAATAGGGCTAGGGATGAGGGTGGAAGAAAACAAAGCAGGCCCCTCTCCCTAACCACCCCCTGATTTTGCCTTGGGGTTGGGAGAAGCCACAGAGGAAGGGACCCCTCCCTCCTTCTACCAGTTCTAGCTCTGTCCCCCGGGCTGGATCCCGTTCTGCTGGCCCCACTGGGCTCCCCTGTGTCCTCCTTTGGCCCGCAGGCCCCAGGGGTCAGAGAGTCCAGCCAGCCCCAGCCAGCCCCCTGCCCAGCCTGGGCCCTGTTCAGAGGACAAGGCTGAACTGATTCTGTCAGGAAGGGTTAGGCTTGTCTCCCGGGCTGGCTGGATTCAGGGGGATGAGACAAATGCATCTGGACAGCCTGGATCCAGAGTGCTATCTGTCAAACACAATGGCCACCTCTCTGGCAGGCAGCACACATCCCAGAACGATCAGGCAGACTCCCATCCATCCTCTCTTGAGAAGGCTGATGTCAGGGCCTGAGGTTCCAGGGAGGAGACAGGAGGAAGCCGGTGCGTCCAAGCCGAGGATCCTTGCGGGCAAGGCGTCAGGATGGCTGTGTCTAGACCCCAGTGGAGAGGCCAAAAGCCAGCACCTTCTTCTCTCTGCCTCAGGTGGACGCTGATGGGTGCCTGATTCCTGGATATGGTTATAGAGCACTAGCCTCTCCTGGGCTTTTGCCCCACCCGACATGTTGCCTCTGACTGGGTGGATGAAGGGGGGATTGATGACAGGGTGAACACGACAGGCCTCGCTGTGAGAGGGCTCTAGCTCGCTTCCTGAGGAGACTCCTACCTTCCCCACCCCCTCTCAGAGCCCCCACATGCTTCTTGCCCAGACCAGCGTGGCAGGGGGAACAAGCATGCTGGATGGGGTAAGCAGGAAGGAAGTTCACAAGCCTCTGAGCCCCTCCTCAGGGTAAGCTTGCAGGGGGCAATTCCACAAGGCTGAGCCCCTCATGAGCCTTCGGCCTGTCAGTGGCCCCATGGATGGCTACCCCCTTATCCCGAACCTTCCATGGCCTTCTCCTGATAAATGCAAGAACCAAAACCTTCGCTGAGGTGGTGGAGTCCCACTAACAGGAATTTCCATGTGTTGGGTCATCTTAAGGGCACAGAAAATCTGAGCATCACCCCACAGCATTGGGCAAAGCAGATTGCTTGTCAATTAGTTTAGCTCATTGGAGGCTGCCACCAGGAACATGACGGCGTCAGGGTCTAAATAACATGGGCAGGTGTTGTGAACTGAATGTGTCCCCCCAGATTCATGTGTCGGTCCGCTACCCCAGCGTGATGGGATTAGGAGGTGGGGCCTTTGGGAGGTGACTAGGATTGGGTGAGGTCATGAGGGTGGATCCCCAGGAATGGGATGAGCAAACCCTTAGAAGAGTCCCAGGAGAGCTTGCTTCTTCCACACTCTCTGCCACGTGAGGATCCAAGGAGAAATTGGCCATTTACAACCCAGAAGAGCTCTTGCCAGACACCAGATCTCTCAGCACCTTGACCTTGCCATCTCTAAAGCTGTGAGAAATACATTTTGTTGCTTATAAGCAACACCCAGTTTGTGTTGTTTTGTTATTCTAGCCTGAGCTAGGACAACAGGTTAGAGCAGGAAAATTAGGCTATCATTAGAATCATTCCTGGCCATGATTCCTGGCCTGCCCCTAACTGGCTGTGTGACTTTGGGCAGGTGCTGGAGCCTCTCTAAGACTCTTCTGCCTCCTATTTGGTCTGTTTTGCCCAAAAGATGATGGGGAAGCAGCTGTCACCAACTTTCCTAACAGCACATCCTAGGTGCTCATGTAATGACCACCGGCCCTGTGCCTGGTGTTTTTCTAGGTTCTTGGAATACACCGAACAAGGCAGACAAAAGTTCCTGTCCTCAGAGAGGTCACGTCGGAGTGGATGTGTCATAAACATTCGCCTTCCTCTTCTTAAGGCACTCACGAATATCAGAAGTCTTCCTCTCCCGCAAGCGCACGAATGTTGCGTAAAGCAGGCTGGCCCCGTACTGACTCGTGAAAGAGCCAGGCAGTGTGAAAGGGACCGGAGGTGGGTGCAGATGGCAGGCCCACCCTCAGGCCAGGGGCAGGACACTCCAGTTAGACCCCGTAGCTGCGTGTTCAGGGCCCGTGAGCCTGTCGGCACTAGAGAGGCTTGGGGCCTTTCTTGAGCTCTTTTAAGAAATGCTTCCTCCAAAACGACAGATGTTGGCGAGGATTCGGAGAAAGGGGAACCGTCCTACACTGTTGGTGGGAATGCAAGCTGGTGCAGCCACTCTGGAAAACAGTATGGAGGTTCCTCAAAAAGTTGAAAGTAGAGCTACCATATGATCCAGCAATTGCACTACTGGGTATTTACCCCAAAGATACAAATGTAGGGATCCAAAGGGGTATGTGCACCCCGATGTTTATAGCAGCAATGTCCACAATAGCTAAACTATGGAAAGAGCCAAGATGCCCATCAATATCTGAATGGATAAAGAAGATGTGGTACACACACACACACACACACACACACACACACACACAATGGAATATTATGCAGCCATCAAAAATATGAAATCTTACCATTTGCAACAATGTGGATAGAATTAGAGGGTATTATGCTAAGTGAAATAAGTCAATCAGAGAAAGACAAGTATCAGATGATCTCACTGATATGACGAATTTGAGAAACAAGACAGAGGATCATAGGGGAAGAGAGGGAAAAATGAAACAAGACGAAACCAGAGAGGGAGACAAACCATAAGAGACTCTTAATCTCAGGAAACAAACTGAGGGTTGCTGGAGTGGAGGGAGTGGGAGGGATGGGGTGGCTGGGTGATGGACATTGGGTATGTGCTATGGTGAGCGCTGTGAATTGTGTTAAGACTGATGAATCACAGGCCTGTACCTCTGAAAAAATAATACATTGTATGTTAATAAAAAAATTTTTTCTTAAAAAAAAAAGAAATGCTTCCTCCAGATGTAGACCCTCCAAGGTTGGCCCTGTGAGCGGCTCAGAGGTGGGGGGTGCCCCCATCCCAAGGCCTTCCATCCTTTCCTTGGTTGGTTACCTTGATATCAGCAAATCCCAACCCTGCCCCATGAGGACTTCAGTGCTGCTTTCTCCATGGAAACTGGCCAAAGAGTGGGTTCAGGACATTTTCCCCAAATCTCCACCCCCATAACATGAGACAGCAACCCAGGGAGCTTGCAGCAAGATCTGAGAAAGAACTGGGGGCCTAGAAAGGGGGGTTAAGGAACTCTGAGCCCTTATAATCCAGCTGCAAAAATGTGGCTTGCTTCCTACCACCTTCTTGGCCACTGCAAAGACCCTCACCCAGCACCACCCCTGAGCACTGACTGAGCCCCCACACCAAGTCTACCAGATACCACCAAGTGCAGACTCCAGAAGAGAAAGCCAGCCCCTTCTCCTCTCACTACCTGAGACCCATCCTTACATATATGGCTCACTGGCGGGGAACTCTATGGGGAACAGCTCCCTTCCAGAAGCCCCAGCTTCTATCAACAGGTCGATAGCCTCACTACTGGGCTACGACAGAGAGACAGTGTCTCAGTGTGACACAAGAACCCCAAACTCAATCAGAGGAACCCACGCAGCAGCCAAGGGAGCTGGGCCACGGGGCACAGCGAGGAGCTGTCTCCCATCAGTGGAGAAGGTGCAGTGGGGAGGCGAGCAACGTTAATCAGATGGTTCCACAAAGCTGAATGGAAGCTCGGCCTAAAACTTCTCCACCTGGGCCACCTACCTGCGCTGCCCAGAGAGTTCTGCTCCCCCAAGAGCCCCCAAGCTCCCCCAGAAGGAAGCTGTAGCAGCTGTTTCCAAACCAAGCCAAACGTGTGTGCAATGTTTCCTAATGAATGCAAAGGCTGTCGGAGGCACTCCAGCCCCCTCATTTAGCTCTGAGGTGTAATTAATACATAAATTAAGCTCCTGCAGACTCACAAATGCCCAGGAAAAAAAAACTGAAAAATATAATTAGTTTGCCCATATGACTCCATCTGTCAGCTCTGAGCGCAACATCACATAGCAAATCCGGAGGGCTTCGGCCACATTGGCCATGCCAGGCACCGCTCCTGCCCTGCTCTGGGAAAGCGGGCTCGCTGTGGCAGCTGCAGGGAGCCAGGGGCCTCTGGTCCTGGGTGTCCGGGCCAGCAGAAGGCTCTGGAGTATGTGCACCACAGGCTGGCAGCATCCAGAGACCTGCCGATGTGGCCCCGGGGGCGGCGAGGGGTGCGCAGGGCATCCACCAGGAATCTGAGTCTGTGTCTTCCAGCTGCATCCTCTGGGCAGAAGTGAAGGTGGGGGGACGGGGAGCCGAGAACTGCAGTGGGTCTAAGACTCGTCCTCCTCCAAACTGTCGTCTCTGTCACATCTTATTTACAAGAAGAGACAGGCTGGAAAGGGTAATGGGAACTGGAGGGGAAGGAGACAAGAAGTCACAGGGGGCTCAGAGGCAGACAGAAATAATGGTAGGGGGTAGAACTAAAAACTATGAAAAATGAAAACGAGAAAACGGAAACTATTCTACCATATTTATGTATAATATAAATGGTATATACTATGCCAAGAGCTTTCACGTATAGCCTATCACCAGATTTTCAGCACTTTGGGAAAAGGACAAACAGGGGTTTTTTTCCTTCCAAAAATTATTTATATCACAGGTTGGTTTAAAAACATTTAAGTAAGAATATGGAGTAAAAACAAAAAACAAAAAAAACCACAAATATTTCTCCCCCTCAGTTCCCAGGGGATTATATCATTAATAATTTATCCTTTTATTGTGTATTCTTTTGTTTTTTTAAGATTTATTTATTTATTTGAGAGAAAGAGAGAGGGCGTGTGTGTGTCAGCAGGGGGAGGGGCAGAGGGAGAGAGAATCTCCAGCAGACTCCCCACTGAGTACAGAGCCTGGCGCAGGGCTCGATCTCACGACCCTGAGCTCACCACCTGAGCCTGAGCTGAAGCCAAGAGTCAGAGGCTTAATTGACTGTGCCACCCAAGAGTCCCATATTGTGTATCCTTTTTCAGTGCATTAATATTCAGGGCAATGATTATTTTTAAAAGGGGGATGGTACTGTGCATGTGGTTTGGCAACTTATGTGCTCACTCTCGGTTATGCACACCATCACGTACGCATCTTTCCGCCCTTACTGTTTTAGCCAGATGCACAGTACTCCAGCATATAAATTGGTTTATACTTGTTTTATTTATATTTACCACTTAATTTATGTAACCTTCTATTGATAGATTTGGGGCTTACTTCTAAAATTCAACTTTGGTAAATAAAGCTGTGGAGATACTTAGGGCTGATATTATTTTTCTTGCTTATTTTTAAAGACTTCATTTGATAGAGCAGTTTTAAGTTCACAGCAAAATTGAGAGGAAGGTACAGAGATTTCTCATATGTTCCCTGTCTCCACACATGCACAGCCTCCCCGGTTATCAACAGCCCCCCACCAGAGTGGTACATTTGTTACAGTCGATGAACCTGCATTGACACATTTCATTGTCACCCAAAGTCTAGAGTTTAGATTAGGGTTTACTGTTGGTGTCATACATTCTATGGGTTTGCACAGATGTTTAATGACCTGTATCCATTGTTATAGTATCATACAAAATATTTTCATTGCCCTAAAAAATCCTCCAAGCTCTGATTATATTTTTATTATTTTTAAAGATAGAAATAAAGCAAGATCTGGGAAGATCAATTGACTCACCTAAGAGCTACACAACTAGGGCGTGGCAAATCCCACCCGGAAGAGAGGGGAGAAGGGGAGGAAGGTTCAAGAAAAGAGGCAAAGAAAAAAAGGGGAGGGCAAAGGATTGCATAGTAAGAAGGCCAGCAAATAATTATATTTAAAAAGGTTAAAACATTTTAAAGCCACATTTGTTAAAGCAGTTCTTTGCAACCTTGTACATAATTATGAGAAATTGACCCCGCTAAGTGTCCAGCCATCTCGGGGAAGTTGGACATCTAAATCTGTGACTGATGTTTTACTCCTGTTAGACTGGGGACAAGGGCCCTCTGTGAGGCTCCTGGTGGGCTGCCTTCTGCCACCCCAGGCCAGCCCTTACCTGCTGCCTCCCCAACCTGACGCTCACCTCAGACTCACAGAGGGTCGCAGCTGGTCTCCTCTTCACCTCCTGCTCTGGCCTCAGCCCACCAAGTGACACATGGCAGTGGCTTCCACCAAGGTCATCAGACTTGCTGGTAAAGCAAGCCCAGTGCACACATCCAAACTCTCAAGTTCTCCGGACGGCACACTCACCTGTCCTTCGTCATGGCACACCAGGATCAAATGACGAGGCTGCTCTTTCCTGGAGGTGACCTGCCCCAGCTCCTCCTCCAAGGTCACGGGGGACCGACATCCCACCCTTCAGGGTCTATCAGCACCACTGGGGCACCGGGTGGGAAGCTCTGCTCTGCAGGATTCCAGGTACCCACCTCCACCCTTGAAGTGCTTCTCTTTGGGATGGTGGTGGCCTTGTGCTTCCGCCTTTTTCCAGGGAGGCAGAGTGATGTCATGAGCCCCCGCCTTTCATGATTATGCACGTTTCCAGTCACCCCCAAGATATGCATACTTAAGTATTTTCCTATATAGGAACTAGATCATTAATAAACACATAGATACATTATAAAGCACATGCAAAATTATACATTAAAGAGGAAGATATGTTGATAAATCTTTTCAAGAAAATGTTTTCATTTTACTCATTAATAGTACTCAGTACAAGTACTATTATCGTACTCAGCTCTGCCACCTTCTTTTTGTTCAAGTGCACTTTCCTGATCAGTACCTTGGCCAATCCTTGGTGACTCTGCAGATATCTTTCTAAGTTTGTGCTTACATTGGGAGGTTTATTTGGTGAATGGACCCACCTGAGCATGTGAAACTGCATGCATTCCAATAAGCTAGAAAGGTTTTTCTTATTTCAGTTAAAAAACATATAGACTTATTTCATTTAGCATAATACCCTCTAGGTCCATCTATGTTGTCTCAAATGGCAAGATCTCGTCCTTTTTATGGCTGCATAATATTCCATTGTGTATACAATACCACATCTTCCTTATCTACTCATCTATCTATAGACACTCAGGCTGCTTCCAAATCTTGGCTATTGTAAATAATACCACAATAAACATAGGGGTGTGTATATCTTTTTGAATTAGTGTTTTTGTTTTCTTTGGGTCAATACCCAGTAGTGGAATTGTTGGATCATATGGCAATTCTATTTTTAATTGTTTGAGGATCCTCCACACTGCTTTCCACAGTGGCTGCACCAGTTTGCATTCCCACCAACAGTGCACGAAGATCCCCCTTTCTCCACACCCTCGCCAACACCTGATGTTTCTTGGGTTGTTGATTTTAGCCATTCTGACAGGTGTGAGATGATATCTCATTGTGGTTTTGATTTATATTACTCTGATGATTAGTGATGTTGAGCATCTTTTCATGTGCCTGTTGGCCATCTGAACATCTTCTTTGGGAAAATGTCTATTCAGTTCTTCTGCCCATTTTTTAATCAGATTGTTTGGGGTTTTTTGGTGTTGAGTTGTATGTATTTTGGATACCAACCCTTTATCAGATATGTCATTTGCAAACATCTTCTCCCATTCCATAGGTTACCTTTTTGTTTTGTGGATGGTTCCTTTCCCTGTGCAAAAGCTTTTTATTTTGATGTAGCCCCAATAGTTTATTTTTGCTTTTGTTTCCCTTGCCTCAGGAGACACATCTAGAAAAATGTTGCTCTGGCCGATGTCGGAGAAATTACCGCCTATGCTCTCTTCTAGAATTTTTATGGTTTCAGGTCTCATATTTAGGTCTTTAATCCATTTTGGGTTTACTTTTGTGTCTGGTTATGAAATGAATAAGTCATGGGAATAAAAGGCCAGCATAGGGAATATAATCAATGGTATTATAATAGCCTTGTATGGTGACAGATGGTAGCTACGCTCGTGGTGAGCACAGGATAATGTATAGAGAGGCTGAATCACTATGTTATGCACCTGAAACTAATGTAACATTGTGTGCCAACTATACTCAAGTCAAAAACATTGCACATCTATACGATATGGCTGGCAAGCGGGTGCTGGCTGTTGTCTTGGGGAAGGGTCTTGTTTCCTCACCACGGGCTGTTTGAGAGAACTTAGGGCATGGTGATGGCTTCCCCCAGAGAAGGTGATGCAAGAGGACAAGATGGAAGCAGCAAGACCTGTCCTGACCTAGCCTGGGAGGTCACACACTGTCATTTCTGCCATACTCTGTCAGCCACACAGGCCAGCTCTGGGAAGAGACCAGGCATAAGTGAGAACGGGAGGTGAGAGTCAGTGGGACCCTCTTGGAGCCTACAGCAGCACTCACTGGCTGTGTGAGCTCAGGGAGGTGTCTGTGTGGCTCTCTGCTCTGTTGCCTTGTCTACAAAATGAAGGAGATGATACCCGGAGCTAGTTTATTGAACAGACTACACTGCACTAAAGCATAAACTGGCCCTATTTTCTCCTCCCTGTCTCTTGTCACCTGGGCGCTGTCCCTGAAGGTCATTCGAGGTCAGTGTCCAGCCCAGTCCTCTTCGTAACTTTACTCTCATCTCCAATCAATCACTTGTTTCCTCTACTGTTGGCCAGGCCGGGCCTCTGGGCCCTGCAGCAAGGTGGGGACATTGAATCTGCCTGCCCTTCCCTGACCTCCCCTCTGCTAAGTTCCTTTCTCCTTCAGGGGGGTGGGCTGGGAGGAGGGGGTAGGCAGAGGAATGACTGTCACCTCCTGGCCAGGTACAGCCCATAGGGCGAGCCCATCTGTGTGGCTGATGCCCTAATGCCACTCTCTGGGGCATGAGCAGATCCTTTGACGGGTTTTCTCAGAGCTGCAGGGCTGCAGCATCCTCTAACATGGGTGATCCCTTCCATGGCCCCAGCCTACTCCTTTCCACAGCACCCTGGTCAGGCTACCCCTCAGCCAGCTCCTTTCCACCAGCCTGTCTCCCACCAGGAATGAGGTGCCAACTTGCCCTGCTTGCAGGCACCCCACTGGCTGAGAGGCCTTCTCCTGGGTCCCTCCTTGGCTTCAGAGAGGCCAGGACCCACTTCCCTGTGGAAGGAGGAGAGCAGGGACAGCTGCCATACTTTGTCCCCAGGCCAGCCACTCACCCCCTGTCCTGTCTCTAGCTCTAGCTCTGCTTGCAGACTCTGGGAGAGTCTGTTGGACTAGTTTGTCACCTTGTTAATAAACCCTGGGCTGGTTGTGGTTCCCCCATTGTTTTGTTTTGTTTTTGTTTTAAGATTTATTTATTTAAGAGAGAGAGCACAGGGAAGGGCAGAGGGTGAAGGAAAGAAGCAGAGGCTGCTAAGCGCAGAGCCCAATGCGGGGCTCGATGTCATGACCCTGAGATCATGACCTGAGCTGAAATCAAGAGTCGGATGCTTAACTGACTGAGCCACCCAGGCGCCCCTGGTTTCCCCATGGTTTTCTGCTCTGTGAAGAGTAGAGCAGAGCACTCGGTAGCCCTCTGTCCTCAGCTTCTATTTACAGGAGTCCCACTTCTGGGGTGATGGGGCAAGTCCCTCTGCCTAATGCTGTCTGCCTATCCCCAGGTCCTGGTATGAAGGATCAGTGGGAGGAAGCTCTCGCCCTGTGACCACTTGATTTCACTGTCCCCAGGGCCTTTGCACTCTTCCCTCTCCACACGCAGGGGTCAACTCTTCTGTCCACACCCTCACTCACTGACTCTCCTCTCCCATCTGCCAGAATGACTTTACAAAAAGGGAATCCGACCCTGCCACACTTGTGCTTAAAATGGCGCCTCTCAGGTTAAGTGCCAACTGCTAGGGATGGACTTCAGGGGCCTCCATGTGAGGGCAGAGGACAGGGTTAGCCACCGATGACCCTAAAGGCTCTTTGGGTCACCCAGCAAGGACTTCAGGGGCCCCCACCCCAGCGTGTGGTTCCAACTGACCTCCTGGGTCTCGATACAAATCGCCCTACAAAGAGGGGGAGCCACGGGGTTGGGGTCCCCTTCCAGGAGCACAGCCCTGTTGTGAGTACAGCTGCATGGAGTTCGTGGAGCAAGCATCTCCCCAGGGCGTTCAGAGAGCCCCCCAGTCCTGGCCGCCCAACTGCCTGTGAGTTTGAGCCTGCTGCCCGCCCTGCACTGTGGTTTGCCTGGGCCCGTGGCTCAGAGCACGGTGCCATCTCCCAGAGCGTGCTCCCCCTCTCCTCCCCTCTGTGCGAGACACTTCCTCACCCACTGCCCTCCAGCCACAGGAGCCGCCCGGCTCACGCTGTTCCTTCTGAGCAGAGCGCTCCTCGGTGTCTTCCCCACGCTGCCCCCCCCTTGCAACCATCAGTCACTAGGGTCACCTCCTCTGCTCCCCTGAAGACTTGAGCACAGCTGCAGGGAAGCACTCTTCACACGGCAGTAGGTGCGGGACCACAGAGAACATTTGGCGCCTGCCTCAAGGAGCTCCTGGTCAGTTGGAGACACACAGTGGGATGATGCAAACACAGAGCATACACAGGCTCACTGTGGTGCAAGAAAGAGGAATGGATTCCGCTGATTGGTAGAGGGGAGGCTCCCACTGAGAAGGGGCAGCTGGGCCTGGTCACCCCAAGCTGTAGTTGACTCTTCTTTCCCCGCCCCCCACCATGATTCCTCCGGACAAGACCACGTGGTGAAAGGAGGGGGTGCTTTCCTCTGACACAGTGACCCAAGCCGGGATGCCGTCATCTTCCCGTACCCCATGACACAATTAAGTAAGGCTGGGGCATTGAGTGTTCAAATAAGTCTCCACTGAAAGCTCCCAGAGAAACAAAATAACAACAATACGGCTAACATTGGTCAAGTGCCGGCTATGTTCCACGCACGTCCACATGCTTTCTAAATATTAACTTACTGAATTTTCACCAATAACACATCCCCATCTTATAGATGAGAAAACGCAAGTTCAGAAAGGGTTAAGAAACTTGCCCAAAGTCACATGATTAGTATGGCAGAAGCAGGAGATGAACCAGGGCATGAGTTTGGTTCCCACGCTCACCCTTTTTAAATTTCTTAACTTTCCTAAAGGAAAAAATTCAAATATATATAAAAATGGAACAATATAATAAAACCTCCTGTACCTGTCACTCAGCTTCAACGATGATCAGCTCATGGCCAATTTTGTTTCACATACGCGGGCACCCACTTTACTCCTCCTGTATTATTTTGAAGTAAATCACAGACTTTGTATTATTTCATTCATGAATACTTCAAGAGCATTTTCTAAAAGATAAGAACTCTTTAAAAATATATATATATAGCCAGGATACCATTATCTTGCCTTAAAAAATTAACCATAATTACTAAATGTCATCAAATATTTAGTCACTGTTCAAATTCCCAATTGTCTCACAAATGCCATATTATCATCTCAGTGTGTTTGAATCAAAAGAGAAATTAGATCCATGCATGGCTGCTGGATCTCTATTTTTTTAAGCTTCTTTTAGTCTATGGGTTCCCCCAACTCTCAATTCTGTCTCTCTGTCTCTCTCCCTTTCTCAGTGCTGTGATTTATCTGCTGAAAAAACTGAATTGATTTTCCTCTTAAATTTCCCACAGTCTGGATTTTTGTTGATGGCAACCCCCTGCTGAAGATTACTCATGCCTCTGTCTTCTGTATTTCTGTAAATTGGCAGTTGAATCTTAATCAGGTTAGGGTTGGAATCCTTGGCAAGACTCCTTCAAAGGTGGCGTGGTATTCTCCCGCAAGAAGGCACATTGTTCCTAACTATGGTGATAGCCGTGGTTGATGCTTAGTGCTTAGATCCCTAATTCACCAGAGGTTGCAATATGGTGATATTCCAATTCTGCCATTTCTTCCTCCCTTTCTCAAGTCCAGTATTTGGTCACCAGGGGCTATGATTTATGTGGGAGAGGCAGGATGGTTCATTTTCTCCCCTTATTTACCAGTTTCCAATACAATGTATTCATTTACTAGCATCCTCTGCAGTGATCAAATAGATCTGGGTTTCTTGGGAGTTTGGTGAAATATCATTTTTTTTTTGTTTTGGTTTGGTTTTTGGTTTTTTTCATTTCTTTTTTTTTAAAGATTTTATTTATTTATTTGACAGGGAGAGAGAGAGAGATTGAGAGAACGAGTGGGAGAAGGCGCAAAGGGAGAAGCAGACTCCCCGCGGAGCAGGGAACCCAACATAAGACTCGATCCCAGGACCCTGGGGTCTTGACCTGAACCGAAGGTAGAGGCTCAAATGCCTGATTCACCCAGGCACCTGTGAAGTGTCATCTTGAAGATGTGGATTTAACTATATCTGGTGGTTTTCAATTTATTGTAGTTATTAGGATTATGTTCAAATTAATCCCATCTCTGGCCAGGGGAGCTCCAAGATAGAGCTGGCTCCTGAGCCCTTGGGACAGGGTCCAGTAGTGTTTGAAAATGTCCTTGTTTTGTGATATGACAAGATGTTCCAGGCCCCCAGCCGTCTCTTGTAACCCCTACACACAAAGATGAGTGATGGCGCCCACCTATCTCTCTGGACATCTAAATACCTGGTGCATCGAGATTGTTCACCTCATAGCAGAGCATAAGGGAGAGTCATGCATCGGGATCTGGACTGCTCAGACTTTCTCAGATGCAGAGACCGCCCTTCCGTGCCTCCCAGCCCCCACCTGCACACCCACAGTATGCCTCCATCTGCCCCACCTAGAACAGAGATTTCCTAAGCCCACTGGATTATTGGGCCCCACACGCCAAGTGGCAGGATCTCCACCCTTCCCTCTTCCAAATTCCTGCCGCCACTATGGGGCTGCCCATCTCCTCATCTCTTTGTGGCACCATCAGCCCCCATCCACCCTTCACACAAATGCCAGCTCCACTGTCCCCTAAGCTGCTGATATTCCTTCTGGCCCATCCAGTGAGAGGGCTGCTCAGCAGTGACCCTCACGTTTGATCCTGCTTTGGGGACTCTGCTCTCTCTGTGGCTGCCCCCACTGGGGTCTCCCTGTCTGCTAACCTCTGGGCCCTCCGTCTCATCACCCCTTAATTTATTGGGTCCAGCTCTTGTCTCTCCAGGAACTATGCTTGCTCAGTGGTATGATCTCTGACCTTGGCCTTTGACACCCCTTAAGTCCGGTCTCCGGCCACCATCACCCAGATAGATCTCTTTAGACCCTGACCACACCTGACTTTCATCTTTCTTTCTCTTTTTCTGCTCCTCTGCAAGGGACCCACTGGCCTGCCCAGCTCTCTGCTGGGGCAGGAATGCACCCAGAAAAGGCTGAGCCACTGTTCTGGGGAGGAAACTGAACAAGGCCATTCCTCGCCTCGAGGCTGCCAGGGCAAGTGCTGGAGGATAGGAGGGCTGAGGCAGCAGGTAACCTGCTCGCATGATTTATGAGCATTCTCCAGGCCTGAGAAAAGTTGGATCAGGTGGCTCTGCCTGCCAGGATGGGACCAACGTCTGACTTCCCCACTTTGGCAGGGGGTGAGGAGGGGTCTGTGGGTCAGCACACCATCCAACTTCCTACTCCCCGCAGTAGGCTCCCATCCCCAGCCAGTCAGCAAAAACATTCTGAGCTCCTCCCATGCAGCAGGCACTCTGCTCTGTGCTGGGGACACTGCTGGGCAGTGGAGAGGGGGCACCCATACAGATGGTCCTATTCTTACTCCCCACCAGTTCCCGGATCATAGGAGCACCTCGAAGCAGGACAGGTAAGACTATTGTAGGGAGATAGGCATCCTTTGTTGGGGCAGTTCACTGGTACTCCACAGATCTAAATTAAAATAGAATCCCACACCCAGTCTCTGCCCCATTTTTGGTCCATTTGGAGGTCACAGGCAGCACAGTGATACCCCCCTGGTCCCACCAGCTGGGTTGCCCACTCCCTCCAAGACTGCTTGAGAGCAAAGACACAGCACCACGGGCACCCATGCAGGGTGGGCAGCAACCCACAATACCACCCATCGCACCACCCTTGAGAGACGAGATTGAAAAGCTGAACACCCTCTCCTGGATTAGAAGACTTAATATTACTTAGTGTTAGCATTAATATTAGCATGAATATTAATGTTAGATTATAATATTAATATTATAAAAGGCTCAAACAACCAAAGTGATCTACAGATTCGGTGTGATCCCTACCAAAATTCCAATGGCATTTTTTATAGAAATTTTTAAAAATCCTAGAATTCATATGGAATCTAAAGAGACACCAAATAGTGAAAACAGCCCTGGAGACCTCACACTTCCTACCGCAAAGCAACAGTAATCAAGGTGACGTGGTACTGGCATCAAGACAGACGTATGTACCGATGGAACAGAATAGAAAGCCCAGAAATAAGCCCTTGCCCTATATGGTCAGATCATCTTCAACAAGGGTGCCAAGACCAGACAATGAAGGACAGTCTCTTTAACAAAAGGTGCTGGGGAAACTGGATATCCACAGGCAAAAGAATGAAGTTGGACCTTTACCCATACCTATACAAAAATTAACTCAAACTGGATTAAAGACCTAAATATTACACCAAAAACTATAAAACTCGTAGGAGAAAACACAGAAGAAAAGTTCCAGGAGACTGGGTTTGGCAGTGATTTCTTGGCTATGACACAAAAAGCAGAGGCAAAGGAGCACCTGGGTGGCTCAGTCGGTTAAGCGCCCGACTCTTGATCTCAGCTCAGGTTTTGATCTCAGGGTCATGAGTTCAAGCCCCACATTGGGTTCCACACTGGGCATGGAGTCTATTTAAAAAAAAAATAGGGGTGCCTGGGTGGCTCAGTCATTAAGCGTCTGCCTTCAGCTCAGATCATGATCCCAGGGTCCTGGGATCGAGCCCCACATCGGGCTCCCTGCTCTGCGGGAAGCCTGCTTCTCCCTCTCCCACTCCCCCTGCTTGTGTTCCCTCTCTCACTGTGTCTTTCTCTTTCAAATAAATAAAAATCTTAAAAAAATAAATAAATAAAGCAGAGGCAAACAAAAACAAAAATAGACAAGCAGAACTGCATCAAACTTAAAAGTTTCTGCACAGGGATGCCGGGGTGGCTCAGTCGGTTAAGCATCTGCCTTCGGCTAAGGTCATGATCCCGGGGTCCTGGGATTGAGCCCCGAGTTGGGCTCCTTGCTCAGTTGGGCTCCTTGCCTGCTTCTCCCTCTTCTTCTGCAGCTCCCCCTGCTTGTGCTCTCTCCCACACTCTCTTTCTCAAATAAATAAATAAAATCTTAAAAAAAAAAGAATTAAAAAAAAAGCTTCTGCACAGCAAAAGAAACAATCAACAAAATGAAAAGATAACCTACAGTTTAGGGGAAAATATTTGTAAAGCATGTATCTGATAAGGTGTTAATATCCAAAATATATAAAGGACACATACAATTAAATATAAAAAATATAAACAATCTGATTAAGAAATTGGCAAAGACTGAAAAGGCATTTTTCCAAAGGAGACAGACAGGTGGCCAACAGGTACATGAAAAGATGCTCAACGTCATTAATCGTCAGGGACATGCAAATCCAAACCACGAGATATCACCTCACACCTGTTAGGATGTCTACTATCAAAAAGACAAGAGATAACAAGGATTGGCAAGGATGTAGAGAAAAGGGAACTCTTGTGCACTGTTGGTAGGAATGCAAACTGGTGCAGCCACTCTGGAAAACAGTATGGAGTTTCCTCAAAGAATGAAAAAATAACACTACCACGTGATCCAGCAATGCCTTGTCTGTGTATATATTTAAAGGAAATGAAATCAGTCCCTTGAAGAGATATCTGCACTCCCATGCTCACTGCAGCATTATTTACAATAGCCAAGATCTAGGAACAACCTGTCTGTCAATGAATAAATGGATAAAGAAAATGTGAGATAGATAGATAGATGATAGATAGATAGATAGATAGATAGATAGATAGATAGATAATAGAATATTATTCTGCCTTGAGGGGAAGAATGAAGGGGGAGAAATCGGAGGGGGAGATGAACCATGACAGATGATGGACTCTGAAAAACAAACTGAGGGTTCTAGAGGAGAGGGGGTGGGAGGATGGGTTAGCCTGGTGATGGGTATTAAAGAGGGCACGTTCTGCATGGAGCACTGGGTGGTATGCACAAACAATGAATCATGGAACACTACATCAAAAACTAATGATGTAATGTGTGGTGATTAACATAACAATAAAATTTTTTTTAAAAAGAATATTATTCTGCCTTAAGAAAAAAAGAAAGAGATCGCCATTTGTGACAACATGGAGGAAGGGGGAAGACATTTGTGCTAAGCGAAATGAGCTAGACACAAGAAGAGAAATACTATATGATTCCACTTACTTATGGCACCTTGAGTGGTCAAAATCCTAGAAACAGAAAATAGAAGGGTTGTTGCCAGCGGCTGGGGGGTCCGGGATGGTGAGTTATTAGTTAATGGGTCCCGAGTTTCACTGTTGCAAGATGAAGAATTCTGGAGATCTGTTGCGTAACAAGGTGAATGTACTTAACACCACTGAATTGTACACTTAAAAATAGTCAAGATGGCCCAGCAATTGCACTACTGGGTATTTACCCCAAAGATACAAATGTAGGGATCCGAAGGGGTACGTGCACCCCAATGTTTATAGCAGCAATGTCCACAATAGCCAAATTATGGAAAGAGCCAAGATGTCCATCGACAGATGAATGGATAAAGAAGAGGTGGTATATATATATACAATGGAATATTATGCAGCCATCAAAAGGAATGAAATCTTGCCATTTTGCAATGACGTGGATGGAACTGGAGGGTATTATGCTGAGTGAAATAAGTCAATCAGAGAAAGACGTGTATCATATGATCTCACTGATATGAGGAAATCTTAATCTCAGGAAACAAACTGAGGGTTGTTGGAGTGGTGGGGGGTGGGAGGGATGGGGTGGCTGGGTGATAGACATTGGGGAGAGTATGTGCTATGGTGAGTGCTGTGAATTGTGTAAGACTGTTGAATCACAGACCTGTACCTCTGAAACAAATAATGCATTATATGTTAAAAAAGAAGAAGAAGAAGAAGATAACAGGAAGGGAAAAATGAAGGGGGGGGATTTCGGAGGGGGAGAGGAACCATGAGAGACTATGGGCTGTGAGAAACAAACTGAGGGTTCTAGAGGGGAGGGGGGTGGGAGGATGGGTTAGCCTGGTGATGGGTATTAAAGAGGGCACGTTCTGCATGGAGCACTGGGTGTTATGCACAAACAATGAATCATGGAACACTACATCTAAAACTAATGATGTAATGTATGGCGATTAACAGAACATAATAAAAAAAAACAGTGTGCTAAAAAAAATTTAAAAAAAGAAATACCAACTACAAAACAAAACAAAAAAATAGTTAAGATGGTAAATTTTATGTTACGTGTATGTGTGTCACCACAACAATGACCACAACCACAAAAGCTGAACACTCTCTGGCACCATAACACCCCATGAATTCTCTGGGGACCTCACCCTTTCCCTGGGATCCTGCCACTGGCGGTCACTGCACCCCATGGGTTGCTACTCTGCCAGTTTCTCCAGTCCCTGGACTTGAACGGGAGGGGGCTGGCTCAGACCAGGGTCGCTGTCCCATCACCAGCTGGGCCCCGGGCCCTCCCAGGCTAATGCTGCCTGGGTTCTAAGCAGGTCTATAGAGCAGCCAGGCTGTAGCCCGCCCCCACCACCACTGCCCATGTGGCTGGCCCCATCTGCCCAGAGCCCCAGAGAGGAGGCCAGGGCAGGCTCCTAACTGGTTGAAATGGTTGGCAAGAGAGAAAACGGAGATAGATATTTCAGGAGACTTGGTGGGCTAAGGAAGGACAGAGAGCAATGGCAGTAAGCCAAGCACAATGTGTTGCTTGATTTTATTTAAAATGGGAGGGTAGAGAGTGAGAGGGAGGAGGCTATAGAGATCCACAGAGGGTAACGTTGAGGCTCTGAAGGGTGAAGCAGCTCCTTGCCCAGGGCTCTCCCCACAACCACCCGCCCCCTGCAGAATCTGGGTGCCTCAGGTTAGGGTAGAGGCCTCCATAGGAGGACGTTGGTTCCAGGCTGCCTGGTGCTCCCAACCACAGCATTACCCCCTTCCCCCTCTGCCAAGAAGCTTACCTTTATATTCTCAAAAGCCCTGAATTATATTTTTATAAAGGGCATTGCATACTTAAATTTTGGAAGTAAGATGACAGCATAAGAAAATACATACAAGTCAAAATGGGTTCAAGGAATTATTTACACAGAGTTTTCCACTTTCCCATGCCAAGAAGAACACTTCCCTAATTAGCCTCCTTGTAGGGAAATACCAGATACTTGCTTTCTTAATTCTATAATCATTTGACAAGAAAAAGAAGAAGAAGGGAAGAACCTACAATATAGGATGATACATTTGAAAATGAAGTGTGCTTGTGTATGCACAGAATATTTCTGGAAGGATATGCAAGAAGTGGTAATGTGTTGCCCCCGGGAAAGAACTAAGCAGGCTGGTGGAGGCAGAAGGAGGCTGACGTTTCATGATAAATAAATACTTTTGTTGTGTTTTCGTTTTCTATCATGTGCATTATTACTTTCTTCCTCTGGAAGGGAGAGTGGTTTTGGTTTGTTTTTTTTTTTTTTGTCTGAGGAAAGAAATTCTATCCATTAAAAAAATGACAATGACATTCAGTCACAGTGCCACCTCATATCAACTGATTTACACGCAGATTAAATGTAAATGGGGGGTAGCCCTAGGGCTGGTTATTGAGCAGCTCAACAATATGACCAAGGACCAGGTCCCTCCATCCCTCTGCTCTGTCGTCTCAGTGTCTGGACTTGGTCCTCAAGCTTTCTAACCTCCAGGCAACAAGAGTCAGGCAGCTGATAAAATAGGACAGTGCCCAGAGGTGGAAAAGAGGCCATTTCTTCCTTGGGTCTATTTTTAGGAGTAAAGAAACCTTTCCCCCAAGCCCTTCTACAGATGTAGCTCATATATCTCCCCTGGCCAGAATTACGTGACATGTCCATGCCTGAGCCAGGCACTAGCAGGGGAAGGGACCAGTCTGACCACCTTAAAGCAAGCAGGGCGCCTCAACCCATCAGACCCAACCAGCCCTCTTGGAAACAGTTATTCTTAAAACAACCCCCCTTCAGTCCAGAAACAAAATTCATAGATGACATAATTGACCTATAAATACACATTTCAAAAAAGCATCAAAGTATGCCTTAACTGTAACGTAAAATAGAAATGAAAAGTAACTTATAATAAATGAATATACTTTTGAATAAGCAAATGCCCAGGCAGCATAGTCTGGGGATGGGATGGAGACATGAGATGCTTGCAGCTACACATGGAAATGCCAAGGCTGTGACAGCCACAGATGCAGACGGATGCAGGAGATTCAACCAGCACAAGGCCATTGCCACAGAACAGCACAATTTTCCAGAATGGTGAAGAACTCTTGAGAAAGTTTCAAGTGAAACACTGTGCAATCTTCCCTTGATTTATTTGGCAGTTACGTTCCTAGGGAAGTCAGAGTGTACCAAAAACATGCAAAAAGATACTTGGAGTTTAATGTCAAATACAATGAAGTCCTAGGCTTAGAAATGGTATTTGGTTTTTTGTTTATTTGTTTTAACCTGTATGAAGGTATCATGGGACATCAAAAAGGTTTCATGGGACATGGGACCATTTTCTCAAGAAGGACTGTCCCACACTGCTGGAAATTTAGCATTCCTGGACCCCTCTCATTTGGTGCATGTAGCAGGGGCCCTCCCCGCAAAGCCTCCACCTTTCCAGAACACACTTAGGGAACGGCACCAGCCCCTCTGAGAACCGTGGGCTTAGATCAACCAGTGCTCCTGACCCACGTGACTTCACAGAGCGGGGTACCTGAAAAAAACTGCGTGTTTATAGGAAACATGCAAGGCAACTGAGATTAAGTACAGAATCAGCAGTCTGCTAATCACAGGTAACGTTTGGACATATTTGCATCAAGAGTTTCCTACAGTATACATATTTTAAAATACAAATAAGCATATCTCATTGATTGAATGGACAGAACTCATTGGGAATAAATGAGAAGTGGCTCTGTTTTTAATCGTCTTGCTATTCTTTGGTTTGACTCTGTCAGTGTTCCTCTCCTAGTCCCAGATGACAGCTCAGGCAGTCCTGTAGTTTTTCAGTCACTTTGAGCTATCCTAACCTTTGGGGTATTTTCAAGCGATGAAAGCCAGCCTAGTCTTGTCTCCATTGAGGGAGAGTCCGTCTGCCATAAGCTGCTTCCTTCCTCCTGCTGCCACCTACCCTGGCACAGAAGGAGGGGTGGACCTGTTCCCTTGAGCCCTCTCTACCTCCCTCCCCAAGAAGTTCCTCCATGTGAGTGATGCGCTGATCTTTTGTGACACACCCTCTCCGGCTCCCAGTGGTTCACCCTTCACAGCCCTTTCCCCAGGGACTTTCTCCCCCACAAGCAGGCAGTTCTCTTGAGTAGACTTTCAAGATAACCTAAGCCCAACTTCTGGTGGGGGCGGGCATCCCTTTGGTTCCTAGAAAACGTGTGCATCTTTGCCTTGCCCAAGAGGGGAAGCACATCTTCCCAGCAACTGACTCTCCCTCCTTACCTGACATCACAGCTCCAGGTCTGTCTCCCACCTTGAGAGTTCTCCAGAGAGGAAGCAAAAGCCCTTCTCTGCTCATCTTCAGTCCCAAACTGTCATGGACCCTTGCCATGCAGTACCCAAAATTTCCTCACCAGCTGGCCACTCAGGCACCCCGGGCGGGGCAAGCACGCAGCTAAGGGAGAAATGTCGTTCTCTCCCTCTTGTAGGAACCCCACTGTCCGCGAGATTTTTTCTTGGATCCTCTTTTCTTGGTTTGGGCAATTTTGTCCTGCATGAAGAAAGGGAGCAAATAGACAAACTCCATGATTCTATAACTCTATAAATTAACTTCAGTGAATCTCTTTTTGAGTTTCTAATCCTTTGTTTTTAAAGCTTGGGGAAGAAAGGAAAGTTAGGGAATCAGAGAAAAACCTAACATTTCCTTCGACGACCCCCACTCATACCCCAGATTTCTTCCCTTGCAAAATGGTGTGTATAAATCCAACACTTTTAATAGATTTATGTGTGTGTGCTTAGAAAATATAGGGGTGCCTGGGTGGCTCAGTCGGTTAAGCATCTGACTCTTGATTTTGGCTCATGTCATGATCTCAGAGTCCTAGGATGGAGCCCGACATCAGGCTCCACGCTCAGCATGGAGCCTTCTTGTCCCTCTCCCTCTGCTTCTCTCCTCCCCCTGCGCTTCTGTGCGCACGCGCTCTCTTCACACTCTCTCTCCAATAAAAATAAATAAAATCTTAAAAAATATATATATATACTATTACCTGGGTGGTTTTGTTACTTATATAGATGACATCTTGTTGTATGTATTATTCTGCAACTTGGTCGCCCCCCAGCATCATGCATTGGACATCTTTTAGACCCCATTTCACATTCTCCTGGCCTGTCTTTTGCGCACAGTTGCTGTGGCAACCAACACAACAGTGTCCCAGGTGGACACTGACAGCCTCACCTCAGCTGCACCTCCTGTCTTCCTTCCCACCCTAGGCATTCTGGTCATTGGCAAACCCAGAAGTGCCAAAGAGTTCACCCTCCTTGGGGCCATCCTTGACCAATGGGAGATGGGAACCGGTGAATCAATATATTCCACACTTCCAGGTCTCAGGCACACAATCCTACAGCGTATCCTACATGGTTTCTCGGGGGTCCCCGATTAAACTGAGTCCCAGTTGCCCACAGCAGTTATCGCCTTACTAACACACACCCCAACTGGCTTTCCCTGCCTCCCCATTTTTTTTTTTTATTCCTATTGGTTTTTTTTAACTTTTTTTAAATTTTATTCTTATGTTAATCCCCATACATTACATCATTAGTTTTAGATGAAGAGTTCCATGATTCATTGTTTGTGCACAACACCCAGTGCTCCATGCAGAATGTGCCCTCCTCAATACCCATCACCAGGCCAACCCATCCTCCCACCCCCCTCCCCTCTAGAACCCTCAGTTTGTTTTTCAGAGTCTATCGTCTCTCATGGTTCGTCTACCCCTCTGATTTCCCCCGCCTCATTCTTCCCCTCCCGCTACCTTCTTCTTCTTCTTCTTCTTTTTTTTTTTCTTAACATATATTGCATTATTTGTTTCAGAGGCACAGATCTGAGATTCAAGAGTCTTGCACAATTCACAGCACTTACCAGAGCACACACCCTCCCCAGTGTCCATCACCCAGTCACCCCATCCCTCCCACCCCACCCCCCACTCCAACAACACTCAGTTTGTTTCCTGCGATTAAGAATTCCTCATATCAGTGAGATCATATGATACATGTCTTTCTCTGTTTGACTTATTTCACTCAACATAATACCCTCCAGTTCCATCCACGTTGTTGCAAATGGCAAGATCTCATTCCTTTTGATGGCTGCATAATATTCCATTGTATATATATACCACATCTTCTTTATCCATTCATCTGTCGATCCCTGCCTCCCCATTTTATTTTTCTCAGTCCTCCAATGCCTGATCCCAGAAATCACTTCCCAAAACACATTATCTAAATGCAGTCCCTTGTCTCAGGCCTTTGGTGGAACACAAGATCAAACACTAAATAAAAAATATTGTTAAAATCTATATTGATCTATTTAAGTGTTTCTTAAAAATGTGATCTGGGGACTTAGTGCCTGAGACTGTTTCTGGGGTCAAACCATTTCCATAATCACAGTGAAGTTATTTGTCTTTTTCACTCTACTCTCTCACGAGTCTACAGTGGAGTTTTCAAGAAACTCCATTCTATGTGGGAGTGCAATAGTCTGAATGCAGAGGCAGATGTGAGAATCCAACTCTCTTCTAGCAAGCCGGAAGTTAAAGAGATTTGCAAAAAGATGCAAAATACTTTTCTCTTCACTAAAATATTTTTGTTTTGGCAAATAGAGGTATTTTTTCATTAAAATATTATTTGTATTAATATTAAATATTATGTTAATAGGTAATAAAGTTGACCTTTGAACAACATGGGTTGAACTGCATAGATCCACTTACATGCAGACTTTTTTCCAATAAATACCATAGGGTATTATAAATGTATTTTCTCTTCTTTATGATTTTCTTTTTCTTTTTCTTCTTTTTTTAGTGAGAGAGAGCGAGTGTGTGCACGCACAAGCAGTGGGGAGGGACAGAGGGAATGAGAGAGAGAGAATCTTAAGCAGGCTCCATGCCCAGCACCCAGCCCCATCAAGGGCTCGATCTCACGAGATTATGACCTGAACTGAAATCAAGAGTCAGATGCTTAACCGACTGAGCCACCCATGTGCCCCACTTTATGATTTTCTTAATAATGTTTTTCTTTTCTAGCTTACTTTACTGTAGGAATACAGTATATAATATATATGGCATACAAAATATGTGTTAACTGGCTGTTTATTTTAGCCATAAAGTTTTCCATCAACAGCAGACTATTTGTAGTTAAGTTTCCGGGAGTCACAAGCTATTTGGGGATTTTCAAATATGCAGGGGGCCAGTGCCCTTAACTCCTACACTGTTGGGGTTTTTTGTAATGAATTAATAAATACTTTTAAAATTCTTCAGCTTTGTAATTTCTAATGCTGTAAGTATCAGTAGATATAACCCATATTTTTTTAAAAACGGTTTTTGAGGTCCTCCATAATTTTTAAGATGGCAAAGAGGCCCTGAGACCAAAAAGTTTGAGAGTCACTGATCTGTTTCATTCTTTTGACTTCTAAGTCCAATGAAATTCATTCTATCGGTATATGTGCCCTATTGATTTTATCTGTTTTCTTGGTGAACATTTGGACTATTTCATTTTCTTCTGTCACAAAGAATGCTGCATAAATATCCCTGGAGCTCCTCCTTGTACATGGGTGCAGGCGCTTCCTAAGGTCGATTACTGGAAATGGAATGCTAGGTCAGCAGGAACAAGCATTTTTAGTTGTAAAACTGTGCTCTGTATTTGCCTATACAATTTACATTTCCTGTAACAGGATACAAAGTACTTATTTATTCAAACCCTGTCTCAACACACTTTATATATTGGCCAACTTTGATTTTAACCAATGTGAGAGTCGCAGTGGAATTCTCTGACCACTATTTGTCTTTGGATTTCCCTGATTACTAGTGAGGCTGGTCATCTTTTTACAGGATTACTGGCCATTTGTACCTTCTATTTTATGAATTGCTTGTTCATATCCTATGTCCATTTTTTCTGCTGGATCGTGCCTCGTTCTTTTTGATTTGTGGGAGCCCTTCATATACTCTGTATATTAAACCTCTGTTATATTTAAGGCCAACATGCTCTTTCATTCTATTACATGTCTTTTAACTTTGCATTTTCTTTTGTCATGTCCAAGTTGTTTCTTTTGATGTCAGATTTATCAATTTATTCCTGTATATTTTTTCTTCATGTGTTTTGTTTAAAAATCTTTCCTACTCCCAAATCACAAAAATATTTCCCCTTATTATCTTCTAACACTTTTTAGTATTATTATTTCACAATTAAGTTTTTAATCTACTTGGAATTTTTGTTTGTTTACAATATGAAGTAAAGATCTAATTTAATTTTTCCAGATAGCTAGCCAATTATCCCAATACTATCTATTAAATAGTCTCTCTTTACCTCATTGATTTATGACACCAAGTTCCAACATCTAACAAGTACCCATGTAGACATAGGCTTTCCATCTCTCTATCTACCTAAACCTGTTCAGTACTTCCCTGTGGGAAATACCATAACTTTAAAGCATGTCCTCTTACATGAGAGTTATTTTTCCTTACTGTTATTCTTTTTCAGAATTATCTTAATAGTTCTTGCCCTTTTAGCTTTCTGGCTTAATTTTAAATCAATTTGCCAGGTTGCATTAAAAATTTTGTTGGCAATCTCATTAGGATTATATTAAATTTACAGATTAATTTAGGAAAAAGTATTATTTTTTATAATATTAAGCTTTCTAATTCATTTATCTGAGTCTTCTTTCAATTTCTTCAAAAAAATTTATAATTTTTTGCCTAAGATGATTATGTATTTTTGGTTAGGTTAATTCCAAGATACATTATAGGTTTTTTGTATGTTTGTTGCTGTTTGCTTTTATTATTATTTTTTGCATTATAGTTTTGATTGTCTTTTTTCCTATTGTATTACTAATTGATTATAGTTGGAACATATATATGTACATATATATATAAATGTTATTGGTTTTTATATGTTGGGTTTTTTTTTTTTTTTAAGTAAGCTGCACACCCAGCATGGAGCCTGATGCTGGGCTTGAACTCACAACCGTGAGATTGAGACCTGAGCTGAGATCAAGAGTAGACTCTTAACTGACTGAGCCACCCAGGTGACCCTTTATATGTTGATTTTATATCTGGTCACTCTTTCAATCTTAAACCCTGTATTTGTTTTAACAGTCTGTCAGCTCATTTGTTATGAATTCTGCGTAGATGGTAATATCACCTATAATTGTGATACATTGTATTTTTCTTTTTATTTCTTTATTCCTGTATTTCTTTTTCTTGTCTTATTGGACCATTTAGCACAGTATTCAGTAGTAGTAGTGATAAAGGATATCGTTATTCTGACTTTAAATCTGTTATGTGGTGAATTTCTTTGATGGATAGTCTAATATTGGGCCATTGCTGGGATAAGCCCTACTTGATTGTGATGCAGTAATATGTTAATAAGCTGCTTGTTTCAGTATAGAAATATTTTGGTTTTTTGTTTTTGTTTTTTTAAAGATTTTATTTATTTATTTGACAGAGAGAGATAGCGAAAGAGGGAACACAAGCAGGGCTAGTGTGAGAGGGAGAAGCAGGCTTCCCACGGAGCAGGGAGCCCAACATGGGGCTCGGTCCCAAGACCCTGGGATCATGACCTGAGCGGAAGGCAGACGCTTAATGGCTGAGCCACCCAGGTGCCCCGAAATATTTTGGTTTTTAATGTTTACATCAAAGATCATAACTTAATCTGTAATTTTCTCTTCTTCTTCTATCCTAATCAAGTCTGGCATATTAACAGGTTGAAATGAGTTACGTAGCTTCCCATAAATTCTGAATACTCTGGGAAACTGCTCATTCCTTGAACATTTAATAGAATTTATCCATACATGATATTAACATAATGCCTTTTGCAGGGTAGGGCTGAATCTAATCCCAATTCCTTTCACTATTACTGGTATGTTTTTAGTTTTTCTTTTCTTTTAGGACAATACTGATAATTTTTATTCTTCTCAAAATCATTTCATTTAGGCTTCAATTCTATTGGCATCAAATAATTCATAGTATTCTGGTATTTAAATCTCTTCTGTATTTGTTATGCCTCCCTTTCCATTCCTTTCATTTGTCTGTGACTTCTTTCTTTTTTTTATTGGTAGTATTTTCTCCAGGCTTTTCTATTTGGGTGTCTTTTAAGGATCAAACCTATGGATTTATCAAGCAACTGCATTGTGTTGTGTTTATGTTGAATTTTGCTTTTTATCTCTGTTACTTTCCTCTTCTCGCCATCATTTTTTCCATTTTTCTAGATCGGTACTCTCCAAAAGAACTTTCTGCCATAATGGAAAACTTCTGTATCTGCCACTAGACACATGTGTTTACTGAGCCCTCGAAGTCTGGCTAGTGTGGCCAAAAAATTGAATTTTTAATTTTATTTAATTTTAATTCATTTTAATTTAAATGGCCACGTGTGGCTAGTAACTTACTATACCGAATGGTGCAATTCTAGATTCTTCGTTTGAAAGTTGAAGTCAATGTTCAATTTCTCTTGTTCCTAATAAATGTTTTTAAGTGTATAAATATTTATTTGGGTACAACCCACAGATCTTAGAATGCAAAGCTTTTATTGCTCTTCAACTCCAAAATTAAATTTTTCCTCTTTAGCTCTAAAGTTTTGGGGTTTTTTTTCCAGCTGAGATTAGAAGTGTGCTTTTACTTGTATATGGAGGTGTGAGGATAATGGAATTTTTGTTATTAATGTCTAGTTTCCAGTTTTCATGTGGTCAGTAAACATGGTCTGTATGTTACTGGCGTTGAGTTTATTTGCATGTTTAGGGTAACTGGAGATTTAGAACCTTGTGTATAGTCAATGCTAATAACTATTCCATATGTGTTTGAAAAAACACATATCCTTTTCACACACATTCCCCCAAAGCAGAGGGAATTATAAATACTATCCAGCTTGCCCCGAGGCCTCCTATGTACTTCTTTTGATGGAGACACTGGACATGTTCTGAACCAAGAAGACTCTCTTCTTTTCAAGCCTAGTTATACAGTCATCATCTTTTATATTTTTCTGTCATTTTTTTTCTGCTTATGGCCCCAAAAGGGAAGATGTCTGCCCATACACACTCTACCATCTTGAAACAATTGATTTTCAGACTGTCTAGCACAAGGACAAAGCTCTTCTGCCATGGAGGAGTTTGTGTCTGCCACTGTCCCAACCTCTCTGCTTTAATAACCACTTGGGGGAGGCAGGTCCTGCACGTAGAAGATGGAGGGTGGAGGCCAACTGCAGGGCACACCTGGAGGGGCAGGTGAGGGATGAAAAGGTGACAGTAGCTCAGGAGGGCACAAAGGATGGCAGAACTTCTACTTTTAAAGTAGTGGTAGGGGATGCCTGGGTGGCTCAGTTGGTTAAGCGTCTGCCTTCAGCTCAGGTCATGATCCTAGGGTCCCGGGATCAAGTCCCACATCGGGCTGCTTGCTCAGTGGAGAGCCTGCTTCTCCCTCTCCCTCTGCCTACTGCTCCCCCTGCTTGTGCTCTCTCTCTCTCTGACAAATAAATAAATAAAATCTTAAAAAAATAAAGTGGTGGTAGGAGGCAGTTAATGAAAAAATAAAAATCAAGTTACCTCTGCCATCAATGAGAAAGAGAAGGCAAGGCACAACCCATTTGTTCAATTCTGCAAGAATGTAATGACATTGGGAGTACTGATTGTCTTGGCAGGGTGGGTGCACATCCAGTGGCCAGACACACTCTCTCTGCTGCTCACCAGCCGTGTGACCTTGAACAAGACATCCAACCCTTGTGGACCTCATCTATTGGAAAATGGGGACATTAATACCCATATCACAGTTTGTAATGAGGCTTTAGAGTCCACATGTTTATTGTTCAGAACACAGCTTGAAAAATCTAGAACTTCTTTTCCAATCTAATCTCCCGTCCTACATGAGGACAAAAGTTGAGTCTTACACACCCATGAATTCCTAATGCTTAACACAGGATCTGGTGCTAGAAGGCATTCAATAAATGTGAAACAAGAAAATAGTGTATAAACACCAGACGAGCTAGTTCTCCATAATTGGTAAGGATACAAAGGTGCAAGTTATTGTCAATGTTAACAATGACAGTGGCCCAAGCAGTGGAGAATGAGTGCTTTCATCTTGGTCACTAGGTCCCTAGTGTCAACAGGACTCTTCATCAGGAGGTGCCTTCAGTAAACTAAGAAGCAGATATCTACTCTGAGCATTAGCAACGCTAGGGCCATTGGCTCAGGAGCCTGCAGCTAAAGAGGAAGGAAGTAACTGGCACACAGTTCGCCCCTTGGAGACTCCTACCCTGGAAAGACCTGAGGGGACCAGTGTGAAATCTGTTCTTACTTCATGGACCAGTCTGAAGTCTCAGGAACCACAAATGCAGATATTTGTTGAGTAAATCAGTGAATGGTTACTGGACTTATGGAGAAGATGACTAGCTGCTCATGAAGACTAGGAGACATTTTGAAATATCCAGAGAGGATGAGGATTTGGGCCCTGTCCTTGTCCCTTTCTACATCACCTTAGACCTTTCTTCTTCCTATGCCCTCCCCTGCTGAGCTCCTTCTCTGCTTAGCCCTTTTCCCTGCCCCTGCTGCAGGATTCTCAGGCACTCACCACCATGCCCCCTTGAAGTTTTGTTTCCCTGATTCAGTCTCCAACCACTCCTTTTTAATTTTTTTTTTTAAGATTTTATTTATTTATTTGACAGAGAGAGACACAGCGATAGAGGGAACACAAGCAGAGGGAGTGGGAGAGGGAGAAGCAGGCTTCCCGCTGAGCAGGGACCCTGGGATCATGACCTGAGCCGAAGGCAGATGCTGAACAACTGAGCGACCCAGGCGCCCTTCCAACCACTCCTTGATGTTTATTTCCCTGATTCTGAGGAAGCTGGGTGTAAGGTTCTGTTTCCCCTCTCCTTCTTCTTCATCTTCCCCTTAGTGCTATCTTGCCCCATTTCCCCTCTGGCTTATACTGCCTTGTCTGCCCAGGGGTGTCCACAGAGCAGGGTTGAGCTGGTATGGGGTCAAGCAGAATGTCCAGGGATTAAAAGCAGCCTGAGACTGAAAGAAAATCAGGGTGGTCTAAAAATAGCAAGGATATTGGAACCACAGGGAACTGGGCTCAAGTTCCAGCTCTGCCAGGTATAGCTGGGGGACAGTAGGCAAACCACTTACCAGCAAATTTAACATTTATAAAGTGAGGATAGTAAGAATAATCTCATTACAGGATTGAGTTAATCATGTGAAGGGCTCAGAACAGTGCCTGGTACATCGTGATTAATAAATGTTGGCTATTGTTATGTCATTCTGCACAGGAGGAGACCAGAACACTTCTCAGAAAAAGGAAGTCTCCCACTCTGGATTACTTCTCTAGGGTTGTCATAACAAAGTACCACAATCCAGATGGCTTAAACCATCAGAAATTTATTGTCTCACAATTCTGAAGGCTAGAATTCCAAAATCAAAGTGTGGGCAAAGACATGCTCCTTCTGAACCCAGTAGGGGAGAATCCTGCCTTGCCTCTACCTAGTTTCTGGTTGTAGCTTTCAATGTGGTAGCAGCTCTCCCATCTCTGCCTCTGTTGTCACATGGCATGCTCCCTGTGCATCTGTGTCCAAATTTCTCTCTTCCTATAAGGACATACTGGATTAGGACTCATCCTAATGACCTCATCTTAACTTGATTACATCTGCAAAGACCCTATTTCCAAATAGGGTTACACTAACAGATACCAGGGTTTAGAGCTTCAACAAATCTTTTTGGGGGACACAACTCAACCCATAATACCCACCAATTATTTTAATATTTATCTTCTTGGCACCCTGATTGTTACAATCAGGTGAATTTGGATGGGGTCCTAGACTGAGAACACTAACAACTCTTCCTTTTCAGACATTGGCATCCCCTGCCCCCAACACAAATTCCTGGAAGGCTCCCCATACTTCCTTGGGAGTTCATGCATTTTTAAGGTCTCCACCTGTAAACAATGGCTCCCCAACCTCTATTTCCAGGCCTGACCTTATATTGCAAATCTAGTTGCTTAAAATTTGGAAAATAGAAATCTTACCCAGTTGCCTCCTACATGCTTCATTCGGAAGGTTCCCTCTTCATCTCAATCTTGCCACGTCTAAAGCTAATCTCAACACTTCCCCACCCCTGCTTGTGCCAGTCTCTCAGGAGAATCACCCTTCTCCAAGACTATGAATCTTGGAGTCATTCTTGATTCATCCCTTACTGTAGTAGGTCCCAATGCTATAGCTCCAAGACGGCAGCGAGGGAGTATCCACAAATTATTTTCAACATTTCAGGAAGCTAAATGGAAACCATGCCCATAATAAAACATCAAAGTTAACTGAAGGTCAAGTTCTCTGTTGTTGTCTGGTAAGGTATCGATTCTGAGAGGTAATACCAGGTATATAATGATGGCCAGAAGCCCTGATTGGCTGTATTTGAGCACAGCTCCTAGTTTCAGCATAGGTAACTAGGCTCTTACGAGTTCTAACCTCACAAGCTGCCTTTCGGCTGCCTTTGTTTCTTCAAGACGGCAGCCAGGCATGGACTAAGCCACTGGGACTCTCTGGCAGGTTCTGGACTCCAGATTCCATCTGATTTCACCTTAACCTGCTCTCTGAGCTTCAAGACCAGAATATCCACATAGCCTGAGATGGTCCTAGTGGGGACTGGCCAAGAGATTGTAACCTGTTCCTACATGTAACTCCTCCCCCCCCAATCTTCCTTCTCACAACCCCTTCCCACCACCATTCACTCTCCTTGCCTGGATTCTCAACACCCAAATTATGCAGAAGGACTTGGATTCAGATGCTCTGGGATGTCCACACTTTAGGAGGTGAGTTTGAGACAAGGAGGAAGATTGAGACTCTCTAACCAACTGAATCACAAAACTGCTATGTGCCTGAACTAACTTCCTTTCTTTCTCTGCACATCTGGACCAGGAGATCTAGGTCTTGCTTCCCTGACAAACTATGAGGAACAATTCCAGGGTGCAGAAAATAAAAAGTCTCAGAGAATGCATCACTAGCAGACCTACTTTGAAAGAAATGATAAAGGAAGTTCTACAGGCTGAGAGGTAAATGCTACCAAAGGAAAACTGGAAATGTCAGGAATGAAGGAAGAACAATAAAAATGCAAATACCTATGTAAATATAAAATACTTTTCTTAAGCTATTTATGACTATTCATAGCACAAATTATAATGGTATCTGGGGTAGTTTTCATGTAAGACATGTATTACGTGTAATACATACGACAACTGTAAGATGAAGTCCAGTGGGGGGAGGGTAAAGGGACCTATATAGTTACTTCCACATTTGATTTGAAGTGGTAAAATATTGGGGCACCTGGATGGCTCAGTCAGTAGAGCATACAGCTCTTGATCTTGGGGTTGTGAGTTCGAGCCCCATGTTGGGTGTAGACATTATTTAAAAATAAAAAATCTTTTTAAAAAATGAAGTGGTAAGGACACCTGGGTGACTCAGTTAGTTAAGCATCTGCCTTCGGCTCAGGTCATGATCTCAGGGTCCTGGCATCGAGTCCCGCATTGGGCTCCCTGTGGGGAGCCTGCTCCTCCCTCTGCCTGCTGCTCACCCTGCTTGTGCTTGCACTCTCCCTCGTTCTCTCTCTCTGACAAATAAATAAATAAATAATCTTTAAAAAATAAAATAAAAGAGGGAAACCTGGATGGCTCAGTCGGTTAGGCATCTGCCTTCAGCTCAGGTCATGATCCCAGGGTCCTGGGGTCGAGTCTCGTGTCTGGCTCCTTGCTGAGCAACGAGCCTGCTTCTCTCTCTGCCTGCAGGTCCCGCTCCTTGTGCTCTCACTCTCTCTCTCTCTCCCGTGCTCTCTCTTTGGCAAATAAATGAATAAAATCTTAAAATAAAATAAAATAAAATAAAATAAAATGAAGTGGTAAATTATTAACTCTAAATAGACTGTAAAAGTTAATTATTGTTATGGGTTGAACAGTGTCTCCCCTCAAATTCATACACTGAAGACCTCAGAATGTGACCTTTTTCAGAGATGGGATATTTACAGAAGTAATCACATTAAAATGAGGTCATTAGGATGAGCCTTAATTCAATATGACTGTGTCCTTATAAAAAGGGGAAATTTGGACACAAAGATAGAGACACAGGGAGAACACCATGTAAAGATTGGAGTTATGCAGCCATAAGACAAGGAACTACCAGAAGCTTGGAGAGAGGTCTGAAATAAATCCTTCCCTACTGCTTTCAGAGGGAGCATGGCCCTGCCAACACCTTGATCTTGGAGTTCTGGCCTCCAGAATAAATCTCTATTGTTAAAGCCACCCAGTTTATGTATGGTACCTTGTTACAGCAGCCCCAGGAAATAATACAGTTATATATATTAGATTCTGTAGCACTATCATTGAAACATACAAATAGATATAGGTAAAAAACCAATAAACTAAAATGGAATACTAAAAAAAAATTTTAAATAATGAAAAGAAGGCAAAAGCCAGAAAGCAGGGGGTAAAGAAACAGGAATAAACAGAAAACAAATCATAAAATGGTTGAAATGGGGCCACCTTGTTGACTCAGTCAGTTAAGTATCAGACTCCTGATTTTGGCTAGTTCATGATCTCAGGGTCGTGAGATCAAGACCTACATCAGGCTCTGCGCTGCGTGTGGAGCCTGCTTAAGAATCTCTCTCCCTCTGCCCCTCCCCCCACTCACATGCACACATGCACTTTCTCTCTCTTTCTCTCTCTAAAAAAAAAAAAATGGTTGAACTAAATCTAACCATATAAAAAATAACATTAAGTGTAAGTGACCTAAATCCCAATCAAATAGCAGAGATTGTCAGATTGGAATTTTTTTAAGACCCAGCCATATACTGTCTTCAAAAAAGAAAATTTAGATATAAATAAGTTAAAAGCAAAAAGATGGAAAAAGATATGCCATGCAAATATTAATCAGAAGAAATTGGGGTGGCTATATTCATATCAAAGTAGTCTTCAGAACAAGGAATATTATCATGCACAAAGCATGACATTATATAGTGATAAAAGGGTCAATTCAATCTTGAATATGTATGCACCTAACAACAGTTTTAAAACACATGCAAGGAAAACTGATTGGAATAAACACAGAAATACATAAATGCACAATTATATTAGGAGACTTGATAGTAATTAAGAGAAAAAGTAGACAGATAATTAGTAAGGATATAGAAGGAGTGAAGAGCATTATTAGCAAGCTTGACCTAATTGACCCAACAATAGCAGAATACATTCTTTACATGTGCACACAGAACACTTACCACAATAAAACGTATTCTGGCCCATTTGGGAGGAAAAAAAGCTTAAACAATTTAAAGGAATTGAAAACATACAAAGTATCTTCTCTGACCTAACAAAATTAAATTAGAAATCAGTAACAAAAAATATCTGGGAAACCCCCCCCAAATATTTGAAAATTAAACAACAGACTTCTAAAGTTTTTCATAGGTCAAAGATGATTGCACCAGGGAAATTTGAAAATATTTTGAATTGAATGAAAACAATACATCAAAACTTATGAGATGCAGCCAAAGTAACACTTCTAGGGAAGTTCAGAGCACTAAGTGGTTATATTAGGGGGAAAAAGATCTCAAATCAATAATATTAGCCTCCAACTTAAGCTAGAAAAATTAGAACAAATTAAACTGAAAGCAAGCAGAAAGAAGGAAATAATAAAGATAAGATCAGAAAACAAATTCTTTCATTGAAACAATATATTAAAAACAATAGAATCAGTGAAAGCAAAAACTGTTTCTTTGAGGAGATTAATAAAATTGATAGATCTGTAGCCAAGTTGACCAAGAAAAAAAGAAAGAAAACAGAAATTTCTAATATCAGGAGTGAAAAAATGAACGAACATAGATGGAAAAATCTACGAAATGTTAGCAAATTGAATCCAACACAATATAAGAAGGATAATACATCATGAGCACTTGGCATATATCTCAGGAATGCAAGGTTTGTTCAACATTCAAAATTAATCCAAGTAATTTGCCAAATAAAAGACTAAAGAAGAAAACATGTATGTCAATCAGAATAGATGTAGGACAAGCATGTAACCAATTTGAATACCCATTCACAATAAAAAGAAAACTCTCAGCCAACTAGGAACAGAAAGGCACCTCTTTAACCTGGTTAAGGGCATCTACAAAAAACATACAACTAACATCATGCCTAACAGTGAAAGACTGAAAGCCTTCCCCTGAGTTCAAGAGCAAGGAAAGGACATCCACTCAGCACTCCCATTTAACATTGTTTTGGCGGCCCTAGCCAGTGCAACTGCGTGGGTACACAGACATACAAATGCAAATGTGTATGTCCTATATACTTACATACATACTGTCACACATCGCTTATATATACAGACATACAAATGCAAATGTGTGTGTGTGTGTGTGTATATATATATATATATATACATACATACTCTCATATAGTGCTTGCATATACATATGTATACATACAAATGTGGGGCACCTGGGTGGCTCAGTTGGTTAAGCGACTGCCTTCGGCTCAGATCATGGTCCTGGAGTCCGGGGATCAAGTCCCACATCGGGCTCCTTGCTGAGCAGGGAGTCTGCTTCTCCCTCTGACCCTACCCCCTCTCATGTGCTCTCTTTCTCTCATTCTCTCTCTCTCAAATAAATAAATAAAATCTTTTAAAAATAAATAAATACATACATACATACATACAAATATGTGTGTGTATATATCTACATACATAGTCTCACACATTGTGTGTACATGCATACAAATACAAATAAATATGTGTGTGTCTATACATATACATACATACGAACTCTCACCCATTTCTCGTGTGTATACACATACAAAATGGTCCTGCCACTTTGGAAAAGAGCTTGGCGGTTTCTTACAGTGTTAAGCATAACTTATCACATGGCCCAGCAGTCCCACTCCTTGGTACATATCCAAGAGAAATAAAGCATATGTTCATACAAAAACCTGTATACAAGTGTTTATAGTGGCTGTATTCGTAATCACCCAAAACTGGAAACAACCCACCATGTCCTTCAAGTGGCGGATGGATAAGCGAATTGTAGTACACACAGACAAGGAATCCCTGTTCAGCAATATAAAGAAATGAACTACTGGGGCGACTGTGTGGCTCATTCAGTTAAGCATCTGCCTTCTGCTCGGGTCATGATCTCGGGGTCCTGGGATCAAGTCCTGGGTCTGGATCCCTGCTCAGCGGGGAGTCTGCTTCTCCCTCTACCTTTGCCCCTCCCCCTCTCCCTGCTCTTTCTCATTCACTCTCTTTCTCAAATAAATAAATAAAATGTTAATTTAAAAAAAAAAAGAGGGGCGCCTGGGTGGCTCAGTTGGTTAAGCAACTGCCTTCGGCTCAGGTCATGATCCTGGAGTCCCTGGATCGAGTCCCGCATCGGGCTCCCTGCTCGGCGGGGAATCTGCTTCTCCCTCTGATCCTCCCCCTCTCATGCTCTCTGTCTCCAATTCTCTCTCTCAGATAAATAAATAAAAAATCTTTAGAAAAAAAAAAAAGAAAAAGAAATGAACTACTGATACCCAGACAACAACATGATGAATCTGAAACGCATTACACTAAGTAAAAGACGCCAGACTCGGAGGGCTGCATACTGTATGATTCCATGACATTCTGGTAAATGTCATGGACATTTTATGACATTCTGGAAAAGGCAAAATTATAGGAACAAACCAGTAGTTGTCAGGGGCTAGAGACTAGGGGAGGAAATGATACAAAAGGGACAGCAAGAGGTCATGGTGGGGACTGGGCTGTTCTGTAAATTGATTATGGCAGTGATTATGTGATGACATGCGTTTGTCAAAATTCCTGCACCATGAAAGTGTAGATTTTCCTGTATGCAGATAAATGTTTAAGAGTGAATAAAAGGAACATGGAACCTGGAAGCAAAGGGGCAGGAGCTGGGTCAGGACTGCAGCCGGACTTAGGAGGGTTAGGGAGACAGTTCAGGCCAACGATACGGAGCAGGGGTAGCAGGAGGGCTCAGGGTGGGCAAAGACTGGGCGGAAGGACCTATCAGGGCTCCACTGGAAAGACAACAGCGACATAAAAGCCTGAGACCGATCTCAGACATTTTCAGACATCACGTCCAGCGTGTCCCCAGCTCGATGTGTCTCAGAACCCCTTGGGGAGAACGCATTAGAAAGACAGAAGCAAGCCATGTCGCTCAGGTGCTCCCCTGGTGCAGAGTGGATACCTCTTTTGTGGACAGCTGAGGAGGTTCCAGCATGGGCCATGGCCCCTGAGAACGGGGACAGGGTCAGACCTAAGAACAACTCTCGTAGCAGTGTGAAAGGGGCCGGGCAGAAGGTTCCACGGTGAGGTTTTCAAGGAAGAGGCATGAGCTACTCTGTGAGTCCAGATTCAGGCTCAGACAAAGTCGATAGAAGAGGCAAGCTCACACAGTGGCCCAGGGAGGGTGTGAACAGAATTGCTACATCCCGTGGCTCCTGGGTGGCTCAGTACGTTAAGCATCTGCCTTTGGCTCAGGTCATGAGCCCAGGGTCCTGGGATGGAGTGCAGCATCGGGCTCCCTGCTCAGGGGGGAGTCTGCTTCTCCCTCTCCCCCCACTCAGTCTCTCTTGAAAAATAAATAAATAAATAAATAAATAGAATCTTTTTTTTTTTTAAGATTTTATTTATTTATTTGAGAGAGAGAGAATGAGAGACAGAGAGCATGAGAGGGAGGAGGGTCAGAGGGAGAAGCAGACTCCCTGCCCAGCAGGGAGCCTGATGCAGGACTCGATCCCGGGACTCCAGGATCATGACCTGAACCGAAGGCAGTCGCTTAACCAACTGAGCCACCCAGGCACCCAATAAATAAAATCTTAAAAAAAAAAAAAAAAAAGGATTGCACATCCCAGTGGCAGGCAGGAGGGGTCTACTACATCCCGATGAGCCTACCATATTTTCTCCATCCTTCTACTTCCTTTATGGTACGGAAAGTCAGTAAGGCATGTGCACAAGCGTACTGCACTTTTCTCTATTTGCTACACGACCAGTGATTTGTTTGGATGGACATCAAATGGATATGGGGGGGGGGACCTGATTTTGTAAAAAACTCACCCTTTCTCCGTTACTGGCTGGCTCGTCCCACTTTTATCCTTATCTTCCAGTAAACTGCTTTTGCTCTCTCTCTCTCTTTACCAAAAACAGGTCCTTGCATATCTTATTTGGAGAATTTCAATGCTTTTCACTTTTTTCACAAAGCCAGGGACCATTTTGTCACTTTTTGTGCACACGGCTGTTTCTATAGGGCAATCTGTCTTCAGGAGGGGACACAGCGCTCTAAGCAGACTTTTTCCCTTAAGTCAGGCATACGGTTATTTACAGTTCTGGTTCTGTGGCCCTGGCCTAGGAGTCTGCATTTTGAACAAGCGCACGAAGTAAGCCTGATGCTACAGACACCCATGAGCCTGTGGGACCTGCTAGTCTAATCTAGAGATGGAAAAACCAAGGTACAGTCCCGCTGTTTGATTGAAGTTGGAGACGGCCCCTGACTTTACCTAGCGGGAGGAACAGAAAACATTTTATTTTATTTTTTTTAAAGATTTTATTTATTTATTTGAGAGAGAGAGAGAGAGCACACGAAAGGGGGGAGGGTCAGAGGGAGAAGCAGACTCCCCGCCAAGCAGGGAGCCCGATGCAGGACTCGAGGATCATGACCTGAGCCGAAGGCAGTCGCTTAACCAACTGAGCCACCCAGGCATCTGGAACAGAAAACACTTTAAACGCCAGCAGGTGCCTAATTCAGTGCTTGCTGACATGAAGGCACAATAGACCTTTAACAATCGAAGGTGGGATGGGCTGTGGAGTGGGGTCCAGGCTGTCAGCCGCTGCGTGAGGCGTGTGGCTGGAGTCCTAGGCCGGGTCTGAGGCAGCAGAGAGGGACATGACAGTGACATTCTGGTACACTATGGGTTCCTCTTATAGGATCTGGGGTACTGGAAAGGGAAGGGTTCCCATCTACCTGCCTAGCACCCCCTTCACAAGGAAACCAGTCCTTCCTCCCAGGGCTGTGTAGTACATAATCATAACCCTAACTTTCTATCCACAGTGCCCAAGGAACAGCTCTGGTTTGGGGCATGTGCTAAGGGCCGCGTATGGGGATGTAAAGCGCAGGGGCCAAGAGACGGGTGAATTGACTTGGTGGCAGAAGCCGGTGCCACTCCCCCAGCCCCACCCCTGCCCCCACGGTCTGAGTGCCCCTCTCATCCCAGCCCCCTGGCCACCCCCCAGGTGGGGTGGCGAGCAGACCGGGAGAAGAACTGGGGTTTCGGTTTCACATTCAAGCACTCCTTGTCACCGTCCTCCCTTCCTTCCCTTTCTTCCCACTCCAGGAAACACTCAGGGGTTTTTTTCTTCCCCCTTCATTCTGTGCAGGAGACAAAGGCTCTTCCACTGTCACGGGTAATTTCGGGCTCTTTTCAAGGCAGAGTTTCTCATCACACCTAAGCCTGACGTCCTTACTTCCCTGGCTTTGCAGATTACTCAGAGGGCATAGACAACAAGAGCACAGAGAACAATTCCACTCCTTCTGGGCAGGGATCCATTTTCCAATTATTTCTTTATCCCATTTACTTAATGACCAAATCCAGTGTCATCCCCTCTTTTATGGCTATGAGCAGACCCATGATGAGGGGAAATGGCTTCATGCCACTGCCAACAAGGGGCCCTGCTTCCTCCGAGCCTGGAGGGACCCAGGGATGCTTCCAGGCTCTCCTCCTCTCTGCACCTGTCCCCCTGCCACTCCTCCAGGATCCGCCACCCCTTCCCACCTGTGAATCTCCAGCTCTGCCCATGCCTGGGCCCCTCCCCGTGGCAGTAAACCCGGGCTCCAGCTCCACAAAGCCCCTTCTCACCCTGGTCCTGCTTTAAGAAGCCTCACCTCCCCACCCCCACCCTCCACAGGAGCTGCTCTACCTGACGATAATGCCAGCTGCCGGTGACTGCCACTCTCCACGGCAAGGCTCCGTGCCAAGTGCTCTCCCAGCTATGTGTCCTTTAGTCTCGGTGACGTCCGCATTTTATATAGGTTGAGATACGGAGAGCAGAGAGGTCAAGTGATTTGCTCAAGGTCACATGGGCAGCAAGGAAAAGAGCTACAAGCTGAACCCAGCTCTGATTCTGAAACCCGTGTTCTCAATCACTGCCCTAGCCACCGGGGGCCTCCCCAAATCAAGCCCCTGGCTCCCCTTGACATCCAAGCAATGTTCGATCCTTCTGACTTTGGAGAACCCCCTGGCTCTCCTCCTCTCTCTCTCTTCCCCTCAACCCTCCCTCCTTGGCCAACATTGCCCTCCTCCGCCATCTTTCCACTCCAGCTTGAATCTTTAGCCTTCTCCTCTCACTCAACTTTACCCAGTTGGCTTCCTGAGTTTCGGCTCTTATCTCTATCCCCATGTGTGTCCAATCTGTGTGTCCAGCTCTCCCAAAACTTCTCCTCAGCTCCACAGGTGTGTTTGCAAGGCTTCACCCACCCTCCCACACACCCTCTACCAGAAGCACTGGAGCCAACCGGGTGCCGATCTTCCTTCTCTTCAGGTGGGACACCCCAGGGTCAGCTTGGCCTCCTTCTGTATGGCCGAACTTTTCACTGTGGAATTGGCCATCCACACTTCTAGACCTGTGAATTCTCATCCACCATATTGCAGCTTGGAAGGCACCGGGGGCTCGGAATCGCCACCCTCTTCAGGAACCTGCAGCCCCTGATGGGTACCATTCCTAGAGCCCCTCACCCAAGCTGAGTCCTCTGTACTTAGCTGGCTAGTCAAGTTGGTACACACGAGGCTAGCGCTAGACTGGACTCAGAAGCCACCGCCCCCTGGAAGCCAATCCTTTTATGAGGGCATGTTCTCTACTGGGTTCCAACAGCACCTGGACAAAACTTAGTGCACTGTGTTGTTCTGTGCTACGTGCCATGGACAGCAGTGAGGAGAACACAGAATCCCTGCCCTCATGAAGTTCCCCGGTGTTATTGGAGGAAACCAATAGCCACGGAGAAAATGCGTGAGGTGTGTCTCCGGTCAGGTCTGCATGCCAGAGGTTGACGCTGGCGAGGGAATGACAGAAGCAAGACTGGGCCGAGGGCAGAGTTAAACTGAGATGCAGCCACAACAGAGTCCTCAGCCAGCCCTGTGAGGAGCTCTGAGCTTGATGACTTTTCAGAGTTTTCTCCAACTGAGGCAAGAGGACTGGCCTTTCCCCCACTCCCATCCCATAGAACGTGGGCTGCTCCCAGCAAGGGTCCTCGGATTGGCCAAGGCATCTGCCTCCAGCTGAAGACAAGTGATAAGAGAGAGCTGCTCCATTGGACCATTGCATCCCCTACTCACGGCAGCTGGGGAAGCAAGTGCCTCCGTCCAGAAAGTGCAGCCCACCACAGCATCCACTCCAGGGTACAGGATGCCTACAGAGGGGCTAGCCAATTCTAAGCTGAAGAGAAAAGAAATAAGGGATCAATAGGAGATCTTCCCATTTGTTCTGGATCTTGAAATCTACATTAGGTCTTTGTAAAGTAGACATTTCAAACATCTTCAGTTCCTTCCACCCCTCCTCATGTAAATATAACAATTATGGTTAGTGTTTCCTCGGCGTTTATCATGCGTCAGCTCCTATGCTAAGCTCTTCGCTTATATAACTTACTTAATCTTTACAGTACCCTAGGAATGAAATATGGTTATTGCCCTCATCTTATATAGACAGAAATGAGGGCTGAGAGAGGTCAAATGACCAACGTCACACGGCAAGTAAGACTGGCAAGCCTCACATAGGAGATACCTTGGGAGGCTGACGTTAAATCCTGAGGGTCCCAACCTCCAGCTTCAGCCTGCATGGAAGCAGAGGGACCACACCTGCTGGAATGGGACTTAACGGAGTAACCAATGAGAGCAGAAGACAAGGGGGCTTTCTCCTGAATCTCTACCCCGGGTGAGGCCCGCCCAAAACACGACAGATAAGATTTCTCATCTATCTTGACAAATGGGGGCTTGCAGTCAGTTTAATTTGACTTAAAGCAGAAAAAAATAATATGACATTCTTTCACCCCCAGCAAGAACGAATCCCTTTCTTCAGTGTTCCTACAGCATGGAGTCCATTTCCCTGATGATGGTTCTTCATATGACTGTCCTACCTCCCAAGGAGACCCTGATCTCTCCTAAGGGGAGAGATGGCAACTTTTTCACCATTTCTGCATCCCGTGGACCTAGCAAGGGCCCAGTACACTGGGGGGTCTTCAATAAGTGGGATCTATTGTAACCAAACTTCCTCTGTGTCAGCACAGAAGACATCACAGTGTTGTTGCTCATTTGCATTTCTATATCCCCTCCTGGTCCCCTCACCTCATGGCTCTCCAAGCACATAGAACAGTGCCAACCCCAGGGCAGGTGTTGTGTGGATGCACGTGTGGGTGCAGGCATGCATGGCCGCATGCATGTGTGGGTGCATGCATGCATATGTGGACACGTGGACTGACAGATGGGGCTAGTGAGCAAGTGAGAGAATGCTTGCTGTGGCATCCCCTGCCTATTTGGGCCACTGCTATTTCCCGTTGGCTAAGCAGTGAGCTTGCCACAGGGCCAATCAAATTTAAATGCAAGGAAGTGCATGGCCAGAGGAAAATTCTGCTGTCTCTCCTTCATCCTGACAGCCATAACCTTGAGGGCTAACAGAGGCCCTCCAGACCAATTCTGCCATCAGGAAGGAAAAGCCCTGAGAAAACACTTTGCATTCAGAAAATTAACATTTACAATGCAGCCAGAGAACTAGGAAATATTTCCCCAGCCAAGCACAGGACAATGCCATTTTGGTAGGGTCTGAGGGGCACTGGTAAGCTTACTCCACCTTCCCTACCTCCTCCACATTCCAGATTCCCCTGATGTGGGACAAGGGGTCTCATTCCTGTATGTTGCTCTTGGGAGTGCACACCAATACAACCGTTAGTCAAGAGCAGTCTGGCCATATCTGGTGGCATTTTAAATGAGCATACCATTTGGTCCATGCATTCTATTCCTAAGAATTCATCCTGCAAATACAGTCACATATATGTACAAAAAACAAACAAACAAATAAAAAAACAAAACCACAAAACCCCATAAACATTGTTTATAAAAGCAAAGCATGGAAACCACTGGACTTTCCATCAAAACGGAGATAAATAAATAAGGCATATTTTGCAGCCATCACAAAGAGTGGGAGTTCTACTGCCCTGATACGGAGCAATCTCCAGGACTCAATGCTGAGTGGGGGAAAAGCAAGGTGTAGACCTGTGCACATCATTTGCCACTGTTTGTGATGGTCTTATTTAGCACAGAGGGAAGAGAAGGGACAGTACTATTTTTTAGGCCCTCCAGTGATCTAGGGTTCCTCGGTTCATAGCAGAGTTTGTGGGTGGAGAGAGCATCCCCCTACTTTTCAGCAGGTCCTTCTTTCCTAATTAAGTTCTTTGTGGTCCTGGCCTCTTTGGGATGCCGCCAAGCACCAAGGTCAGAATGGCCACCAAGATGCTCTCTGGAGATGCTCGGCAACACTGAGCCAGCCTCCCTTCTCCAGTATTCCCAGAATGAACGAGGCCAGCCTATAACCAGGCTGCTATCTCCTAGGGACTCAGTCTCAAGCTGCCTTGTCATGCCTTGGCTATGAGCTCTCTAAGACCTGGACCATGTCCTACATAGGAAGACCAGGAATGTACAGAACACACAGTAGGATGGACCTAGTATCTGGACCACCTCCCCATGTGTTGGGAATGGGCCACTAGGTGAATCTTGGGAAGGTGTAGCCCTACCTCCTCCAGAAGAGCTTCAAAGGCCTGAATTTGCTCTCGTTAGCCTCTGCAGCTGGATGGCAGCAGGTGCCCTAAGTTCAGACGATGGATGCTCCCACCAGGGATTTAGGTCTAGAGTGACTGAGAGCTAGAAGCAGGGCGGGCCAGAAGTCCTGCTGCCTGTGGTGGCCTTGCTGCCCCCAGCAGCAGAAGGGGGGCAGTGGTGGCATCTGGTATGCACACTGATGACCGCAGCGTCTTGTCACATGACCTCAGCCATCTTTCTGGCAGCCTGCTGTTCCTGCCTTTTTCTTCAGCCTCCCTAGATCCTGGGAGGGCCCGTATTCTGCTCCAGACATTCAGGGCCCAGGTCCATGGTGGGCAGTGCTGAACCCTGATAGGGGATGGGGGAGGGAGGGAAGAAGGAAATGCGATGGGGTAGATCCCTCTGTGGCATCTAGGGGGATTCAAGGCTGTTTTCCACCCAGTTCGCACCGTCCCAAGCAGCTGGGACAAATGGCTTCATCTCTCTCATTATACGTGTGTTCCTGGCACACACGTCTGCCCTAACCCTCGTCACCTTGTATTGGTTAAACGTCGGCCTCCTTCATTTGCTTGTGGGTGTTTGGAGGGCATTTCATTATTCCTCTCCCTGGGCCTTAGTTTTCCCATCTTTAAAAAGGCGATCGGATAGCATTACCTCCGAGGCTGCTTCCACTGATCATTCTATGGGTTGGTTCACGCATTCAACCAATCAGCCCTCCTGGAAGACTCTGGCTGGATTAAAAACTTGGGGAAACTTAAGGCCCAGAGAGACAAAAGACGAATCATCCAAGGTTAAACAGAACCAGAATTGCAGACATACTACTTTAGGACTCTGAATTCTATAAAAATTGATGCCCGTTCTGTAAACAGAGCCCTCTTCTCTTGCACTTAAGCATTTGTTTGCAGATCAATACCCATTAACAACTGGGGGAGATGGGCAAAGACTCTAGCAAGGGCCCCAGGTCTCCCTGAGTGTGTCCAAAATAGCGGGGAATCACCGTCCAGGGGTTCGGTAAGTCAGCAGAGGAGCCGTCACTCCCCCATCTGGTTCTCTCGGACCCCTCACCGTACCCCTCCAGGACCTCATGGTGAATCAGTCAACACAGAGGCCACCTTCAGAGGTCACTTAACTTCTCTCTAACAAAGCAGGCACAGTTGTTGACTGAATGAAAAAGTGAACCTCAATCATTTCATCTCTAAGTGAGAAGGTTACACTAGATTAAGACTCCTTGAAATTCCTTCCAGCTCTGACATCATCACCATTGCTAAGTGGCTGTGAGACTGGATTATGCAGGGTCCTCTGGCCTTATCAACTGTTTGGAACAATCCTATCTTTTACCCCAGCTAGACAATGATGCGCCCGAGGTCAGGGAGTGTGTGCAGGCCTACTTCAGTGTTTGTGGATTGTATGGTGGGGGTCTCAGCGCTGGCCCGCAGGGTCTGCCCCTTGCTCTTACCTCTAGGGCCCATCTCACACCCCTTCTGACCACAGCTGGGCCGGCCTACCCCCTGCAGGTTTGCACCCCCCTCCTGTCCCAGGGCTTCTCTGACACCGTGACATGAGTCACGTGGACAGCCTGTCCCACAAGCAGGCGTGCATGGTCCAGAGGCGCAGGGCAGTTAGGGATCCTCAGAGCAGCCCCGGGCCATGGCATGGGGGCGGCAGGGCACAAGCAGATACACTCCCCAGGAGCTTCCAGCAGACTGGAGACCAAGTCAACGATGTACCCTTGATTTGGATTTTCCTTCTCCCCCTCACTCATCCCTGAGCTCCCCTCCCAAATACACACATGCACACACAGCCGGCCTAAGGCTCTGCCCTCAGTGGGACTCCAGGCAGAGGCACAGGCCCCTGGGGATCTGAGCCAGAGCCAAGAGAAGGCAGGAGGGCGGCAGGATGCTGCCAAGGAGGGCTTCCAGAGCGCCGAGTAGAATCTCAGGCAGGAGAGAGGGAACCTGACGTGGAGCAAGGAAGAGAAACACTAAAGCAGAAACAATCGTAGGAGGATTTCTCTCAGACAGCCGTAGAGGGGCTTTGGTTGATCCAGGGTTTCTCAATCCATGGATGTCTGTAACTGGACAATTCTTTGTTGAGGAGGGGCTGTCCGGGCACCGCAGGATCTCTGGCCTTTACCCACTAGATGCTAGCAGCACCCTCCCCGGCGAGATGACCAAAACTGTCTCCAGACATTGCCAAATATCCCCCGGTCTGGGGAGGGATGGGGGGAGCAGCGCAATTGGCCCAAATGAGAACCACTGGGTTAATCAGAGATGATTCAAGAAATACACCCCAGGGGGCAGTTTGAGGGCTAGTCACCAGGGAGAGTGGGTAAGCCTATGGACTCTGGAGTGCCATGGTTTCTTCAACAATAAAATGGGGGTGATGGTAATGGACCTAGCTCATGGGTTGGCCAGAAGGCCTTGATGAGATCATTAATATATGTCAGGACACACATGACAGAGCCTGGTACATGTAAGGGCCATGGAAGTGTGACCTCTCATTATTTGTCTGTCAAGGAGAAAGGACCCTAAGGCAAAACAGGAGTGTGAGCTTCCTTTAGGGGGAACTTGGTTTCTCCTTACTGATTCCCCAGCCTAAAGAAAATATGTAGGCAGGAGCGCCCGGGTGGCACAGTCGGTTAAGTGTCCAGCTCTTGGCTTCAGCTCAGGTTGTGATCTCAGGGTGGTGAGATCGGCCCCATGTCGGGCTCCACGCTCAGTGGGGAGTCTGCTTGGGTTTCACTCTCCTTTTCCCTCTGCCCCTCATTCTGTGTGTGCACTCGCTCTCTCTCTCTCTCAAATAAAATACATCTTTTTACAAAAGAAAACTCATAGGCAGAGTTAGCAAACACTCAGCAAAGAACAATTGGCAGGCTAGTGTGGGAGGCAGCAAGAAGCATAGGGCCGGTTCTGAAAGTCTGACTGGAGAGACAGCTACAAAGCCAGAGGTTGGGCCGCCAGAACCATAGCTTCTTGGATGTTCAGGGGCTCATGTTTTCCTGGCCAGTCCACACAGCAGCCTGCCCCCAGCCATCACTGGGGCTTATTCAGCTCAGTCTGTGTGTCTTCAGGCCCCCAAGACAAACATAGCCTGCTCTCTTTTCTGAGAGCATGGCCCCCAAAAGTAGTTACAAGGCAGGCATTCCAGACACTCACTGAGGTCTGGGAACACTGGAACATAACTGACATGTGGGGCTGGAACCACTTGCACAGTTTCTAGAAAGAAAGATGCTCCTAGATCCCCCCTGTTTCAGGGACCCGTTTCTTTCCAGATCTTCCTCCTATCCAGCCTGGAGCTGTGACTTCTCACCCTTCCCTTCCAGGTTGCCTGAAATTCAAAATCCCTGTTATTTAAAATGCAGGACAATTTATCTCCCACGAGTCTGGTCCCTCTGTCCTTCGGGGTGAGGTGAAGGGGTCAGAGGGGAGTTTGCCTTTTGTGGCGAACGGGGTTCTTAAAGGTGGCATCCCAAAGGAGCAGATCTCTCTCTCTCTCTCTCTCTCTCTCTCTCTCTCTCTCTGAGAGAAGTTCCACCTTCCTCCTGGTCCAGGTGGCTCAAATTATAGCCTGTTATCAAAAAATAATGTAATTGTTCTCCTCATTAAAGAAACATCCTCATGTACCACTAGGAAAGAGATGGAACCTCTAAGTGGTGAAGAGCTTGCAGAAGAGCAGGGCGAGCTGATCTGGAGCTCAGGCCCCAGCCCATGGCTTACAGGTGTTTAACTGTCATTTCTGCATTGCTGCATCCTGGAGGCCGACATCCAAAGGGCTGGAGAAGGCCTGGCAGAAAGAAACATCACAGGCATCATGGAGACCCATCCTCAGCAGCCAGCCTCAGGCCCCTCTCCTCTCCCGCCACCCTCCTTCCCTATCCCCCTCCTCTGCTCAGCTCCCCCTGCACAGTTGCTACCCCCACTCGGCCTCCGGTGATTCATCCCTCCATGGCTCTGGCCTCTACAAAGCAGGATTTTATAGACTAGGAAGCCAAGTTTAAGTTGCGGCCATCCCAGAATGTCCAAGCTGCAAAGGCCCGGGAATGTGTTCAGCTGTAACCTCAGCGCTCGGAGCAGGGAATGGGAGCAGGGAGATGAGGATGACTAAGTCAAAGGCACACGGGCCCATTAAGGAAGCCGGGGTCCCTGCAGGATGCAGAGTATCCCTCTGACCCCAGCCACGCCCTCGAGTACCTGAGCAAGAGGGTGTGCGCTTGGGGCCATCCTTTATCTGTTTCTCACTTACAGGGGCCCCAGTTTACGGATCCCAAAAGGCCACAACCCACCAGCACAACAACCACCATGCGCTGGCGGCCCTATATCCTGACCCTGCACACATGGCCGCCAGCGAGTATTTGTAAATTTCAGCATACAGCTTTATTAGAGGGTTGGGTCAACACGCTTTTCTTTAATGCAATGGAATAGAATTAAACTTAAAATATCAGATATTATCACATGTCGTAAAGGTAAGTCCTGTCTCTAAACACTTTTGTTTCAGTTATGGATCTATAATCTATATTTAAGTGGGTCTGTACTGGGTCAGGTTGTACAACCCTATGAAAAAGCCGGAAAGCCGTTGCCTTATACCCATGTGACAAATCAGCCACCCAATAAAAGCTTTCAAAAATGAATATTTGCTTGGGGCGCCTGGGTGGCTCAGTTGTTAAGTATCTGCCTTCAGCTCAGGTCATGATCCCAGGGTCCCCGCTCCGCGGAAGCCTGCTTCTCCCTCTCCCACTCCCCCTGCTTGTGTTCCCTCTCTCACTGTATCTCTCTCTGTCAAATAAAATCTTTAAAAAAAAAAAAAAAATGAATATTTGCCAACCGAAATAGATACCTTGAGCCAGGAAGAACTCTACTCAAGTGCCCTCCCCATAGCAAGAAAGGGTGGAGGCCACATTCCCACTCACACTGTACTGAGCTCGGCCGCCCCTAAAGCACTATCCACCGCATGACTTGGTTTGATTCCCACCACTAGAGGATCAGTGTTCCTGGCTGAGAAATGGGCAGATGGAAGACCTTCCCGGAAGGGTGCCAATGACGTCAGAGGCAATGAAAGCGGAGCACCCCGCACCAGCGAGTGAGTGTTCAACAACAGTAGGATGGCAGCTGGTGGGCGAGGAGGCCCAGTGGCAGGCAGAAGGAACTCCAGGGTCTTCTGGGCCCTCGCCCAGCATGCTCTCCTGCCCAGGCTCGAGTAGGACCTCTGTGCAGGAGGGTTTAAGACCGGGCTTCTGCCTCAGGAAAGCGCCTTTGGGGGTTGACCAGGAAATGTCCTGTCTTCAGAGCATGTGCCACGATGGGATGCCCTCAAAGAGAGAGGGCAGAGCCTTGGAGTAGAGTCAAAGGTGGGGACACTCAAGTGGAGACCATGCAAGAGACACCCCTCAGGGTCACTGCCTCAAACACACTCGAGGAGGGAGGTGTGGGCCTGACTCCATGCCTTTTCCTTCTCTTTTCCAAAAGGCCCTGCCTGCCTCCGGTCCACCCCTCGGGTCAACAGCTTGCATTTGAGCACCTGAGGGGATGCTCCTCTCCAAAGTGCATTACCGAGGCCTGTGGTTAATTTTTCAGTAGCTGCTTGCCTTGCTAATGCTCTGGGAAACCGGCTGGGCCTCCACCCCTGCCTAAGTGCCCAGGCCTCCCCCACCCCTGCCCTACTTGGGCAGGAAGCCCGGCGCTGCCCCGCAGCCAGGCCCACCACACCGCCATCAGCTCCCGTGTGTCCTCTGCCAAGGACTCAGACCTCTGCCAGGGGGTCTGGCAGCGTATTTTACCAGTAATTGTACCTGGTCCTTGCATGATAAGCCCAGGGAAGTGAAAAGTTGTGTCTTATTTCACCTGGAGAACCAGTCACGTTCTGAAGTAAACGCTGCTTAGGAAGACATCCCAGGTCTCCAAGGTTGATGGGAAAAGGAAAGTGGCCTTCTGAGTCTGGAGACTCTACACTGTCACCAGGGCCATCAGGATGCCCAGCCCCGGTCAGCTCTAACTCTTCCTTCTGCCACCACCACACTGGCCTCAGTGGGTCTTCACCACACTGTGCCTTGCGAGGCCCCAGGCCAGAGACCAGGCTGGAGTGTGTGGGTCTCCAAGCCCACTGGCCTGTGACCCCCCAGAAGAAAGCACCCTTGCTTTTTAGGCTGAAATCATTATAGTCTAAGTCCCTACCACCATCTACCCAAAGTGTACCTACCCCACCTCCACCACTGTTTTTCTTAGAGTGTTTCCCAGAAGACTGCCGGCAAGGGCTCCCGAATGAGGCCCTTCTTCCAGCATCTGGTCTTGCCACCACGTTGCCAATGACCACATGAGATGGCCATGCACCCACTTGCGCAGGCATGGCTATTTCCACAGAAACCATTGATGCCCCCACTTGAGGGGGAACAGGATCCCCGGTGGCCCACAGCACAACCAGGCCCAAGGGTCTCTGGGCAAAATGTCCCACAAAGCTTGGAGTTAACCCACGTCCAGCACTCTGGGCTCACACAACCCTCGCGCTGACCTTGCCACTCCACTCCCCTTGCCTGCGCCAACATGATTCCCTGGAATGGAAGGGTGGACCAGGGGGTGGGGGAACAGGTGCAGCTCAATCAGCGGGAACTCTGAACTGCCAGGCCAATGCTCCCCAGGCCCAGAGGGGACCTCCTTGCCCAGTGCTGAGGTCCCCTCATTTCCCACCCCAGGACAATGACCAGCTAATAGAACATCCATTCTCTGCAGCAAGAAAGCCACCCAGATTGTGGTCTGGCCTGGACACTGGCTGACTTAAGAAAAGAGCAATGAGTACCCACCTTAAAGGCACGCTTTCCATCCTTCGTGAGAACAGTTGCAAAGCACCTGCCAAGGGCCAGGCGCTGGGTCTGGGAATGGAGGGATGGCCCGGGGCTCACAGGTTAAGTGGGTCTAGGCCCTACTGCAGGGGTGTGGAGGCTCCAAGTGGCCCGATGCCCCCCCCCCCCACACACACAGTGGGGCATGTAGTTACGGGGGCAGTCGGGCACAGCATGGGAGCTGGACGTAGTGGGCAAAGGGCGTAGAGTCAGCATTGGGCAGCCTCAGGCTGCATTCTGGTTCTCCTCCCACCAGCTGTGTGATAGGGAAATTCACCACACTACCCAAACCTCGCTGTCCTTTCCTATGGAATGAGGACATGGACCCAAACCAGACCATCTGTGCCTGCAATCTACCTCTCTGGTGTCCCCTCAGTATCCCTGGTGTCTTCCTGCCCAGTGGGGCCTAGGCACGGGGGGCAGCCGATCCACAGTTGCTGGTCTCCTGCCTAAGCCCGCTGAGAAGGGACCGTGCGGAGCAGAGGGAAAGTGGTGGGGCTCCCCCTGTGAAGTCCTCAGAGGCCTTAGGCAAAGTCAGAAGTGACAGGGGCACCCCATCCCCCACCAGCCCCCATCCCGGGGCACCCAGCCTAAGGCTGGCTGCATTTGCATCTTGTTTGCATAAATTTGCATAAGCACTGTATATGTGTATCTTGTAGCCAATTATTTCATTCAGGCATCACTGCATTCCAGGAAAGGGCACCAGGAGAGATGTGGCCCTGTGGGCGTCAGTGTCAAAAGGGCACTCAGAGCCCCTGCCCCATCACCCCCGAGCCCTGGGCCTGCACCTGCTGACCCTGAACCCTTCTCAGGAGCTACTGTCTCCTGTCTTGGGCTGCGACCACCAGAAATTCCAGTTTCCTGGGGAAGGCAGAGTCTTGACACGGCCAATCTTCTCCTACTCTTCAGTGGCCTTAATTTAACCAAAGGAGAATCTTACAGATGTGGAGGGGACTTTCGGGATGTCTAACACAGGGACGGTCAACCTGATCCCACCTATAGATAGGTAAGAGGGACCCTGATCTAGATAAAGGATGGGACACCCACCCACCCTTGATCTAGGCCCTCAGCCCACAAAGGCATCTGCAGAGACCTCAGGCTCCTCAGAGCATTTGCGACCACTGCATTTTACCTCTGGGGGAATGGAGGTCTGAGGAGGGGAAGGCTCTTGGCCAAAGTCATGGCAGATGCGGCAGAGCTGGAACCCCAGAACCCAGGGAAGCTGACCTCCTCATGCACCCAGCAAAAGTGGAGAGCATGCCCAGGAGACTGCAGGCCTCACAGGACAACTTCCAGAATCAAAGCAGCCAGATGGGCCTGGAGCGGAAGTGGGGAGACAGGGGTCCCATCCTCCCTTCCACCCTGGGGGAATGAGGGTTTCTGGAACTTCAGGAAAGACTGTGATCCTGAATAGGAGAGTGGAGGGGAGACAGGACCTTGCTGCCACCAAATCAGGCCCTCGAGCCCCGGCCAGCCTAAGGGACAGAGTGCACCTAGGGTCCTAAGACTCTCTTTTCACCCTGCCTTCCACCCTGCTTCTGGATAAGGGGTAGGTAGGGCCTGTAGTCTGCAGTCCAACCCTTGGCCTAGGCCCAGGGGATTGATTGTGGCAGAGGACAAGAAGCCAAGGTTATCTAGGTGAGGGGAGGTAGGGACTTAACATGAGTACCATCTGTACTTAGCTTACTGCTCCCACCTCATCATCCCCATTTCACAGATGTGTTGAGCTGGCAGGAGTGGGAAGCCTAGCAAGGGGAGATTTGATGGTCAGCTCCAAGGTGGAGCATGGCCAAGTCTCCTGATTCCCAGACTAGGGTACCATGGCACCCGCTGACCTCTGGGACAGGAGACAGGGGAGGGGTGGTGAGCATTCATTGCCTACTGGTTCCTCACCATGGGGTCAGAGGAGAAAGAGTTCCCTGAGCACTTCTCAGAGGAGGAGAAGATCTAGATCAGGACACAGGACAAAGGAAGAAGACTTTTCCAAGGGGGAAGAAGGGGCCTGCCAGGAAGTATATTTCTTATGGATCAGGCTTTTTCAGTGGTCTGTCTTCTTCTCCCTGAACACACTTGCTTTTTCTCTCTGATTGGCTGGCAATGTTTTACTGAACACCTACGAAGGACCAGGCACTTTCCTGGCAATTTCTCACACCACCTGAGGAGGTGTATTCTCTCAGATTACAGCTGAGGGGATCAAGGTTCTGTGGGGAGACCACATTTGAATCCAGGTCAGCGTGTTTCTTTACCCTACAGACGCCTCCAGAGACCAAGCCTGGGCCCCTCCTCCTCCTAGGAGACCCCATGCCCGGCTGACTGTAGTTCCTGGCCCTTGGCACAGATCGCAGCTCTTGGACCATTATCCACCTGATCCTTTCCTGCCAGGGCCCAGCAAACATTTGAAGGTGGCTCTGAGGATGATGACACACTCAATGTGCACGCCAGCAAAACCAGCACCACGCCAGAGAGACACACGCAGGCTCTTGGCAGCCTACCTGGCACTCCACAGACCTGCTCCAGGCTGTGCAAATCTCAGGGGGACAGGGTCGTGGAGCCGCCGCCCCTGCGGAGGCTGGGCACAGCTGATGGAAACTCACCTAGGCATGGCAGGCACGGTGAGGAGTGTTGGGGACAGAACCCCGCTCCGTGGCTCATGTCCCCTCGGGTCGCACCACACAGACAGCCCCTGTTCCGCCCCCGCACCACGCTGGCCCCAGGCCTGGGCACTAACGGGGGTCAACAAAGGTGTGCCGGCCACTGCCCACAGGAGCCTTCCACTTAGTGAGGCAAAGGTAGCAGAAAGATCAGGGAGTCAGGCCTCTGTCATTTCCTCAGTGTGGGAGGCCAAGCAGGTCACTTTCCCCATCTGCGGAAGGGAGCCAATCCCATTCACCTGGCAAGCGCATAAGTGAGGCTTGTGTGGGGTGATTTACACATGGCACAGTGCTGGCCTCCAGGTGGGACTTCAACAAATGTCATTTGCCTTCCCTCACCTTTCCTGGAGAACCAAGACGCACGAAACAGAGGGAGCAGGTTGAAACACGGGGGCGGGGAGCGGGGGGAGGGCTTATCTCCCTTGCTGACCACAGTGTGTTTGTAGATGAGCCTGAGGTCAGTGACCCCACCTCTGCCCTGCACAGCTGTGACTCTCTGAGTCCCAGTCCGGGAGCTGACTCTCTCCTCCGCCCACCCCCTGCACTCAGTGAGCTGAGCGCATACCACCCAGCGAAGGAGCAGCCCGCGCAGAGATGGCGGCCGAGGCCTCTGGTGAGCAGGATCCCTCCACCCCAGGCTGTGGGGAGTCCCCTGGCATGAAGGACAGTACCTTGCACCCCCCATCAGGTGAGACAGACGTGCGGAGGGACGGAGAGGAAGCAGGGAGGGGCATGGTGTGAGCACCTTTTCATGATCTCCCCCAACGTGACCCCAAGCCGGTGGGATTTTCTTTCCTCAGTGATGCCTCGCTGCCCTGCAAGCGCACATCCTTCTCCCTAGCCCTCCATCCTCTTCTCAAAACTCCAGCGGAGGACGTGCCATGACCCTGCTCTTGCCATGAAAGGGTGATGGCCGCCGAGTGGGGAGAGAGGACTGGCCATGGCAGCACCCAGGAGTTTTCCTATTTAGTTTGCTTACATAACTGGCTTTTTCCAAAAGCAACTTAAAACGATAGCTTAGAGTGAAAAGTTTAACGCCAAGGCTTATTGTAAGCTTGATACCAAAAAAATCATGGACTAGGGAAAAATAAAGTAGAACTTAAATACATTCAATAGGGATCATATAGTCAGGACTATGAGCCTGAGTATCCTAGTTACCATGGTAAAAAGAGAAATAAGATCAGTTACTGGAAAGGAGTAAGTGTACCAACCTTACATTTTTCTTCTTGGAGCTTTGTGGTTTTTTTGTTTGTTTGTTTTTATTTGTTTGTTTGTTTGTTTTAAATTTTATTTATTTGGCAGAGAGAGATACAGCGAGAGAGGGAACCCAAGCAGGGGGAGTGGGAGAGGGAGAAGCAGGCTTCCCGCGGAGCAGGGAGCCCGATGCGGGGCTCGATCCCAGGACCCTGGGATCACGACCTGAGCCGAAGGCAGACACTTAACGACTGAGCCACCCAGGCGCCCCTTCTTGGAGCTTTGTATAATGGGCATTGAGTGTTGTGAAGGACAGAGTCATTTAGTCCCTATTTATAAAAATTCAGGAGATTAAGTCAGGCCGTTTGGCTGGTAAGAACCTCTGAGAAAGCCAAGGGGACAGTATTAAAGTGCCAGCCGGTGAGGCTGGGTGTAGCCTGAGACAGGCTCCCAGTCATCAGCTGTGGCCCAGGTGCTCAAGGGGTTGCTGGTCTCATGTGTGCCATAGACCAGGGTTTCTCAAACTTGAACGTGCACATTATCTCTGGTGGATCTTGTTAAAATGTACTTCGGATTCAGGACATCTGGGGCGGGGCCGAGACTCTGTTAACTCTAAACCCTCCCTGAGGCCATCACGCGCACCAGCTTTGGAGCAAGGGACTAAAACCCAGACTTCTTTAGTTGTGTGCCTTTGCAAACTCCCCCAACTTAAAGGCAAAGTAATGCTACCATAGACCGACAAGGAGGACCCACTTCTGGGCTCATTGAATGCTCCCTGGAGGTACTGGGCCAGCCTCCTACATTCTCACTGGCCACCAGTGGTCTAGTCACAAGCCAAGACACTTGACGATACACAGAGAGTTAAGTACCTACTATGTGCTAGTGAGCTCCCTTAGAGGAGTGGTTGCTCCTACCCACCCGATCCCCAGTCCATTATCCACACTCCCCTTTTAGCACTTGCCTTTAGAACCTTCTCCACACTCTTGGGCTGGCCACAGTTAAATCTCCCGTGGATGCACAGTTCATTCCACTGAGCTCAGAGACATTTTCCTCTCGGGAGGGCTCATGTTTCAACAGTAGACTGGAAGAAGGGCAATCTTATGCCAGAGTACTAAGCTCCGGGGTACTGAGGTGGGGGTCCCAGTGCCCTGGAAGCCAGCCTTATCATGCTATACAATACTGGTTCGAAATGAGGTGCCAAGTGGAGACAAGACTTTGTAAACTTCAGTCCCAGGCCCCAAGCACACTGTTGCCAGCTTGCTTCTGCATTCGGTGCCTCTTCCTCACAGACTATTCCTACCGTCGGCCGCTACCTCAGCTCTGGGTGGTTCCCACATGCTTTTACCCATTGGGTCACCTCAGTGGCCGAGAAATTCCTCCATTTGCCCAGATCACCGTCAGGATCGCCCACCCGAATTGCAGCCTCCTTCCCTCCCTCCTGAGAGCAGCTCCTTGCGCCCCGAGGCTTGAGCACCCTCCGTGGGGCTGACGCTCCAGCCCAACAGCACTAGATCGGCGGCGGGGGGGGGGGGGGGGGGGGGGGGGGGGGGTAGGCAGGCTGGCTCCCAACCATCAGAGTACGCTGGGCACATGGCTCCTCGTGGCCATCTCCTCACAGTCAATTAGGGTATTTATTTTGTGAAATGGATGTGCTCTGTCCTAGCCTATAAATGCTCGATCAATCCAAGAAGCTGAGAGTGCATAACGTTCTTCTCCTCTCTGGCCCAAGAAGGAGGTGAACCTAGATTCTCTTCCTGGACACTCGTAGTCAAAGGGGCTAGCCTTGTCTTCAGAGAAAAGGGCAATCTCAGGAGGCTGACACCAGGGGCTTCATAAAGAGAATATTCGGCAACTCTAGGCCCAGACATCCAGCAGTGCGTGTACTGGGCACTTCTTCTGTCCCAGCACCAGGCTAGCTCTGGGGCAGGCAAGCGAGGACAGCAGAGGGGCTCAAGAGCCAATGGGGGAAGCTTCCTAGAGATGCTGAAGGAGGTGAAGAAGGGTAAGTATGGGGGTACATTCACTCAACTATGTGCCAGGCACTGCGAATACAGAAGTGAATGAGGCAGAGCTAACTTCCTGCCCTGGGGGAGCTCACATTTCTGTGGGAGCAGGCAGTTGATACACAACAAACGGGAGAAGTGTGTCTTATGGCATGTTAGGAGAGAAACGCTTTTAAAAAACAGAAAAGAAACAGGACATGGTACCTGGATGAGGGATGAGGGATGATGGGGTGGGTCTCACAGAGATGATGATATTTCAGCAAGGACCCGAAGGAGGAAGCGGGGGCACAGGGACGCCCAGGGGCCAGGCAGAGGGAACGACAAGGGCTGTGGCCTGTCTGGGGACCCTGCCTAATCTATCGGAGGGAAAGAGAGGAGGCCACCAGAGAAGGATGGGGCGGGGGGTGGAGCAGAGAAGTAACACGATCTACCAAACATCTCGAAAGGATGGTTCTGACTGCTCTGCCCTTGGCCTGATCAGACATGAGGCTGGCACAGAAGAGGTGCTCAGCCATTCAATGCACTGTCCTCCCTGCTAGATCAGGACAGACCTCTTCCCAAAGTGGGGCCCTCCAAGGATTCAGGAAACATTTCCTGAACCCTCACCCACACCAGACCCCTTGTCAGTTAAGCTTCTCCCAATCCTGGGGGGAAACAGACGAGCAAAGCGCCAAGGCCAACGGAGTAGTTGGTGCTCTGTCCACTTAAGTTCTTGGCCTTCAGTGGGGCATTCACCGACCTCCCCCCTCCCTGTCTCCTTCAGGTCCCTGGATGTTCTCTTGTAGAAGTTCATGCTTCCCTTAGGACGTTCCTCCCTCTATAGTCCTCGGCCAGGCCAGCCTTCATCTCTCTCCAACTCATGGGGAGCCCCACAAAGAGGCCCACCAGGTCTCTTTGGAAGGATGCTGGATGGGTCCAAGGGTCCTTCCAAGAAGGCTGGAAGAGCTCTGAGTGCCTCCATTTCCCAAGCTCAGCCTCCTTGTGCTGCTCGCTAGTATTGTAGGAAGGATGCTCAGAGATCGCCATCAGCCAGAGATATTTAAAGAGCACCCAGTGTGTGGCCGGGGGGGGGGGCACCAAAGGGGGCTAGGAACTGGTTCTTGTCTTCCTAAAGTTTACAACCCACTGCGGCAGCAACCCACCATCCAAGGGCAGCGACCAGGCGTTGCGCACCTGGGTCCCTGGCACACGGAAGAACGTTGTGTGGTACGGCAGGATTCCCTGAGCCGGGAGCTCAGAGAGGGTGTTGTCCTGGGGCAGCATGGAGCAAAAAGAGGCAGGAGAGGATCTGGGCCTTGGGGCCTTGGGGCAGAGAGCTGGGGACAGAGGGTGTTCTAGGCAGGAGGAAACCTGTGGAAGTGAGCAAGCGCAGGTGCTCAAGGGCAGATCTCAGGGTGGCGGGGGGGGGGGGGGGGGGGGGGGGGGGGGGGGGGGGGGGGGGGGGGGAGTGAGGAGAAGAGGCGCTTCACAGCAGCATTCCCACCACCATGGGGAAGGTCGGAACTCTGCCTCCTCACCCCCTACTGTGCTCTTTGGGGTCCATTTGTAGGGCCCAGTCCCCTGAGTCTGGCCTCAGGGCTCAGATAACCCCTCCCTAGGGCTTATCTCCCCTGCCCATTAGGGCTCCCTGGAATAATCTAAAGCTCCTCATCAGGGGCTGGTGGAATATGCCCCCCAGGCATTTCCTAGATGGAGTCCCAAGGGTCTACCCCAATCAGTCTCCCAGGAGATGAGGGACCTTAATGCCAAGGGTGGCCCACTTAACCAGAGCCCCCACCTCCTCACCTGTAAAGGGAGGGGAATAAGTCAGCAGCACCTGCTGTGAGGTTATAGGTGAGAAAGGGCTTCAGATGGGTGCATACACCTCTAGAAAGACACCCCCAGCATATTCTCACTTTAGAGCCTCCTCCCTGCTGTGCTGTGACCCCACCCACATGGGGCAAGGGAGGGCAGCAGGCAGTGTTGGGGGCCACCCTTCTCAGGGGCAGGGGAGTGTGTGGGGGCCTCAGAAGTCTAGACAGGAAGGCAAATTGTCCTCAGCAGCTCCTCCCAAGCGCCCCCCACCAGCTCCCAGGCCTTGAAACCTGAGGATATGGGAAAGGATCAAAGGTCTACCCTATGCGTGGACAAGGGACAGAAAAGTACCAGGACCACAGTGCCTTGGAGGCTGCCTTGTTGAGAAGGGGCCTCAGTTGCCTGCTGCTTCAGCGGCAGGAAGGAAGGAATCAGTATCCAGTCCGACACCTCGGCCTCTTACCCTGTGTGCAAACCTGACCGACCGTCACCCTCGGTTACAAAATGGCAGTGGATCTGAGGCGTCCCTCTGATTAAGGAAGTCGCCCTGGCCTCCACGCCCTCACTGTCCTGGCTAAGTGGCGGCCCGGAGTTCTGCACACTTTAGCCCCGGCAGGGAGGAGGGGACGCAGATCAGGAAGTGGGCGGGCTGGCTCTGAACGTCGGGCCGGGGGCGGAGGGTCGGCGGTCGGCGGTCGGCGGGGCTGCAGCGCTAGGCGGGGATGGGCGACCCTGCAGCTCCCCGATTGTGGTCCCGGGGGAGGTGGCCGAGGCGGATAAGCAGCGGCGAGCTGGCGGGCGGCCACCTCCGCCTCAGGTCTGTCCCCGCGGGCGGGCGGGGCGCGGGGAGAGGAGGAGCCTCGGGGCCGGGCCACCGCCTCCAACGCGGACCTTCAGCCGCCGCCGCGGCTCCGAGCGGCGAGCCGGATTGGTGAGTGACCCCTCCGCCGCGTCCCCGCGGGGCTGTGGGCTGCGCCCCGCCCGGGACCCCCACCGGGACCCCCGGCGGCTACCCCGCTGCGCCCCGCGCCGCCGCCGATCTGAGGCCCGGCGCCGCCACGCGTCTGCAGGCGACCCGGGCCGCGGGGACCGAGCCACGTGCGCCCAGCGGCAGAGAACCCGGATCCCCGGTCCCCCACTCTGCGCGCCTGCCTTCCCCGGGGACGCCGGCCGCGTGCGCGGGGCGGGGAGGCAGGGCCGGGGGCGCCCCGCGCGGGGCGGGACTAGGGAGAGCGGGCGTCCCGACCCAGGCTGCAGCCTTGCGGAGCCGCCGAGGGCACGGGTCCCGGGTCCCCGAGGCTCCGGCCGGCCGGTCTGCGGGGAGGGCGGGACCTTACCGTCAGGCCTCTGAGCCGTTTCGCCGCCCCAACAGAGCCGGCGACAAGGGCGGGGGCGCCCGACCTTGAACTGGAAGAGGCCAGGCTGACCATTGCCCGCCCCTGCCCTCCGAGCTCTGACCATTTCCCCGAAAACCCTCCTGACCATTTCCCCGAAATCTGGGGGCAAGGTTGCCCACAGGGGTGTGGTTGGAACTTTGGGCACTCGGTAGATGAAGGGGAAGGTACTGAGCTAATGTCGTTTTGGGGGCCAAGAGGCCGAAACCAGGGAGAAAATGCGGGCAAGTCCTGCTGGAGCCCTGGCAGAGGGCACCGAAAGGCCTGTCAGGTGTCCAGGGCCACGTCTGAAACAGGCTCCAGAAGTGGGGTTCTGGAAATAGCCCCAGGGAAGTATTTCTGTCCATCGGAGTGCAGTGATGATATAACTAATAGCAGACATTTATTGTGCATTTATCTGCCAGGCAGCTTGCTTTGCACACTGTCCCAGTTAATCCTCAGGGCAAGAAGGCACCCCTATCATCTCGTTACAGATGGGGAAACTGAGCCTCAGAAAGCATGGGTATTTGGCAAAGATACACAGGTAGCAAGTTGCCGAAAGAGGGATTTGTACCCAGATTTATCCGACTTGGCAGCCCAGGGGAACCTGCTAGTGGGACAGACAGGGCATGTTCTCAGAAGTGGCAGCCCAGCAAAGGCAGTGCTGGGGTCCAGGATATGCACAAGACCAAAGGGTCTCACCTGGGTGTGTCCCTTCAGTCACCTGCATGGTTTGTTAAAAATACAGATGCCTAGGTCCTCCCCACGGCTGACTGAATCTGAGTCAGCATGAACCCCCCCCTGCACCCAGCCGGGAGCACCTGGAGGACTGTCTTACTCATCTCTGTACCTGTCGCTATCCCTCCTGGCCGTCAGGGATCGGGGGGAGGGGTGGTGGGAGGGCCGCTTGGAGCAGGTGCTTGATCATCGTCTGATGGATAAATGGCCTTAGTGGGGCAAGGGGCATCACTGGGGTACAAAGGTTCCCTGAAGGAGGCCTTGAATGATGGGCAGGTGGGCTCAGCCAGGCAACCTAGGAGTTGGCATGGGGTGACGCTGGCCTCAGAGCCGGCAGGGAGCTCAGCCCAGGCCACCCGTTCACTAGAGGGCGGGACAGCCAGTCCCAAGCCCGCTGACTTCCCAGGGACCTGTGGGCACTCTAGGACCACAGGTGTGCCCTCTCCAGCCTAGAGATGCCAAACAGGTAAATTGCTCTCCAGTTCATATTTCCTGTCCTTGCCTCGTGGCCCTTCCCTCCTTGCGCTTATCAGAGTATTGGGCAGGGCTCCAGGTAATTAAAAAGTGAAAGTCAATGACCATAGTGCAAAGCTGCGCCCCTGTGCAGTGGAGCTGCCTGACAGTAGGTGAGAGCCGCTGGCTTCACAGTCCCCTGGAACCGAGCTGGAAGCTCAGCTCTTTCCCATGTGACCTTGGCCAAGTCCTCAACTCTCTGCACTCGCTTCTTCATCTGTAAAACCTCGCTGAGGACACTGCACCTGATATCTCTATGTAACAGCGACAGTAATACCTGCCTGGGGGATTAGTTGTGTGAAGTGCTGAGTTTTAGGAGTGCAATAAATTAAATCTCAGAGCCCTCCCACTCCCCCCCGGGATTTGAGCGTTAATCGGCTGGGGACCTTCGAGGCTCATTGCTCTTCTAGTCCAAGCCCCTCAGTTCCCTAGAGAAGGTGGCTAAGGCCCAGAGAGTGGCTTCTTCTCTGTTGCAGAGCTGGCCACGGGCCCAGGCCTCCAGGCTCCCAGCTTGTTGTCCTGGCCAGTGCCTTCCAGACTGGGAGAAAAGTCTGTGCTCCTGCTTCATTCCCTGGCCAGCTTGCAAAAGAACACCTCAGTGGCCGGGGTGATTTTCAGGCACGTTGGGAAGGGCCAGGGAAGCAGGCGATGCAGTGATGTGCAGGCTCCCTATGGCTGGATCTATCCCTTCCCGCCCACCCCCCGCCCCCACCAGTATAGTGGCCATGACTTCCTTGGCGGGGCGGGCCAAGCTGCATCAATGAGCCTGCCATGAAATTGCTTTTTATTACCTGGACCGAGAATGGTCCTCTGGATTTAAAACAAGGAAGCTTGCCTTTTTAAGCAGTTATTAAGACCTAAGGTCAAGCTGGCTCTTTTCATCCCTCCTGGGGGCTGGAGGGGTGTGTGCCTCTTTTTTCCACTCATATTCTGTCCTTGCCAGCCCCGCCCCAATCCAGGAGGCTGTGGGGGTTACGGAACTTGGAGAGGGGAGGAAAGGAGGGGTGGGGATGGGCCACTCTAGGTGGTTTTCAAACATTCGACTACAGAATTCTCACCTCCTCTGGCTGCCCTCTGCAGCCGCCCAGCCTGCCCAGACCTCTGCACATCCGCCCTTCACGTCCTTGGCATGCCACGGGCACCTCTTGGATCACACCTGAAATGACAGTCATCATCCCTGAACGTTCAGTTCCCCGCATGCCAGGCCCCGGGCCGAGCGTGTTATATCTGTGCGCACATTTGAACCTTCAACTCTCTTAGGAGGTAGATAATATTGTACTCCCAACCATATAACTTTCTCGAGGAAACACGAGGCTTCAATCCATTCATCCCATTGAGCTTGGGGCTCCTAACCACTAACTATACATGCTTGTCCAAATTCTGCCTCATTTATTCATTCAACAAGCATTTCCTGAGAACCAGCTGGGTGCCAGGCACTCAAGACGGAGTCCCGCTTCTGGTGGGATGAGTATCCATTGTCATTTTCAACCCTGCAAAACACCCGCAGCCTCCACTTATTTCTGCATAGAAGTGAAGGGATTCAGCAGCACTGAGGCCCAGGGCCCACGGCTAATGGGATTCAGAGCCGGCTCAGGCTGAGTGGGCTGTCGGGGTGGGATCGGGGACTGCTCATCACTTCATCCCAGGGCAGAAGGTTTCCCTCCCCCTCAGGTGCGGAATGAGGTCCCTGGAGAGTTACTTACACAGCTCTTCACAATCAGCAACTGGCAGAACGTGCAACAGGTGGATGCTAACCGTCCTTCGATCAGGCAGTAACTTCTTCCTACCTCTCTCTCTCCCGCATCTTGGGAGCTAGGTGGGATGTAAGCCAACACATTCTTAAACCTTCCAGAGCTATCGGATTAGGAGATTAAACTGTAAAGGATACAGGCCCAAGATGATAAACTCAATCCCAGGGAAATGTAAAGGCATTTGGGGACTGGTGAATGGGGCGGTCTCCGTTCCCCGGGGGGACAGCAGGTCTCCCAAAGCTGGGGTGCGGGGTTCTGTGCTGGATGACCCTTGACTGTAATGTGTGTTTGTGGTACGGCCGTCAGGCTGTGGGGAGGGTGGGCTCGGGAGGTGCCAGCATGCCCAGCAGTCGGGGTGAGGGTCTCTCTGAAGGTGAATCATTCAGGGCATACAGCGGGAGGGTGTTGGCTGTGACATGGGTCCTACGGGTGCAGTCTGCGCCAAGATAGGGCGACCTGCCGCATCGCTAGGGTGGCCTTTGCGAGGGGCCTTTGCTGGGGCTGCGTGACCAGCCAGGCCTGTACATGGGCCACGGTGGGGCAGGGTGGGGGAGCCAGTCCCCACTGTCCAGTGAATCAGCCCCGACGAGAGGTGGGGCAAGGCCCCCTGTGGTTGATCCGCGCAGATGGCTTCAGGCTGGCCAGAAAGAAGGTGGTGCCCGGAACTGGAAGGGAAGGAAGGAACTGGAAGGGAAGGAAGCGAGCCTGTGCTGGGCGGGGCAGCCAAGGATTGTGTTGGGGGTTGGGGACTTCTATCCAGGAAAGCCCTGCCCTCCAGGTGTTCCTGGCTTGGAGGGCTGACAATGATCTGTTGTGTGTTGCCTGTTGGGCCTGTCTGTCCTCCTGTAACCTTTGCTACAGTTCTTCTGGAATGTTCTGGTCTAGCATGGCTGTGTCCGACGAAGGGAGAGGGGGAGCTCAGGGCACAGCTGAGGGCTCGCCGAAAACCCCAGGACATGGGGGTCACAGCCGACCTGGACATGGGCGTGCCCCCGTCCACTCACACCTGGAGGGATCACTTTGATAAGAAAGGGTGAGGTCCTGGGACGCCTGGGTGGCTCAGTTGGTTGAGCGTCTGCCTTCGGCTCAGGTCGTGATCCCAGGGTCCTGGGATGGAGCCCCGCGTCGGGCCCCCTCCTCGGCGGGGAGCCTGCTTCTCCCTCTCCCTCTGTCTGCCACTCCCCCTGCTTGTGCGCCACTCCCCCTGCTTGTGCGCTCTCTCTCTGACAAATGAATCAATAAAATCTTTAAAAAAGAAAGAAAGAGTGAAGTCCTGACAGTACAGCTTCTCCAAGGGCATGGGAGACCCCCCAGAAGCCATGATGAGGACAGAGAATGCCGAGCCTGTCCCAGTTACTGAATCAGGGGCGCTGGGGCTCCCTGAAACCTGCAGCCTAAGCTCGCCCAGGATCCTGTGTTCGCTACTGTTTGAGAGCACTACCTGAGCCCTCATGGGCCCCACAGGCACCTACGGGCCTCCCAGTGAGCAGCATACCATGAGCCGGGCTCTGAGGATGCATAGGGCTACAGGGCACCAGGTCCCTGCCCTTGGGGAGCCTACAGTCTCGTCGGGAAGCTGAGTGACCGTACAAAGTACCAGCAGGCAGCAGAGGAAGAAGATTCCAGGAGAGCAGTGGTCCAGTGAGTGGTCCACAGCAAAGCACAGGCAACGTGTGAACCCAAGCAGTCCGAAGATGGGGTTCGGGGGGCTTTCACGTTCACTGTTTAACTGGATCATCAGAGCAGAGAAGGAAAGGCATCTGAGCAAGGTCACACCCGGCTGTGCACACTCGGGGGATTCAAGACTACCCCTGGCCGCAGGAGGTCTCTTTCTGGCCCAAGAGACAGGACATGGACGGGCTCGGCGGTCAGACGACCGTGCACGCCCTGTTCTGCTGCTTGTAATAACAGAGTGAACCCGCCCAGAGCCCGGTGGTGTGTATTCTGGTTCTCAAAATGAACAGGTTACTCAAAACTACCATTTTCCAAGATCACCAGTTTTCAAACAAGTTGAAAGCAGTTGAATATACTTATCCTAAGACTGGACATGGTATAATTAACTTCGATGATAAAAAAAGCCTCCAAGCCTCTGGGCTCCCTTTGGGCTGCCAGGGTGGCCTCCAGGGTCCCTAGAAAAAGTGTCGGCAGCAGGCAGGCACACGCCCATCCAGGCTTCGCCCTTGTGACAGCGCTGTCTTCTGTCTGCGGGTCCTTCTGTCTGTCCTTCTCCCCACTGTGGGCACCGACCAGCAAATACAGACGACCATGGAGCCTTTGTTGGCACAGAAACGCTGAGAAAATGATCACGAGGCCGATGACAGCCACGGCAATTGCAATAAATCACCCCCACAGCGATTGATAAATTGCCACTTTCTGCAGCCATTATGTTTGGCTTTGTAACCCGAAGAGTAAACGCACCTCCCTCTCTCTCTCTCTCTCTCTCACACACACACAAACACACACGTGGGCAGGCAGCCTCCACCCCGCCCTGGATGACATTTATTCACTTTATGCATCCTGGGTTTTGCTGTTCCTGAGGCAGGACACTTGAGTCAGAGCCACTCATTATCACTGGTGAGGTTTCCTCCCCGAACAGGAAGTACCAGCCGGCGCAGCTCTCTCGTAGTGCACTCGGTAACCGAGCCTCAGTCACCCCTCCCGGTCCAGGAGCCCGTGCCTGTGGCCGGGAGCTGGAGTGTAGGCTGCGCGGGCAGTAGCCTGGCGGGTCCCTCCCCTCGGAGGGGCAGCCTGAGCCCCGACTTCAAAGACAAAGTCGGGGTGCCCATTCATCAGAGGGAGACCTGAGCAAGAAGCGGTGGCCAGGATCACGGTGGGCTTGTCAAGGGACTCAGGCTTCAGACGCTGGCGTGGGCCAGATGTCACAGCAGCCTGCCGTCGGTAAGTCTGGGGAGGGCACAGATCCACGGCGGCACGGGTGGCACGTGCGCCTCTCCCACCAGCGCCGCCAACCCCTGGCCAGCTTCCGTGTGCCCCAGCATCTCGGGGAGTCCGAAGTATTAGAGCTTCGCGGCCTCTGTGCAGGCACCCCTAATTTGTAACTGGCCACAAAGAGCGCAGTGAAATGGAGTTCTTGCCAAAGTAAAGTGGGAAATATGATCATCTGTACATTAAGTCGGGAACCTTTTGCAAAGTAAAGCGTTCGAGGATTTATCGCACATGGGGCCTTTGGTTAGTGGGAGCAATGGCTTTGTGGGTTCTGGTGTATTAAAAAAAAAGATGTTAATGTTTACAATGCAGGCCTGTGGAAGACTGGCCCATTGGGAATTGTAAATTTTACTTATTGGGAACCATTTCTGGGTTGGTTTAGCACAGACCTGCTGCTGTAAGTAATTGAACCGGATTTTTCTAGAATGATTAAGAAATCTAGATGTTTGTAAAGAGCCCTATAAATTATTCATTCACTTCTATTTTGCAAAGCGGTGTAGTGACAGACCTCCCTCTTCTGTCACGCTAAACTTGCACGTATGTGTACTTGCGTGTGGATCGGCTTGTGTGTGTGTGTTTGTGTGTGTGTGTGTGCCCGAGCTTTGCGTGCTCTCTCGCAAAGGAATTCTCAGCCTTTCTTTTAAAAATATAATGATTTTTTTATGATGTCTAAATAACGATTCCAGGCAGTATTACAAGAAATATAACAGTAAAATGTTTGTAAGAGTCCATCAGAAAGGAAAAATGCCCACAGAGAAAATAGAAATGCACCAATTAAGATGTGTGTGGCTGTAAACCAGCTTTTAAACCCTGATTTGAGATTGGCATCCTCTGTCCTGTCCCTCCTCAGGTCAGCCGTGAGGGATCGGAGGGCCGGGTGCGCAGACTCAGGTGGAGCCTTCCTCTGCCCCCTAGACCCTCAGCCAGAGAGAGAGGGCGGCCCTGGATTTGCAGAAATAGCTGAGAATAAGAGGCTGGAAAGTCTGAGTCTGGGCGGCTCAGCAGGGCAGAGGGAAAGCTGGGCAGAAGAGAGCAGACCACCCCAGAGCCGCATGTGACCAGGTGACCAGCTATTACTCATTCCCACAGCAACGAGCTGCCCGCCCTCACCACCCTGGAGGCAGCTGGAATGCTGGAACCGGATGGGACTAGGGCCAGAGCCAACCTTGGGACCTTGTGGAAGTCCTAACTGGACCTCAGTTTTCTCATCTGTAAAATGGAAGGAACGATAGCCTTCCACAGGCCACACCCCGAGTGTGCAAGTCCAAGGTCAGGATCTCCATAGTGTGAGTCTGGCCACGCCTCCCTGTGACTGCTTTTCCATGATTGCGGATGTGCCACCTGTCAGGCCCTGGCTAGGTGCTGGCATGTGACTGCCCAGCTGCCCCTGTAAGAGGGCAGACCTCACAGCCCCGGGGAGGCCCGGAATTTCTACATGATGGGGCTTTCGGGGCAGTCATGTGGAGAGAAGGGGGAACTAGGGGAGTTCTCTTAAGCTGCTTCTCTTTGCATAGCAAGTAGCCTGCTTTTTACTTGGATTGTTTCTTTCAGATTCACACAACGGGAAAGGTTTTACAGAAGCTGTTATTCCTTTGACCTGCCTGGGAAATGTAAATTATTTATATCAAAGGGTATTAGTTTTAATGTCAACATTAGCACCTGGGGTGGGGTGATGGAGACTAGAGGGGTCAGGGACCTCACCACCATCCACCCCTTGGACCTCTAAGGGAAAGTACGCACCATCATATGCTGGTCCCATCCTGGTACCTGTGCTGTGGAATCAAGAGGACCAGAGAGGGGGTGTTAATTCTGTCTCGAAGAGGAAGTAATGTGAGGGCTTCACAGAAAATCCAGCCTTTCTGCTGGACCTTGAATTTTGTCATTTGGAGGGAAGGGGGCTTTCCAGGCAAAAAGATTACATCTGTATCCAGAGCAGAAAAAAAGCATGCGGTCTGAGTGGGGAGGCCACAACAGGGCCTCACTTGCCCCTGGACACCCCTGCCTCATGGAGACTGGGCAGACCATTTTGAATGGTTCTTCCCCGCAAACCCCAGCCGCGCCCCGCCCCCCCCCCCTCCGGCTCAGAAGCCCACTGGCCCTGGAGCCATTGACCCAGCATTCCTGAAGCCCTCTTCCTTGGGTACTCACATACCAGGCTGTACCTTGATAGGCCTCACAGCTGGTGTTTGATTTTCCACTTTGGCCAGAGCTGCACGAGTCTCTGTGTTTTTCTGTTTATTTTCAGTGTTTAAACTCATCTGTGCATAAGTCTTCTGTGTGATTAAATGTATCAAATAGTGAAATGCCTGGCCAGGTCTAACAACATGATCGGGCTGTGGTAGGGATTAGAAAGTCCTGGTAGTATTTAATCACCACTGACTGTAAGAGGGCCCATTGGGTTCCGAGGAGAACAGCCAGGAGTCCTAAGTACGCTCTGCCCTTAGGCACAGAAACTAGCGGTTAGGTTAAGTCGTTCAAGCCACAAACATTAATTGAGCACCTAGTCGGTGCCAGGCCCCAGGATAGGTGCTAGAGACACAGAAATGAGTACGAAGTGGACCGTATAGATGGAAAAGCAAACCAGCCTGTGCAGTCAATGGTCACATGTCAAATGCAAAGTGAGGCCCGGAGTGTGAGATCCTCTCTGTTTTAAGGGTCCTGGAGGAAATCAGGTCTCCCAGGGATGCCTGGACCAGCCTTTTGAGCTCTCAGGGATTCTTGTAAAAGTCAGAGGTCTGCATGGAGCCAGCCTGTGGTGGGTGGGTGGGAAGTCAGTGCAGGACCCTACCCACACAGAGCATTTGGAGAGTGGAGGCTGACTTCCAGTGGGAAGGTTTTACAGAAGCTGTTATCGGAGCCCAGGGGAAGATGCTGCACAGGGCCTGGGAGGGCCTCTCAGAGGCTTCTTTGAAAAAGCGGCCCAACGGCTGGGCAAAGCAGGGGAAGCATGCATCCCCAACCAGGCCCAGGAACCAGGCCAGTGAGGCAGGCTGAGTTCCTTGGCAAAAGACCCTGGGGCTGCTCTGGTTTGTCTTGGCTGCTTCTGCCCCTTTCCCTGCCTCCACACCTCCTTCTGCCCAGGAATAGGGGGCTCTGATCCCTGATTCTGCAAACCTACACCATGGCAAGGGGAGGGGGTTCAGGGGCCGCCACAGCCCACAAGACCCATCTGGCCCCAGGCTTTGCGGTTCCAGGTGTCCCTGGAAAGCAAGAAGGCACCCAAGCCCAGACGCTGAGACCGCAGATTCAGCTGCCGCCGCCTGATAGCCTCCAGCCTGGCTGGATTAACCAGCCCATAGGGAGCTGGCTGCCCCCACACGCCAGCACCCTGACCTCACTGGGCAGAGATAAGCCACTCCCTGGCTCCCACAGCGCCTGGGCATGCCCTCGTGCAAGCGCTCTTCTCCTCACCGCAGGCTGTAGCTGGCCTTTCCCCAAAGAGCCCCTAGAGGATAGACCATCTTCTGGCTACCTGCCAGAATACCTACTGGGTACATAGTAGGTATTCAGGGAATATCAAATGAGGAAATTTTCCAGGATTGGTAGGACCAGCTATTTCATAACACTGCACAGGGTGTGCACTGCACAACTCCAGAGGTTACTATTCACGTGGATTACAATGTGGATGGCGCCCCCTGGGGTTGTGCAGCATGAGGACCCTAAGGGCTTGAGCATCTTCCCAGCTTCAAGCCGCTGGCCTTGGTGCTGACCATGGGGACTTCACCCTTCCCGCTCCTAACCAGCACTGACCATCCTGCCTCCGTGCTGGTGGTGGGTGGTAATGAACTGGTCCAGTGAACACTTCTTCCTGGCCTCGCTGTCAACTTGTGGTAGTGGAAGAGCCCCGGATGCCGAGTCAGGCCATCTGAATTCTTGGCCATCCAAGAAACTCAGTCCTCCTGGAAGATGTCCCCAGTCAGGGTGTCGGGGACTCCCGGGCCCCCAGAATCTGTGTGGGGGCAGCCCAGTGCTGCCCCCCTCTTTTCCCTCAGCCTGCAGTGGACCTGGTGACCCACATGTGGGAGGGGAGGGGCCATGGGAGCACCTCATGGAGAGTTTGCCTCACTGGCTCAGGGAGCAATGTTGCCATGGCCCTGACCCCCTTCTCCCCGGAAGGACCCAGCTCTGGGCAGCCAAGGGGTATGCAGGGATGGGGCACGTGCACCTGACCCCAGGGCTGAGAGGAGCATGGGGAGAGAGCACTGATACTAGGGGTCCCGGAGGGCAGGGAGGACTTACAGAGCAGGCAGGCAGAGAGCTGGGTCTGACTGTAAAAACCCAGGAAAAAAGTCGAATCTGGAGTGGTTCACCCCTCACACAGCACCTTTTGCGAGCATCTCCCGTGGTGGTTTTCAAAGTGTGGTCCAGGGAGCAGCAACAGCAGAAATTGTGGGGAGGGAGCCCAACAATATGTTTTAACAAGGCCTCCAGATGACCCCGGTGAGACTCAGGTTTGACCAGATACGTGTCTGGTGCTGGGCTAAGTGCCGGCTAACAGAAGTGAGTTTGACTCAGTTCCCATGCCTCAGGAGCTTAGTGTCCAGGGAGGAGACAGACGGGACAGACAGCAATGCTGCCAGTGGGGAAGGGGCTGCTCCCGGGGCTGTGGAGGCAGATCGGCAGCTGGTGCGGGTTTGATCCAGGAGCTGGGGGTCCTGTTGAGGAAGGGTGGCCTGGGGACACCCGTGGCATGAGGACCGTCCCTTGTAGGGAGCTGGATGTTGGGACTAGCAGTCCTCAGAGAGCTCAGGGGGCCCACTGCCCAGTCCCAGACCACCCTGGTGCCCCACTCCTGACCAGCAGCCTCTCCCAGTTCTGCCGCCCCCTCTTCTTTCCACTCCCCAAACCCCAAAGAGCCGCAGGTCCCTCCCTGCAACTGCCTTGGTGGGAAATGTGTGCATACCTCCACGCCATGATCTCCAAGCACATTTTTAAGAATATTTCAGAGTAAATTTTTCCATTCAGCAGAGAACGCCATGTATTGATTTAGGTGCATCTATTTCTCCTTTACACAGACAAAAGGTCTTTAAAAATCCTAGACAGAGAGGAACAAAATGAAAAGGGAGTGAATTTAACAGGCACAGATCATGGCACTTTGCTGATGCCATATAATCCTTACTATGTCTCCTTTAAGTAGGTAACGTTACTCTGTAGTACAGAGAAGGAAACCGAGGCTCAGAGAGGTAAAGTGACTTGCCGAGGCCACCCCGCTAATAAGTGGTAGGGCTGAAATCGAACCCCAGCTGCCTCCAAGCCTGTGTTCTCGCTGGCCTGCCTTGCAGTTTACCACGGCGATTGAACCTGAGTAAGTCTGGAATATCCAGATGTTTCCTGAGCCCACGTTCTGATGGCTGCACTCAGAGGAGCTAGGCTAGCCTAGCCGGACAAGCTCCCAGTGACCATGATGGCTCCCTGGGGCTGATCCTCTGCCTCATTAAGGAGGGGATGCGTTTGGTGGGGAACGGGGAACGAATCCGACCTAATGCTAGCAGATTGGCAGCTATGTGCTAGTTTCCAGCTGCGTGTCCTGATATAAACCCTCTGCCTTTTGCCAGAGTAGCAGATGATGCTTCCTTACCCCCTCTCATTGGAACGCATCTGCCTTGTTCATTGACCCATCCCGGAAGCTGGATGGGTGGGCCTCAGACCTCAGCAACCTTCCTTGCGTGCCGTGCACTGTGGTCCTCAGTGGCTGTCTGCTTGCATGGGATGGAGCACAGGGCAGGAGCTTCGTGAGCAAAAGCTGCAGGTCCACTCAGAAACCAGAAGACTAGCCTATGGTACCATCTCCCCTACAACAGTTATTAATAGTGTTGACTACACAACTCACTTTTCTAGAGGTCGTGGGGCTTAGAAACTCAGATATATGGGAAACAACCAGGGAATAAATTAGAGCCGCCAGCACTGACGTCACGGAATCCATGCTCTAAGGTCATGAGGAGGCTCTCACCCAGAGCAAGTTTTCTCTCGTTCGCACACATCAGTAACACACATCAGGCTGTGCTATCTCAATTTCCTTTTTTTTTTTTTTTTTTTAAGATTTTATTTATTTGTTTGGCAGAGAGAGATACAGCGAGAGAGGGAACACAAGCAGGGGGAGTGGGAGAGGGAGAAGCAGGCTCCCCGGTGAGCAGGGAGCCCGATGCGGGGCTCGATCCCAGGACCCTGGGATCATGACCTGAGCCGAAGGCAGACGCTTAACCGACTGAGCCACCCAGGCGCCCAGCCACAGTCCATTTTAGAATCGTGCCATCACCTCCGAAAAGAAACCCTGTGCCAATGAACTCTTTCCACTCCCCCCACCCCAGCCCCCTTCAGGGCAACTGCTAATCTACTTTCTATCTCTGTAGACTTGCCTCTTATAGGCATTTCATATAAATGGAGTCATACAGCATGTGGCCTTTTGTGACTGGCTTCCTTCATTTAGCATAGTGGTTCCAAGACTCAGGGTGTTGTGGCCCCGTAGCGTTGCTTCCTTGCTCTTTGTTGCTGAATGATGCTCTGTTGTGTGGCTAGAGTACGTTTGATTTCTCCGTTCTCCAGCCGGTGGACATTGGGTTGTCTATACATTTGGTGTGTTATGAATAATACTACCAGGAATGTTGGTGTAGACATTTTTGTGTGGACAGTGTGCGTTCAGTTCTCCTGGGTGTTTAACTAGGAGTGGAATCACTGTGTCATATAGCAACTCTCTGTCCCACCTTGTGAGGAACTTCCAGACTCTTCCACAGTGGGTACACATTTTATTTTGTTGTTATGCCAACACTGGATGTGGGTTCCAATGTGTCTACATCCTCAACAACACTTACTATGTCTGCCTTTGTTGCTTAAGCCGTCCAAGTGAGTGTGAAGTGGCATGTCATGGTTTTAATTTGTGTTTCCCTGGGGACTCATGACGTTGAGCATCTTTGTGTGTTCTTCGTGACGATTTGTGTATCTTCTTGGGAAAACTTCGATTCAAATCCTTTGCCCATGTTTATATAAGTTATATGTCTTTTTAGTACTGAGTTGTAAGAGTTCTTCATATATTTGAGAGCAAGCCCCTTATTAGAGAAATGATTTGCAAAATTCTTCTCCCACTCTGTGGGCTGTCTTTGTGCTTTCTCAGTGGTGTGTGGCCTGTATTTCTTGTCCACAGCAGGACCTGGGAAGGCTTTAAGAGGCAAGCAGGCAGAGAGAGAGCTGTGATCAATGTCCTGACAATGAGGGAGGATTTAAACCTGTAAACTTATAAAACGGTTTTATAAAAACAAGGACAAGACCCAAGGACATCCCCTCTTGCAGTTCAGGGTGATGCCAGGGTTCTCAGTGAGGATCTGACTGCTTCTCTTGAAATATGCACTACATTTTGGAAGGATTTTTGGTCCCCAAGGATAAGCAGAGTAAGTTTTGAAGCTGTGAGATCCAGGATGTTTGCCTTCATTCAGAAACATGCATGAAACTTCTCTGATGTGCCCAGCACAGGGCTGGATTGCAGAGTTAACAACCATGCAACCGATCGTGGCAGTCTCTGCCTTGCCAAGATTGACAGGAGGGTAAAGCAGCTCAGTGAGCACAGGAGCCACCAGGCGAGGACTCTCAGAGAAGTCCCCAGCCACCGAGCAATGCCCCGGGTGCGTGTGGCTCCCAACTGCCCCAGGAGGGAAGCTGGGCAGATATTGGTCCCTTTGGGCTCAAGTCTCCAGGATGGGTATGGACCCCCCAGGGATTGTAAAGGATCATTCCCTGGGGCCAAGAAGAACACTTAGAGCTTCTATAAAGCTTAGCCTTATCCTTTTACATTTATCTACATTGACATTTATGTTAACATAATGGTTTATCCTGTGTATAATATTATACACCACAAATTAGGACATTTTAAATATATTTAACTTATAAGTAAAAATAGCAGTAATAGGAATGTGTCTCCCCCCTCCCCAGTCTAATTTTACTGACTAGATAAAACCTAAACAAAGTTACCTCTTGAGGATAAGAGCTGTGCCATAGTCCTCTCTCAGTCCCTGGGGCCAGCTGGGGCCAGAAATGTTAGCGCAAGTCAACCTCTGCGTGGGAGGGGTGGAAAGCACCCCAGCTGACCCACAAGCCACCCCTCCTCCATCCAGCCGCAAGGTGCCACAACCAGCCACCCCACGCCTGCCACCACATGTGACCCACCCTGACCCCTCCATGGACGGGGACTGCCCTGGCCATGTGAGTCTGAAAGGTTGTCGCTGCCCTCGCAGAAGAAGCTGTCAGGCTGTCCGTGGCGTGACTGGCCACCATTAGTGGCTGCCTGAGAGCAGGCGGGAGCGCGGCGGGAGCGGGCAGGCCGGCCACTGGGCCCCACATGGCTCCCAGCCACAAACACAGCCCATGTCATGACCTTGCCAGGAAGTGGGAGGGACCAGGCAAGCCTGGGCAAACACCCAGAGAGGACTGGGGCCTGTGGTGTGTGCCAGTTCCTGCTCAACGGAGCCTCAAAGCCGTTTTGTCCTCAGCTTGGGGGGGGGGACGGGGGGGGGGGGGGAGGGCAGGTGGGCAGCTCGCAGCGGGCAAGCCCCAGCCTGCCACCCCCACTCGGGCTGTAATTTGATCCCCTCCCTCCTCCTTCCTCCAGCTCTGTAAATAGAACCACCAGGGAGCCAGGGCCCAGGCAGGATCAGTCACTCTCTAATCTTAGGGCCACGTGGACAGGCGACAGGCGCTCCTCTGCCCATCCCCCCCAACCCCCCCCACCCCCGCCCCCGCCCCCGCCCCCGCCCGCCCCAGGCCTCTAGGATTTGTACCACCTGCTCTCCCTTCTCTGGCCTTCACGCCGGCAGCAGACCCTGTGCTGGGCACTGGGAGGGCAGAATTTGGGGAGGCAACCGCGCCCGTGAAGCCCCCGAAGCCCCCTCAGCGAACGGTACATACACACGTACACATATACGCACATGTACACGCAAACACACGCATCGGTCGGGAAACTCGGCTCTGAGCTCTTGCACCCATTAACTCATTTCATCCTCAGAGCAACCCTTGGAGGAAAGTACAAGTAGTGCCCCCATTTTAAAGGAGGGGGACTGAGGCACAAAGGGATCCCCCCTAGCGACGCAGCGCTCTGATTGGACCCCAGCGCCGCAGCCGGCCTGCCGATGGCTCTGTCCCTGCATCAGAACTTGTAGAGGTGGGAGCTGCCCCTGGGGTGGGAGGCCTCACAAGTCACCATTACAACCGGGCATTTTCCTGTCCTGAGGACCCAGTCTTGGTGGCAAGAAGCACTTAGGGATGTTTTGTGTTTAGTTTCCACGCGGCCTACGACTGAAAGCAGGCCCCTAAGTGTGGGACCATTAATACACTGGGAGGGGCTCGCAGGTGATTCGGTGCAGCGGCTTGGTCAGAGAAGCCACCCAGAGAGGCTCAGCGACACTCCGATGTCCCACCGCCAGGTCACCAGCCCCAGTTCCCCCAGCCCCTGCCCGAGGCTTCCCTATTCTGCAGCTGCCTCCACCCTGGCGCCCCGAAGGAAGCAATACCGAGTCAGGTTCTGCAAAGAACCTCGGGAGCCAGCCCCACGTAAGTCCTCCCCACCTCCACCTTGGGTTGCTCAGTCTGGGGTTCAACGTGGACAAGATTCAAAGTCTGGGTGTCACCAACTTTGGTTCAGTTTGCTGTGAGGTTGTAAACCACGGGGGGTTCTTCAAGAGCCAGACAATGCCACACGTGCCACGAAGCTGACTTCCCCTTGGGAAATGGTGTCCATCCCCTGTCGCTCTGTGTCCACTCATGACTGGGTGCGTCTTATCGAACACGTCCCCCACCACACATGCGCACACACACGATTGTAAACCATCCAAGAGTGGGAGCCACATCTTCCTCATCTTTATTCTCTTCAGACTGTTCAGCACATGGTAGTTACTCCAGCGTTGGGAGGAGAGAGCAGAGGAGACGCTTCTGGCCGGGAGGGACCGACTTGGGACCCTCTGAATTGCCAGCAGACGTGGAGATGATCTGGGGGCTTCAGGGTCGTCACTCCCGCTCCCCATAAAGGCAAGCCTCACCCCAGGGCTGGTGTCTTCAGGCAGCTGTTGCAGGGACAGCGGAAGGCCCCAGTGCATCTGTCTCAGCCTTGACTGACCACAGGGAATGCTGGAGGCCTCGTGGAGGGGTTTATATTCACCTCGGCCCAAATCCCCCACACAGGCCTGGGAGCCCGAGTCCACCGGCAGAGCCCCTGTCATTGACTCTCCCCACTCTCCCAGGGCTAGAGAGGGGTTGGCAGGGGCTTCTGCATCCTTCCTTTGCCTTGTCCCTGCTACTGGTACAGTGCTGGCTCCAGGATCTGCTTACGATTACCGACCGACACCCACCGAGTGCCGAGCCAGGATCAGTCACTCTCTAATCTTAGGGCTTTTAGGTTTTAGGTGCTTCATTTATATTGACTTATTTGTTGCCACAACCTTGCCTTAAGGAAGGTGCTGTGATTGTCTCCCTTGGATCGCTGGGGAGACCGAGGCACTGACAGGCCCACAGTCACAGCTAGTGAGTGGCAGAGTCAGAATTAGAACCCAGGCAGAGTTGGGTGCCGAGGTTGGCCTTCCATGGTGACACACGACTCCAAGTCTGCACTCGAGGGATCATCAGGAGCCCCGCTTGCAACTGCAAAGGCTAGCTCATCACCATTTGGAAAAAATATCCTTGTCCCCAGAACCAGACAGAAAACGCTCTCCCATTTTGCAGGGAGGGACTGTCCCCATCAGAGCGTACAGTGGAGTCCCACGGGAGCAGGGTGGGGGCCACAACGCATGTCCCCTGACTCTTAGAATGGACAGTCAGTGCATTCCCTTCGACCCTGACCCCCTCTTCTCAGCCACAGGGCTCCAGCTCTGCCACTCGCTTGGGCATCTCTGGACAGGTCTTCTGTCTGAGCAATAAGACTCTTGGTGAAGCTCACTGCAAAGGCTAGTAGACCTGCGTCCTGTTCTCCTTTCCCCATTATCCTCTTTGCTGCCTGGAGCAAGTTCCTTAACCTCTCTGAGCTGCTGCACTCAGAGTGGCAATGCTTCTTACCCCTTCTCTGCCGAGGACTCCCATGGACCCATAGGCTGGTGAGGCCTCTAGACTTCTGCTCAGAATAATGCTCTCACAGAAAGGGGAGAACCCTCTTACCCTGTTGGTGGGAATGCAGACTGGTACAGCCACTCTGGAAAACAGTATGGAGGTTCCTCAAAAAGGTAAAAATAGAGGGGCGCTGGGGTGGCTCAGTCATTAAGCGTCTGCCTTCAGCTCAGGTCATGATCCCAGGGTCCTGGGATCGAGCCTTGCATCGGGCTCTCTGCTCCATGGGGAGCCTGCTTCTCCCTCTCCCACTCCCCCTGCTTGTGTTCCCTCTCTCGCTGTCTCTCTCTCTGTCAAATAAATAAATAAAATCTTTTTAAAAAAAAAAAAAGGTAAAAATAGAGCTACCCTATGATCTAGGTATTTATCCAAAGGATACAAACAGTGATCCGAAGGGGTACGTGCCCCCCGATGTTTATAGCAGCGATGTTCACAATAGCCAAATTATGGAAAGAGCCCAGATGTCCAGCCACAGATGAATGGATAAAGAAGATGTGATAGTGATATATATATATACAATGGAATAGTACTCAGCCATCAAAAAAGAATGAAATCTTGCTATTTGCAAGGAGGTGGATGGAGGTAGAGGGTATTATGTTAAGTGAAATTAGTCAGAGAAAGACAAATACCATATGATTTCACTCATATATGGAATTTAAGAAACAACAGATGAACACAGGAGAAGGGAAGGAAAAATAAGATGAAAACAGAGAGGGAGGCAAACCATAAGAGACTCTTAACTCTAGGAAACAAACTGAGGGTTGCTGGAGGGAAGTGGGGTGGGGGGATGGGGTAACTGGGTGATGGGCATTAAGGAGGGCATGTGATGCAAAGAGCTTTGGGTGTTATATGCAACTGAGGAATCACTAAATTCTACCCCTGAAACTAATAATAATAATGACTAATAATAATGAACACTTCTAATATCAAGAAAGAAGATGTTAGTTGAAAAAAAGAAGAAGAATGCTCCTACATGCACAAAATGACATAGGGTTACAAAGGAGACCAATTATAGTGAAACATAGTTCCCAAAATATGTTTTGAATGTGTCATAGTAATAGGCATGCTTTTGAATACATTAAATAACATCTAGTGGCTGGCCTAATATTTACTATAGTTTTATTTTTTTAAATTTTCCCTCACCCTTACTGAGGTATGATTAACAAAACTATATATATTTAAGGTGTACAATGTGATGTTTTGATACACAAGTGAGATCATTCATTATTTGTTGTTCTGTGTTGGCTTATTTCACATAACATAATGTCCTCCAGGTTCATCCATGTTGACACAGATGTCAGGATTTCCTTCTTTTTTGGAGGTTGAATAATATTCCATTGTGTGTATATACCACATTTCCTTTGTCCATTCATCACCAGTGGACTCTCCCATTGTTTCCATATCTTGTCTACTGTGAGTGATGATGTAGTGAACATGGGGTACATATATATCTCTTTGAGGTAGTGATTCTTTTTTTTTCTTAAAGACTTCATTTGTCAGAGAGAGAAAGAAAGAGAAAGAGCACAACCAGGAGGAGTGGCAGGCAGAGAGAGAAGCAGGCTCCCCGTTGAGCAAGGATCCTGATGCGGGACTCGATCCCAGGACCCTAGGATCATGACCTGAACCAAAGGCAGATGCCTAACCGACTGAGCCACCCAGGTGTCCCTGAGATAGTGATTCTATTTTCTTTGAATACATACTCAGAAGACGGATTGCTGGATCATGTCGTATTTCTATTTCTAGTATTCTGAGGAGCCTCCATGCTGTTTTCTATAATAGCTGCACCAATTTATATTCCCACCAACAGTGCACAATGGTTCTCTTTTCTCTGCATCCTCTCCAACACTTACTATCTTTTGACTTTTTGGTCCTTTTGATAATAGTCATCCTAACAGGTTTGAGGAGATATATCATTGTAGTTTAGATTTACATTTCTCTAATGACTAGTGATGTTAAATATCTTTTCATATACTTATTGGCCATTTGTATGTTGTCTTTGGAAAAATATCTACTCAGGTCCTTTGCCCATTTTTTAATGGAATTATTTATTTGCGGGGGGTTGTCTTGTTTTATTTACTATTGAGTTGTATAAGTTGTAGGAGTTCCTTACATATTTTGGAAATCAATCCTTTTTTAGATAGATGGTTTGCTAATATTTTGTCCTATTCCATAGGTGGCCTTTTCATTTTGTTTATTGTTTCATTTGCTGTGCCAAAGCTTTTTAGTTTGATGTAGTCCCACTTATTTGTCTTTACTTTGTTGCCTGTGCTTTTGGTGTCAATCAAAAAACAAACAAAAAGGGCGCCTGGGTGGCTCAGTCGGTTAAGCAACTGCCTTCAGCTCAGGTCATGATCCTGGAGTCCTGGGATCGAGTCCCGCATCGGGCTCCCTGCTCGGCAGGGAGTCTGCTTCGTCCTCTGACCCTATCCCCTCTCATGTGTTCTCTCTCTCTCATTCTCTCTGTCTCAAATAAATAAATAAAATCTTTAAAAAAACAAACAAACAAAAAAAATCATTGCCTAGACCCATGACAAGGAGCTTTTTCTCATGTTTTCTTCTGGGAGTTCTACAGTTTCAGGTTTTACATCCCTTTTGAGTAAGTCCTTAATCAATTTTGGGTTGGTTTTTGTGTATGGTGTAAGGTAAAGGTCCAATTTCATTCTTTTGCATGAGTACATCCAGTTTTCTCAGCACCATTTATTGAAGAGACTGTCCTTTCCCCGTTGAGTATTCTTGGCACCTCTGTTGAAGATTAGTTGCCCTTATATGCATGGCTTTCTTTCTGGACTCTATTTCATTCCATTGATCTATGTGTCTGTTTTTATGCCAGTACTATGCTGTTTTGATTATTATAACTCTGTAATATAATTTGAAATCAGGAAGTGATGCCTCCGGTTTTGTTCTTCTTGCTCAAGATTGCTTTAGCTATTTGGGGTCTTCTGCAGTTTCATACAAATCTTAGGAATGTTCTCTCTATATCTGTGAAAAATGCCATTGGAATTTTGATAGAGATTGCCTTAAATCTGTAGATCACTTTGGGTACTATGGACATTTTAACAACATTAATTCTTTCAATCCATGAACACGGGATACGTTTCTATTTATTTGTGTCTTGAATTTCTTTCATCAGTGTTTCATAGTTCTCAGTATACAGGTATTTCACCTTTTTGGTTAAATTTATTTTTAAGTATTTTATTCTTTTCGATGGTATTGTAAATGGGATTATCTTCTTAATTTCTTTTTTGGATAGTTCATTGATAGTGCTTAGAAACACAATTGATTTTTCTATGTTGATTTTGTATCCTGCAACTTTACTGAATTAGTTTCTTAGTTTTAACAGGGTTTTTTGGTGGGGTCTGTAGAGTTTTCTATATGTAAGATCATGTCATCTGCAAACAGAGACAAATTTTACTTCTTCCTTTCCAATGTAGATGCCTTTTCTTTTTTCTCTTGCCTAACAGCTCTGGCTAAGACCTCTTGTACTATGTTGAATAGAAGTGGCAAGAAGGGCATCCTCGTCTTGTTCCTGATCTAAAAGGAAAAGCTTTCAGCTTCTTACCATTGAGTATGATGTTAGGTGTGGGCTTGTCATATATGATCTTTATTATGTGGAGGTGTACTCCTTCAATACCAGTATTGAGTTTTTATCATGAAAGGATGTTTAATTTTGCCAAATGCTTTTTTTCCATGTGTTGATATGATCACGTGATTTTTTCCCTCATTCTGTTGATGTGCATCACATTTATTTACTGGTTTGCATATGTTGAACCATCTTTGTGTCCCAGGGATGAATCCCAGTGGATCATGGTATAGGATCCTTTTAATGTGCTGTTGAATTTAGTTTCCTAGTAGTTTGTCGAAGATTTTTTCATCTGTGTTCATCAAGGGTATTGGCCTGTAATTTTCTTTTCTTGTAGTGTCCTTATCTGGCTTTGGTATCAGGGTAACACTAACCTCATAAAATGAGCCTGAAAGTGATCCTTCCTCTTTGCTTTTTTGGAACAGTTGGAGAAGGGCTAGCATTAAATCTTCTTGAAATGCTTGATGGAAGATATCTTATTACTGATTCAGTCACCTTACTCATTATTGGCTTGTTCAGATTTTCTATTTCTTCATGATTCAGTCTTGGTAGATTATAGGTTTTTAGGAATTTATCCATTTCCTCTGGGTTGTCCAGTTTGTTGCCATATAATTGTTCATAATAGTCTCTTATGACCTTTGGTATTTCTGTTGTATCAGTTGGAATGTACCTTTCATTTTTTATTTGGAGTCTTATTTTTTCTTAGTCTAGCTAAAGTTTTGTCAATTTTGTTTATCTTTTCAAAAAACCAGGTTTTAGTTTCATTGATCTTTTCTATTGTTTTTCTAGCCTCTATTTCATTATTTCTACTCTGATCTTTGTTATTTCCTTCCTTCTGCTAGAACTTTGGAATTGTTCTTTTTCTAGCTCCTTGAGGTGTAAAGGTAGGTTGTTTGAGATTTTTCCTTTTTTGTAAGGTACACATTAAGCTACAAACATCCCTCTTAGAGCTGCTTTTGCTGCATCCCATAAGTTTTGGTATGTTGAGTTTCCATTTTCATTTGTTTCAAGATTTTTTGGATTTCCCTTTTGATTTCTTCTTTGGCTCATTGGTTCTCCAAGAGTGTATTACTTTTTTGGGTGTTGAGTTTGGTAAGTTCTTTATAGATTTTGGGTACTAACCCTCTATCAGATATGTCATTTGTAAATATCTTCTCCCATTCCACAGGTTGCCTTTTAGTTTTATTGATTGTTTCCTTTGCTGTGCAGAAGCTTTTATCTTGATGAAGTCCCAGTAGTTCATTTTTGCTTTTGTTTCCCTTGCTTCTGGTGACGTGTCTAATAAGTTGCTCTAGCTGAGATCAGAGATGTTGCTGCCTGTGTTCTCCTCTAGGATTTTGATGGATTCCTGTCTCACATTTAGGTCTTTCATCCATGTTGAGTTCATTTTTGTGTATGATGTAAGAGAGTGGTCCAGTTTCATTCTTCCGCATGTTGTTGTCCAGTTATCCCAATGCCATTTGGTGAAGAGACTCTCTTTTTTGCCATTGGATATTCTTTCCTGCTTTGTCGAAGATTAGTTGACCATAAAGTTGTGGGTCCATTTCTGGGTTTTCTATTCTGTTCCCATTGATCTATATGTCTGTTTTAGGAGCCAGAGTGTATTATGCTAAGCAAAATAAGTCAGTCAGTGAAAGACAAATACCATATGATTTCACTCATATGTGGAATTTAAGAAACAAAACATGAACACATGGGGGGAGGGCGGAAATGGAGAGAGGGAAACAAACTGTAAGAGACTCTTAAAGATAGAGAACAAACTGAGGGGTGATGGAGGGAGGTGGGTAGGGGATAGGCCAGATGGCTGATGGGCATTAAGGAAGTCACTTATTATGATGAGCACTGGGTGCATGTAAGTGATGAATCACTGAATTGTACTCCTGAAACCAATATTGCACTGTATGATGACTCACTAGAATTTAAATAAAATTTTGAAAAGAAAAAAAAAAGAGTGTATTACTTAATTTCCACATATTTGTGAATTTTTCCGTTTTCTAGTTATATACCATTGTGGTCAGAAAAGATACCCCCTATGATTTCAGCCTTCTTAAATTTGTAGGACTTCTTTTATTACTTAATGTGTGATCTGTCCTGGACGATGTTCTGTGGATGCATGAGGAGAACATGTATTCTGCTGCTGTTGGATGGGATGTTCTGTATATGTCTGTTAGGTTTGTTTGGTCTCAAGTATAGTTCAAGTCCAACGATTCTGTGCTGATTTTCTGTCTGGATGATCCATCCATTGTTGAGAGTGGGGTAGTGAAGTCCCCTATTATTATTGTGTTGCCATCTATTTCTCTCTTCACATATGTTAATATTTGCTTTCTAAATTTATTATATATTTATCCTGTCTGCCATAATTTTAAGTGAGTGATAAGTTTAGATAGTATTTGAAGAACTCTTTCACAATTAAACTTGGGATATGGTCAGCACTGACTACCAGTACTATTGTGATCTGCTGCTCACGTTCATGCTCAAAGGAAATGGCAAATTTCAGTTTGAAGCTGGTGCCAAGGCCAGCAGAATTTTTCCCACCCAAGTTTACTATGAATTCCTGGCCCAAGCCCAGATTTTCCACCATGGCCGCTCATATGTCAGGCTCAGTAAAGGAGATCCCAGGGCACCCACGCAGTCTCAGGGTCCCACTCACTGTCACGTTCCACTCCAATCCTACCCTCAGAGAGCAGATGTCAGTGTTCATTTGTTCACTCAGCAGACATTGAACACCAGCTCTGTACCAGGCCCTGGGACAAATGGTGAGACCCGAAGTCAAATAAGATGAGGTCCCTCCTTCAAGCTGCTCATCATCTACTCAAGGAAGAGCACAGAGGTACCTTCCCAAAATGCAAATGTACACAAGCACAGGGACATGTCACCCTTCCTGGTAATCAGATAACACCCAGCAGTGGTGAGGTCGGGGTCACTCCTAGACAGTAACACTATCCCTCCATCTCTCACATACTCCTTTGAAAAGAAGTATGGCACCGCATAGCACTCATCATGGAAGTTGACGTTTTGTGGGTTTTTTTAAGCATTCTTTTTTTTTTTTTTTAAGATTTTATTTATTTATTTGAGAGAGAGCAATCACAAGCAGAGGGGAGGGATAGAGGGAGAAGCAGACTCCCTGCTGAGCAGGGAGCCCTACGCAAGGCTCGATCCCAGGACCTTGGGATCATGACCTGAGCCAAAGGCAGATGCTTAACCAACTGAGCCACCCAGGTGCCCTCATCATAGAAGTTCTATATACTTCTTTCTCAGCACTCTTGCAAATTTGCACATTTATGCCAAGGAAATAATTCAGGACAGAGGGTGGAGGGCAGAGGTCCTTCCCCATCTTCCTGACTTTGTGCTGTCCTTGGGAAGGCGCTAGGTCTCGCTCAGCCCATCCCCCTATGCTGGCACCTGCTAACACCCATGGAGCTCTGTTGGGTGAATGTTTGACCACCATATGGTTACAGTGGACAAGAAAGAGGAAGGTGGTATGGAGGACAGTCTGGGAGCTCTCCACTGATCAAGTTCCTGCTTTCCTTCCAGCCACCCAAATGTCAGGAGAGATGGACAAGCCACTGATCAGCCGCCGCCTGGTGGACAGCGATGGGAGCCTTGCCGAGACCCCCAGTGAAGGCCCCAAAGTGGGCATCCTGGGCAGCGGGGACTTTGCCCGCTCCCTGGTCACACGCCTGGTGGGCTCTGGCTTTAGCGTGGTGGTGGGAAGCCGCAACCCCAAACGCACGGCCGGGCTGTTCCCCTCAGCGGCACAAGTGACTTTCCAGGCGGAGGCAGTGGACTCCCCTGACGTCATCTTTGTGGCCATGTTCCGGGAGCACTACTCCTCACTGTGTGGCCTCAGCGACCAGCTGGCTGGCAAGATCCTCGTGGACGTGAGCAACCCCACAGAGCAGGAGCACCTCCGGCACCACGAGTCCAATGCTGAGTACCTGGCTTCCCTCTTCCCCACTTGCACGGTGGTTAAGGCCTTCAATGTCATCTCCGCCTGGACCCTACAGTCCGGCCCAAGAGATGGGAACAGGCAGGTAGGTGCTGGGGGCATACCAGCCATCAAAACAATAAATATAAATGGCTAATTTTCGTTGCGGGCCCTCAGTGTGCCAGCCTCATCTCACATCACTGCAGAGTTCCATTTTACAGAGCGGGAAACTGAGGCTCAGAGATGTTAATGAACTTACTTATACCAGCTCCCACAGGCTGGAGAGCTGGGATGTGAACCCAGTTCATATGAATCTGAAATCCATGTTCTTTCTTCTGTGGTAACTCAATTTCCAAGGGGGCAAGGAGGAAGAGGCTTTCTTTTTACTATCTGGAGTCAAGAATAGGAGAGACTCTGCTTTGAGAATGGACTTAGAAAGAGGAAAGCAACACATTTATGTGCCAGGTCCCAAGGAAGCAGGCAGGTCCCAAACTTCAGTGCTTGGATTCCAAGAACTTCCAAGAACTAAGTTGGTTTCCTAGAATAGTCAATAGTGGGTTTTTTTCTGGGGGTGGAAAATGGCTCCAGAAAATGGCCAGAGCTGCATACAGTTCTTGGCAGGAGGGGCTCCTATGACGACAAGGTCGTTTTTAATGCCCACGGGCCACCTGCATTTGCCTGGAGGAAGGATGTCAGGCTTTATGTGTGTGAGAACTTCCACCAATTTGTCCAGCCCACATGCCTCACCTGCTCAGCTCTGTGCCAGCCTGTGGGAGAGTGCACAGTGGTCTCGCCTGGAAGGCCCTACGTGTGGCCTGCGCTGTAGGACTCCCATATGTGGACAGGCAAGGAACAGGGCATGAAGGCTGGGTGGGAGGGCCTAGAAGGAAACAGAGCTAGCGGCTGGCTAGGGAAGACTTCAAGGTCAGCTTTGGCCTAGTCCCACTTCCTGGTGACAGGGAGCGGGGAGGACATCCCAGTTTGCAGGAACAACCGGCAAAGGTACAGAGGTGAGAAATGATGCTCCTGGACCTCAGTTTCCTCACCTGCAAAATGGGGCCGTACCAACCTGCAGGCTTGTGGTAAGGCGGAGGGACTGCGTGTGTAAAGCCTAGCGCATAGTAGGTGCTGAGCCAGCGTCGGTGGACCAGACTAACCATAGCAGTGTGAGCAAGGCCACAGTGTTCAGAGATCCGAGGACACTGGACACTGCCTGGAGCTCATGGTGGGAAGCCTTGGGCTATGAGGCTAGGGCTGGCTTGTGTGTTAGCTGAGGGGCATGGGGGCCTGAGGGACACCATCAAAGGGGACACCATCGAAGGGGACTGAGGGTTGGAGCTGCATCCACAGCTGCATGTTCTGGGCCATATGCAAAGCCCAATTACTGAGCAACCCCCGAGCAGGCCACCGTTCTCAAAGCACCTACTCCAGGGGCTCCTGGGGGCCCCCCAGGTGGCATGTTGCTTGTGGTTGCTGATGGCAATGAACTGGACAAAACGCTCACTGTCGGGTGAGCCCTGGGTCCTCCCTTTGCATCATGGGTGTGCTGAACCAGGGGCTGGGCAGCTATAGGGGGCCGGGGGAGTTGGGGGAAGACCCTGGTCTGGGAGTCACAGCCACCGTCCAAGCTGTGGCTCCCTGGCCTCAGCTTCTTTGGCCGCTTGGTGAGGAGTTTGGCCGAGACACTCTCTGGGGCCCTGCCCGCCCCTGTGGCCTGTGACCCCATCTGATCCACCCCCCTTCCTCCCCACAGGTGCCTATCTGCAGTGACCACCCAGACGCCAAGCGGGCCGTCTCAGAGATGGTGCAGGCCATGGGCTTCATGCCCGTGGACATGGGGGCCCTGGTCTCGGCCCGGGAGGTGGAGGCCATGCCCCTGCGCCTCCTCCCGGGCTGGAAGGTGCCCGCCCTCCTGGCCCTGGGACTCTTCATCTTCTTCTACGTCTACAACTTCGTCCGGGACGTCCTGCAGCCCTACGTGCGGGACGGCAAGAGCAAGTTCTACAAGCTGCCCGTGTCCGTGGTCAACACGACGCTGCCGTGCGTGGCCTACGTGCTGCTGTCCCTGGTGTACCTGCCCGGCGTGCTGGCGGCCGCCCTGCAGCTGCGCCGCGGCACCAAGTACCGCCGCTTCCCCGACTGGCTGGACCACTGGCTGCAGCACCGCAAGCAGATAGGCCTGCTCAGCTTCTTCTGCGCCGCGCTGCACGCGCTCTACAGCTTCTGCCTGCCCCTGAGCCGCGTGAACCGCTACGAGGTGGTCAACCTCGCCATCAAACAGGTACGACCGGCGCGCGCAGCCCACCGGCCGCCCTCGGCCGCTTCTGGCCCCGCAGGGGCGCTGCGCCGGCCGCCGCCCGACGTGCTGAAGACCGGTGAGCCCGGCGGGGCAATGCCAGGGCTGGTGGACGCAGCCCAGGGCTGGGGGCGGGAGACGGACGCAAGACAGCTGCGAGTTTTCGAGGCTCTGCAGGAGGAGTGCTAAAGAGAAAAGCCAAGCAGGGGAGTGTGGTGGAGCACAGTCTTGAAGCAGGTCAGGGGAGGCCTTGTGAGGCGGTGACGGGTGAGCAGAGGTGGAAGGAGGTGAGAGCGGCCAGTTTCAGCCAGCCCAGGGAGCGACAAGAACAGAGGCTCTCACGTGGGAGCCTCCAGGAGCCCAGCGAGGGGTGGTGGGCCAGGCCTAAGTAGTTGAAGCCAGACCAGGGAAACCCTGAAGGCAGGGGAAGGGCTTTGGCCTTAGGCTCTGAGTGAAACAGGGAGCCGGTGAAGGGTTTTGAGGAGGGGAGATTCTCTGCCTGACGTTTTAGCTCGCTCACTCTCGCTGCTGCAGGGAGAACAGGAAGTAGGGGTCAAAGGCACATGCCGAGAGACCCACGGCCGGGGCGGTGGGGATGGGGGGCTGCGCAGGAACCCAGACGAGAGGCCACAGGGGCCTGGAGTGAGGTGGGAACAGCAGAGGGCCGGAAAGCATTGAAGGCATATTTTGAAGCCCTAGTACCCAGAATTTTGAAATAGGGGGTATGCGGGGTGATCAAGGATGACTCCGGGTTTTTGGCCTGAGCATCTGGACGGAGGCAGTTGCCATCAGCTGAGGTGCAGAAGGCTGCAGAAGGCTGCAGAAGCAAGCTGTTTTGGTGGGGTTTAGGGGGAGGCGTTAATGATTCATTCGTTTAGGAAACCTGTGTGGTGCTCTTTTGCCACAAGATTCCTGGAGAACGGAGGGCCTTACGGGCCAGGCCAGGTAGCAACCAGGTAGGCCTGGTTTACAAAGCTCACGGGGCCTGATTCTGAGTCCCAGGCAACACTGCCCCACGTGCTAATCCTACCTCCAGTCCCCAGCCAGGCACATGGGGCCTTCCCGCTGCATGCAGGACACTAGTCACCCACTAGAGTTTGGCCCAGGTGCCAATGAGACCCTCATTCCAGCCCAGGTGGCCCCTGCAGTTCCTGTTCTTGCTTGGGAGGCAGGGATCTCCCCAGCTGTGCCCACCATGCAGCCATCCCCTCAGAAGCCCGGCCACCTCCCAGAGCGGTAAACTGAAGGCAAGGCTGGGCCGCTTCCAGAGAACCAAGGGCCTCAGCCCCCATTCACTCTTGGGGTTCCTGCTCCCCTGCTGGTAGTTTCTCAAGCCCTCATCCTTTCCTACCCACGGACACCTGGCATCATTGTGTCTGTGGGCTTAGGCTTTCCTCAGAGAAAGGAAGAACCCCAGACTTCAGGCAGAGAAGCAAGATGCCCACTGGAAATGAGAAGAAGGGAAAAATAACAGGCACAAACCCTGAAAAAGAACGTGCTGCGTTCCAGGTGCCATCCTAAGTGCTTCATGTACTCCCCGGGAATTCATTTAACCCTCATTCCTCTAAGGCACGTGCTAGGCTACCCTGATTTTACAGATGAGCAAACGGAAGCACAGAGAGGGTAAGTCACTTGACCAAAGTCATGCAGCCAGTAAGTGGCTGAGCTGGGATTCAGATCCAGCCATTTGACTCCAGATCCATGCTTATATCCTTATTGCTTTCTATGGGGAAACTAAGTCCAAATTAACAGTTGAGTAAATGATCCCAGAACTCAGGTCATTCCCTCGTTCATTCCCTGAGCACCGACTCTGCCAGACCCTGGGGCCCCAGAATGGGATAAGACCGTCTCGTCTCTTGCTGTAGCTGATGCTGGGGTGGGAGTGGGGGTGGCGCCGACTCCTGAAGGCCAGAGCCCTAAACTCTTGTCCTCCAGCATCACTGATTAGAACAAAGACCTTGACCTTCAGCAAGTCACAGCCCCTGTTTTGTCCTGAAGGCCCTAATACAGAGTGAGGCCTCTCCCACTGCTAATGTCTGTGATGCTCTTTGATGATATTTTCTAAAATGAGCCAGCTCGCTCAGCAGGAGGCTCTGTGTGGCTTCTCAGGGACTGGCACAATGTTTGCTGCCCAGGAGGTGGCAGATCTGGGTGGCAGGTGTTTCAGGCAGTGGGCAGTGAAGAAGGTAATGCCTCCTCCCCCCTAGAGCACAAGGCAGACCCCTGTGCCCTCCCTTCCCCCATCCACCCTCTGATTGCCATTCTCTAAATTCTCTACCCTGCCAATGCTCTGCTTGATATTGTTAACCCAGTTTTGCCACGATGCAAATACCAGAGCTCAGAGGGGCGAGTGTGAGGTAATTTTCCCGGAGTTCCAAAGCCCCGTAGGGCTGCAGCCTGCACATCCCCCCCCCCCCGCCCCACCCCACCGATGGAGGTTGCCAGGCAACCATCCCTCCCACAGGACAGAATCGCTTGGAGACAGTGAAGGCCTGTCATGCAAAGGGGCTTTCACTTGTCCTGTAGAGTTCTGGAGGATAGAGCCAGGGCTGAAGCCAGGGCGGAAGTGAGTGTGTCGGGGAGGAGGAGGGGTTAGAAGGATGGGGAGGGGGGAGGCTAACACAGGGCAGGGCAGCCCAGCAGTGGTGAATCGCCTGAACCTGGAGGTGTTGGAGGAGAGGCTAGATAGTCTGTGGGTCACCCCCGCCCTCGGGCCCTGAGACTGGACCGCTGAGAAGCTGTTCTGCATTCAGCCCCTAACTTCAGGTTCCTGCCTGACGTGTGACTTTTCCAGCCTGCCCTCAGGCCGTCCTCACCATCCTGGCTGCCCTGTTGGGCCTTAGGGGAAAGGGAGCAGGTTAGCCTGGGCACCGGAAACTCTCCACGGTTCCCTTCAATCCCCTGAGTCTGCAAATTTGGAAACAGAGCGGCATCTCAGCTACAGAGAGAGTCTCTGAGACCGTTTATTGACATAGTATCACCTACAATACCTAATATTTGTACAGCGCTTTCTGATTTGCTTGTGCGGCCCCCTAGAAATGCATTTCAAGACAAAATCAAAGATCAAAAACAAGATCAAAGATGGGGCGCCTGGGTGGTTCAGTTGTTAAGCGTCTGCCTTCGGCTCAGGTCATGGTCCCAGGGTCCTGGGATCGATCCCCGCATCAGGCTCCCTGCTGAGCAGGGAGCCTGCTTCTCCCCCTCCTTCTGCTTCTCTCCCTGCTCATGTTCTCTCTGTCTCTCTGTATCTCTGTGTCTCGAATGAATAAATAAAAAATTCTTAAAAAAAAAAAAAAAAAACAAGATCAAAGAAAATGTTTAACCCACACACTGTTTTCTCCTTTCCCTTGCCCCCATCCTCGGCTAGGCATTGTTGGAGAGTCTAAAATTTGCATCTTACCATGTCCCTGCTGAAAAGCAGCTCAGTGGTCCCCCACCGTCCTCAGGGTAATGAGAGACCCCTCACAGGACAGCTATGCTCCCCCCCCCCCACCACTGCTTCTGTGACACTCGGGTCCCGTGTTGTCCTCTGAGTGGCCACAGCTCGTTCCTCCTGGCCCAGACCCCCCACCCTGGGACACCTTGACCGTCTGACAAACTTGTATTTCTCTTTTATTTTGTTTTTAAAGATTTTTATTTATTTACTTGAGAGAGAGAGCACAAGTGGGGGAAAGAGAGAAGCAGACTCCCTGCTAAGCAGGGAGCCCAGCATGGGTCTCAGTTCCAGGACCCTGGGATCATGACCTGAGCCGAAGGCAGACGCTTAACCAACTGAGCCACCCAGGTGCCCCTGTATTTCTCTTGTAAAACCCTGTCTCCATTCAGCTCCTCCTGCCTGTCTTGCCCATTCCCCATATCCACCTCTATAATCTGTTGTATTTTGTCCATGCTTCTGTGATGTTTATTGTGCAGCACTTGTCTGTCTTCTGCCCCCATTCGGTTCCGTGGCTGGGCCTTCCACCCCTTGAGGTCCATGGCTCCTGAGAGATTCCCAGCGCATGTTCATGGAGTGGCTGTTAAACTGGCCACCGTGAAGCCAGTACAAGGCATCTCTTAGGAGGAGAACATGGAGGGCTTAGGGCAAGAACTAGTCTAACTTCCTAGCTGGCGTTAAAAACAGCACCAGCCATTTATTGTACCAATCGCCTACTGCGTGCCAGTCATATGCGACTCATTGCACAAACATCATCTTTTTTTCCCTGTGATAACACAGCCAGAAAGAGGCCCGGGTGCGATGAGCCAGGGAAGGCACTGCCCAGGGTCTCGTGACTGCCCCCTAGTGGCAGCATCGGCATGGAGCCTGGCCTTGGGACTGAAGCCGCTGTCCCATTACCAAAGGCTGCCTCTTTTATGTCCTGTATCCCCCTTCTCTGGGTTTGCCTGGGGGTCAGCACCACCCTCTTCCCACCCTCTGACCACCCTTGGGACAAGGAGAGGGCCTCATGCCACAGCCTCACTGGTCCTCCTGCCCCTGGGTTCTTCAGGCTGTAGCCTGCAACCCACAGGGAAAGGAAATCCTACACGTGAACACCACTATCCCATCTCCTGTCGGCGAGCACTATCCTTGTCATTCTCAAGGTGACCAACTGGATGAGCTGTGAATGTGGGAGAATTACCAGGGGAATGAAGAGCTGTTGAATCGACATTCCAGGTAGCTGTGGGTGACACTGGGCACTGGGGAGCCCTGAGTCCAGCACAGTGGCCCAGCCGGTTGATGAGAATCCCACAGGCTATTGAAGGCAGCCGGGCTGCAGATCCTCAATCAGGTTCCTCAGCACCCATTGTTCTGCTGCCCACCTCACCCCACCGCTTCCCAGAGTCATTGCAGAGTGGAAATTATTAGAGCAAAAAAACAAGACATTTTGCAAGCAAGTGTGGTATGTGTGTGTAATCCTCCAGACTCTGACTTGTGACATTAACCGCCTGATCTTACCAAAACGCAGAGAGGAATGACTAATGAAGTCTATCTGAAGAACAAACAATTTGCAATGAGATGACTTACTTAAAGACAGTTGTCAACACCTCGAAGGGGTGAGTAAGACTCGGAGCAGAGTTAGGCAGGAGACCTCACTGCCCTCTGCAGGGCAGTGTCGGTCAGGGCCTTCCGGCATGCTTGGTACACAAGCCCAGTTATGGGATTGTAGACATCACCTCTCCCAGCCCGCAGCCGAGGCCCAGAGCCAGGGTTGCCCACAGTCACATACGACTTGTGGTCAGGATGAGAACCCGAGTCCCCAGACTCCTGGTCCTTTTGTGGCTTAAGGACACCGATGTGAGCCAGCCTGCCCTAAAATAGAACCGAGGCCATCGTGTTTCTCAATTGCAGGAAAAGCACTCGGGGGATGGCATTTTCTCAGTTTCTTTAAGCTTCGTCTCATCAGCTTTTCAACCATTTTGCTCGGCCCACCAGACTCATTTTTAATATTGTATCTGGTAACTGGGCCTGGCTTTTTTGTTTTGTTTTGTTTTGTTTTTTTCCTGCTGAAAGAGTTTCTCACAAACTTGTATGAGTCATTCTGTTTTGCAAAGCAGGGACCTGCCTGCTAAGGCAGAGTCACATTCCCTAATAGAAAATACTGTTCCTTGATCTGCTGCTAGAATGAAAGGACCAGCATTTCCTGGGGTTTCTCAGAGAACACCTTGACTTCCAGGAACTCAGCTATCTGGTCTGGTTGGCAAATGACGGTTCCAATGGAAAGACCTTAATAAAAGCTTCCTCAAGTGTGTGCGCCGTATGAGGGAGTGCTGGCCGGGCTGGGAGTGGGGAGGTGGGGTGGTAGAAATCTCTGGGCCCGCAGGGGCTCCCTGGTTTGTGTCTACCTCTAGCTCAGTGGGGGATCCCAGAGCTCTGGGAGGGCAGGCACTCTGGCTCCCTGCAGCCCAGGGCACAGCACACAGCAGGTGCTCCACAAGTGCTCACGACTTGGTGATGGTGATAGTTGTCAGTCTCTGTCGCCTGGCAACAGTTAAGCCAAAGCTATACTCCTCAAGCGGAAATGGGGAACCGAGTGGGAAGTCGGGAGCTGGTGGCTTTGAGTCAGGAAATGTGGAGGGGTCTAGTATCTCTGTGCGTCTTTGTGTGCCCTGAGTGGAAGGCGGTGGTCTGCATGGCTTACTGGGCTGGTTGACTGGCCCCAGGAAGATTTGAGAAAGCCAAGACCCCGACTGCCTGGGTCCCAATCCCAGCTCTGCCCTCTACTGCCCTGTGCATGACCTTGGGAAAATGACTTGATCCTCGTGCCTCGTTTCCCTCATCTGGAAAATGGGGATCATAGTGCACCCTACCTCATGGGGTTGTTGAGGATTAGAGGAGCTGATGCCTGAAAAACACCTAGAACGGGACCAGGCCCATGTGGGACGTGGTGGGGGTGTTAGTCATCACAGTGTTTCTCCGGCCCTAAACTACCCTGTCGCCCACACCCCGGCGCACCAACCTCTGCCACTGTGCTCATGGTTTTTCCTCCCCCCACGTCAGGTCCTGGCCAACAAGAGTCACCTGTGGATCGAGGAGGAAGTCTGGCGGATGGAGATCTACCTCTCCCTGGGAGTGCTGGCCCTTGGCACGCTGTCCCTGCTGGCTGTCACGTCACTGCCCTCCATTGCAAACTCGCTCAACTGGAGGGAGTTCAGCTTTGTTCAGGTAAAGTAGTTCTTCCTGTGCTGGTGAGCCTCAGCTCACGTGGCATTGGCCCCAACACTCCATGAACCAGCTTGACTCATAATCCGTGCGACATGACCGCTCCCTCAGACGCTGGGGCCTTCCCGAGCCTCGAGGGCTCCCCCCAAGTCTCCTGATAAAGGGGCTGCAGGACAAGCTCATCATCTAGGGAAGCCAGATGTAGACATGTGAAAAAATTAGACAACAGAACAGTGAACCTTGGACTAAACATTCTCCGTTCCTACAGTTCTTGAGCTTCCCAAACAAAATTGCATGATTTTGTGCAGTCATTGCGTATCTCACTAGTCTAGCTGGCAGTTAGTGAGCCAGTGAGTGAGCCTCGCCGACCACTCAGCAACCTCCTCTCACCCGGCTCTCTGGTCCCCTTTAACCCCTTGATTCATACAGGGCCAAAGAGGAGGTGAGCATTAGGATCACCGGTTTATAGGGGCTAAAACACAGCATGTCCCGAAGGACACCATTCCTATGAGACATCAGAGAAAAGGAGATCTGTAGTCAAATAAATTTGAGAAAAGATTTGCCTTCCCTAAGACATTCACAATGCACTTTGGCACATCAAAGATTCTAGTAACATCTACAACAAACCAACCCTGTTAACCAGACTTCTTTGAGCATGAACACCCTCCCTCCCCTCACTTTTTGGGGTTTGGTTTTTTGTCTTGTTTCTGGTTTTCAGAGTATGGCAACTGCACTCCACCAAACACCGCTTAGGAAATACTGCCAATAGCACAAGGCCTTTATGCAGGTATTCACTCGGGCAGTGTTTATTGAGCACTTACTGCATGCCAGGCATTGTGTTAGGCCTCCGATGTGAGAGGGAACAAGACAGGCACAGCCACGTTTCAGTTACAAGGCCGACTGAGACAGGGGCAGTTTTTACACTGCTTTGGCATCCCCCACTGTTCTCTATACAAAGTACGTGGTCAGCCCCCAAGTGTTGGCGGATTAACTCATCCCCTCTGTGGATAGGTGCTGACTAATACTGGATTCTGCCATTGATCTTGGATCAGGGCAGAGAACAGCGCTCATATCCACCCCCAGTATCAACAAAAATCTGTCACATCTCTTCTCTGTGTGGTGAGGACACAGTGCGGGATTCACAGAGGGACACTGACCGTGCAATGCTCTTATGTAATCCTAAAATTAATTGTCCCCGATTGGGGACGCTAACATACCTAGAACAAAACACAGTTGTGGTTGTTTTGGGTTTGTTTGGTTTTTTGAAGTCTGTCTGTTTCTGAATCTCACTGGCTCTGCTCATCTCGGAAGGTCTCCGGAGGAATGCTCAGGGCTGACACATGCCAGCAGCAGAGGGGGAAAACAGAATTTTATTTATCTGCTGCTAATCCCCATGTGTCGCACACCCAAATCTTGGATTTTCCTGTACCTGCTTGGAGTATCCTGCGGTGCCTGGTTTATCCACAATTAAAACAGACTGCAGGTCGCTCCCCTCACCGAAAAGTTGCCCCGTTAAGCAGCTGTAGATTACAAGCCCGGTTCTGGCTGCCAGAGAAAGCCAGAGGATTTGATTTTGTTAGGGAAAGCAGACTGGAACCTCAGGAGCCGTGCTCGACTTTACATACTGAAGAGCTGAAATGTAAATATGGAAGTCCTTCGGCCACTGCAAGAACAGTGGGGGGTTGCAAGGCTGGGAGATGGGTAAGAAAGGCAGGGTTTTACTTGGGGAAGTCAAACGCCCATAGTCTGTCCACGAGAACAAATACTCTGTCTCCCGAGAGTGCTAATGTAGGGAGGAGGAAGTCAGCGCCCAGAGCCTGGGGTCCAGCTTTGCGTCCCCCGTCCCAGCTCTAGAATCTTGGGCAGGTGACGAACCCCACCCGAACCTCGCCTTACCTGTAAGATGGCGTTAATGGCTGCAGAAGTGTCATGAGCCCCCGTGAGAAAAACGACATGTGGAAGAAAGTAGAAAGTATTTTGCTATTATTCTTAGGGTATGTGGCCACATTTCCATTACCCCTGACTAAGCTACCAACCACCCATTTCTGAGTTCACGAGAGGCCAAGAGACTCCCACCCTGGGTGTCAGAATGGTCCAAGGCTGGGTTTGCAAACCATGGTCAGTACTCACTGGTGGGTCGTGAAATGAATTCGGTGGATCACAACCAGCTTTTTTTTTTTAATGTTGATTTTCTTTTTTTTTCTTTTCTTTTTGTTTTTTGTTAAAGATTTTATTTATTTATTTGACAGAGACAGCGAGAGAGGGAACACAAGCAGGGGGAGTGGGAGAGGGAGAAGCAGGCTTCCCGCTGAGCAGGGAGCCTGATGCGGGGCTCGATCCCAGGACCCTGGGATCATGACCTGAGCTGAAGGCAGATGCCTAACACCTGAACCACCCAGGCGCCCCACAACCAGCTTTTTAAAAATGAAATAGGACAAAATGTTACAAAAATGTCAGAGGGCCTTGCATGTTCTAAGGATAGATTTTTTTTCAGTATTATATTGATTCAGTAGTTATATTTACATATGTGGTGTCTCTGGTTGTGTCCAGGACAGTAATGAAAAGTGTGGTTCTTACTGCGAGCCACCATCTCCAATTTTGAAGTCACAGAGCTCTTTTGGAGAATTACAGATACCCAGAACCACCCCTGACCTACGGACTCAGATGTCCATGCAGTCTGTTTTCGTGAGCTCCTTGGGTGACAGGTGCACGTGTGTGGTAACCATTGGGGTGGCGGACCCAGGTTGTGGAGCCAGCAGATTCTGGGTTTCAGTCCCAAGCCCGCCGGTGTCCGGACCCCGTCTCCTCCCGCTGCCACGCACGACCACTGGGGGTCACCAGGGCTGAGCAGCTGGCTGTGGAGAGCCGTGCCTCTCCATGGACTTGGCCTGACTCCTAGCTCTGTGATGATTTATGGAGCTAAAAGGCATCAAAACAGTGTGTTGACTCTACAGTGGTGACTTGTGTTTATGTTTATCCTTTTGTTCGAGGCTGTTTTCAAAGGTTTAAATTTGAGGTTTTGTGGTTATGGCTTTATGGCTCTGGTTTGGTCTTGGTGTGCTCACTGCTCGAAGTTAGCCAGCTAAACGTTGTTAGGTTGCAGAATTGCCAGGTCAGGGCCGCTCACCTGCACAGGGACATTAGGGTTCTCCTCTAGCAGCTCAGTTCTGCCCCAGGGTTAGAGGGACTTCCTGTGACGTCGCCCACTCTAGCCACCTGCCTGAAATAATGACAGAGGCCAGCTCTGACCCCAACTCCGTGAACGATTGTCCACAGCCCCTCTACGCCACAGTAAGTGACCAAGAGCAGGAGCCACTGACAACCTGGCTGTTTCTTTTTTGCTAACAAGCTTACACACAATATAAACGGCCTTAGCTTGGGGAGTACGGGGGGGTTGTTGCAGTGGGGGGGCGGTGTGGGCTGATTGTTGTTTCAGATTGTTGCCAAGGAGAGAGGGTGAGGAAAACAAACTCACTGGAACCATCCAGGTATCCCATTGGGATTGCAAAGTCCAAAGGCCCTTTGTTACTGGCTGATCTTTGGCTGTCAGCCCTCTCTCTAAACCATTAGCCTGAGGCTGGGGCTTCCTGCCATCTGTTACCATGGAATTTTGGATAGCAAAAGGATGGGGATGCAGGAATGGGAGCAGCATCTCAGTGCCCTCCCAGTGCACGTCCACATTGTCTAGCACAATCCGTCACTCCAAATTAGGGGCTGGGGATGGCGGCCCACGTGGGTCAAACACTGGAGCTCCAGGACGTGTCACTAAGGGAAATGCTGAGGCCTCCCTGGAGGGCCACCAGGGTTAGGTCCCTCGGCCTGGGTGGGTTCTCATTGCTTCAGCATCTGGGGAAGCCCCACGAGGCTTCAGTGGATCTTTGTGGAAGGCACACATAGGATCAGGTCCATCCTAATCAAATAGCCTGGGCAAAGGGACACACAGAGGCCTCTCATCCTGATGCTGGAAAGGCTTGGGTGATGAGAGTCCCCTAAATTAGTTGTTCTTAGTCCTTACTGCACATTAGCATCATCACTGAATTTCTAAAAGCTAATGATGCCTGAGCCCCACCCCAAACCAATCTCATGTGCATTTCCGGGCCGGGCTTGGGCATTCATATTTTTCCCAAGCTCCCCATTGTTTTACCATGGAGCCGGATGTGAAAACCACAGTCTCAGACTCAGGGGTAAAAGGCACTTCCCAGCCATCTGAGCAAAGCCCAGTAAATCCATGTGAGTAAGGGGAGCCACGGTTTGGGGCCAGGCAGCTGGCTGGGAATGTCAGGGCAGTTGTCCAGCTTGTTCAAGATTTATTTCTGATGGTCAGTGCTAGGGACCTTTCCTTCCCCCTCAATTTTTTTTACTGTAGTAAAATAACGTAACACAAAATTTACTCTCTTAACCATTAAGTAAACAGTTCAGTGATATTAAGTACATTCCCACTGGGGGCAGTCATCCCCACCATCCATCTCCAGAGCTCTTTTCCGTCTTGCAACACTGACACTCTGTCCCCATGAATCACTAACTCCCCACGGTCCTCTTCCCCAGCCCCTGGCGACCGCCATTCCACTCTGTCTCTATGACTTTACCACCTCATATAAGACAATCCTACAGTATTTGTCTTTTTCGTGCCCAGCTGACTTCACGGAGCATCATGTCCTCAAGGTCCGTTCATGTCACACCAGGTGTCAGAACTGCCTTCCTCTTTAAGGCTGAATAATATTCCACTGTTTAGAAATATTCCGTTTTGCTCGTCCATTCTTCTGCTGGTGGGCACTTGGGCTGCCTCCATGTTTTGGCGACTGCGAATATGGGGTGTCCACATATCTCTTCAGGACCCTGCTTTCCATTCCTTTGGGGTATAGATCAGAAGTGGGAGCACTGGAGTGTGTGGTAATTGTATTTTTAATTTATTCAGGGAACCCCCCCACACACACCTTCCACAGCAGCTGCCCCTACCCACAGTGCTCAAGTCTTCCAATTTCTCCACATCCTCTCCACACTTGTTTTCTGGGTTTTTGACTGTAGCCATCCTCATGGGTGTGAGGCGACAATTCATTGTGGTTTAGACCTGCATTTCCCTGATGATGAGTGATACTGAGCATCTCTTCGTGTGCTTATTGGCCATTTTGTAGCTCTTCTTTGGAGAAATTTCTATTCAAGTACTTTGCCTATTTTTGAATTGAGGTGTTTGGTTTTCTGTCGTTGAGTTTGGGAGTTCTCTATATAGTCTGGATATTAATCCCAAATAGTTCCTCAGTGTTGGAGACCTTCTTAACCCCAGTCTTCAATATCGATAGATCAGAACTTTTAGACAAAGTGGGTGTGGTTCAGAAGTTTCGAGGAGATTTGGAATTCTTGATAGATACATCTAGAAGTGACGAGGAGCTGGTTGTGACTCACAGTCAGGGAGCCTTTCATTTTGGGGGATGACCATTTTAATATGACATACCTGTGGGTAGAAGCACAGAGCCACCCACGGCTCTTCCCGACAGGCTGTGCGGAGCCAGGAAATTGTGAAAGATGGGATAAAAACATCTTCAAAGTTATTAAAAGCCAAGAAAACACAGAGATGGCTAGGAAGGCTAGAAACTGGGGATCTTTTGGCAACTAGTATTTTTTAGGGGTCAAAAATGCTGTACTTGGGAACCTATCTGTGAACATATAGTGTAGAGCCATTAGAAAATGTTTTGTTTTTTTCATAAAAGTATTGCAAGCAATTCTCCCGAACAATGTTCTTCCGCATACCAAGGTTGACCATCCTGGCATAAGCAAGGCGTCCCCCACAATAGAGAGAAGCGAGAATGAGGCATGGTAGCAGAATCAGACCCACTTAGAACCGTGCCTGAGGGGAGTGCAAGCAAGACAGTGTCTCTCAACCAAGCCCCCTGGATCAATGCTGACAAGTGGGGCTGGAAGGAAATCCAGGAGGCCCAATTGTAGCTTCTCTGTGGAAAGCTCCAAGCCAACCTATAAAGAGTACCCCGAGGTACCGTCATACTGCCACATTTCAATTAAGCCCTTCCAGTGTCTCCTTGGAGAAAATGCATATGTGTTCATGGCTTGATGAGTCACTGCTATTTTCATTCCTTATGTAATAAACACAGGGCTCTCCTGCCCCAGATCTCTCAGTGGTTCCTTGGTGCTTACGGAATGCAGTCAGAACCACCCAGTGCTTCTCCTCTGTGCCTTCCACAAAGCCCTGCCCCTTGCTGCCCCAAGCTCTCCATCATCCCTGGCTCCTCTGGCGGCTGCAGAATGCCCATCCATATAGTGCTTCCCCCACATCTCCAACTTTAGCTTTGGGGACCACTTACTTGTCACTGAGGCTCAGTAGTGGCTTGCCCAGGGTCACAGTGTTGTTCCAGTAGACTCTGGAATGCCTCATTTGTCGTCCACAAGAAACTGCCCAAGATTCTAAGGCTAGAGCTACAGATCAGCACTTCCCAGCCATTTACATGCCCCGGCTCCCATGGAAAGTCAGGATTGTATAGCCCTTGGGTGATGAAGAGCAGCTCTTGGCTGGAGGTGGCGCACAGAAGCCCATCTGTGGCTCAAGGGCTGGGATGCTCACCTTCGCTGCAGGATGGCCTAAACTGCTTCCGTTTGGGTTTGTGACTGTCCCGGTCTCCATGCAGTACCGACTCCCTTCTAGGCAAGAGAGGAACCTGGCAGGGTTTCCATCTGAGGTGTTGATGAGTCAGGGTGTGGGTAGGAGGGGAGGGACCAGCCCCTACCAAGAGCATCTACATGATGCTCAAAAGCCGAGGGCTTCACACATGGTGTCATGTAGCCCGGCCTGTAGCCCGGCCTGTAGCCCGGCCTACAGGCCTCAGAGCCGCCCTCACTACTGATGCCAAATCCACACGTCAAGTACATTTGTTACTTTGTGTCCATGTTTAAATCAACTTCAAACCAATTCACTTTTTTATCTGGCCTCATCTTAGGCCAAATATTATTGGTGAAATTATGGCTTGGATATGCTGTCAGACACCTGTTACTCTACTATACATTAAACTATGCACAAAACTAGTAAAATGTTTTTAAAATGTTTTTAAACATTTTAAACATCGTTCCATCTAAAGTCCTCTAGCATCCACCAGAGGTACAAATAACACAGTTTGAGGAAAAGCAGCATCATTTACCAGATCCTCATGATTTAGTCGATCCTTACACACCTGCAGGGTAGAGGCATTATTCTCCTTTTTCTGTTGGGGAAACTGAGGCTCAGAGCATTTGGACAGGGCTGGGATTGGAACCCAGAGTCTCGACTACCAGAGCAGTCCTCCTTTCTCCCCTCGGCCAGGCAGGCAGAAGAGCCCTTGGTGGAATCACCCCGTGTCACCACCCTGGCCCTAACTCCATCCTTCCTTTCTCCTGCAGTCGACCCTGGGCTTTGTGGCCCTGGTGCTGAGCACCCTGCACACACTCACCTATGGCTGGACCCGTGCCTTCGAAGATAACCATTACAAGTTCTACCTGCCTCCCACGTTCACGCTCACACTGCTCGTGCCCTGTGTTGTGATCCTGGCCAAAGGCCTGTTCCTGCTCCCCTGCTTCAGCCGCAGGCTCTCCAAAATCCGGAGGGGCTGGGAGAAGGATGGTGGCATCAAGTTTACTCTGCCAATGGACCACACCCTGGCCCAGAAGACGAGCCACGTGTGAGGTGCCTGCCTCTGATCCCAGAAACCAGACACGGGCAGGACGGTGCCCTGGGCCTGTCAGGGCTGCTTTTCTGGATCGTGCGGTCCGGTGAAATTGTGCACCAAGTGGTGGTTCGAGGTCTGAATTCCTGGGACCCACATGTATGCGGTAATATTCAGAATGGCACATGTGCGGGTGTGACATATATGTTCATATAGATTTCATATATATAACGGGATTTGCATTTATACTTACTTAGCTAAAAAGTTGAGTCCCTGAGATTTCAACTTGTAGATTTAAAAGCCAGTGCCAGACGTTAGGAGAACAGCACCTCACCCTATTGGGATCTCTGCAGGGACGGACACACACTCTTTGCACAGAAAAGGCAGTGAGAGGCTTGTACCTTGGTGGATTCGATCCATTTGTGTTCCCACTCCCTTTTTGCTGCTTTCCCGAGGCTTTTGCAGAGCCGGGGCTCTAAGGGGGCAGATAAGAGCGCGGCCTGGAGCCGGATTTGGTGCACCGGGCTAAAGAGTCTCGAGCAAGCAAGCAGAGCAGGGGGAGGCCTCCTCCCTCGTTCACCTTCAGCAGCAGCAGGAGGTCAGGCGGGAGCCAGGGCCCCTGGGGGGTGAGCCTGCTGTCTGTACCCTGGGAGCCAATTGTCGAGGGGTCCTTTGCCAGGTCGAGGGGGCAGGCGATTGGGGCCCAAGCTGATCTCCCCAGTCCTCCCTGAGCTGGGGAGATTTTTTTTTCCCTGAAAGTCAGAAGTCACCACAGCGGCGGCACATTGATCTCTTATGGGAGTGTGAAGTCACCTCTGTGCAGGAGCTACTAATGAACCATCTTGAGAACAAGTGTAATGTCTTTCCCTCCTTTAAGTTGGTGATGACCGTTCTTTAAACCACTGTGCCTTCTCACCTTTCAGATCATTAGTGTGGATATCTCTTAGGAAGACCCAGAGCAGGCCCTCTAAAAGTCAGCTCGAGGGGGAGGGGAAAACAAGGCAGACAGCGCTCAGCATCCCAGCTAAGGCTTTCCGGGGTCCCACCCAGCGCACAGAAGGACTGATTATCTCCACTGAAACCGTCCCGTGGAAAAATACTGGGGACCTCATCAGTATGTCCTCCGCTGCTGCTGCCGGGCAGAGAACCTGCCAGAAAACCACACTGGCTCCAAGTTCCCCACTGCTCCAGGGAAACAGGGAGAACGTGGGCAGTGGGCCACCCCAAGAATCACCAACCCCAGGCGGTCACGCTTCAGAATCATTGGGGAGGGTCTTTTCTACCAAAGCTACAAACTTGAAGTGCTGCAACCCCAAAGCACAAGAGGCTGGACCACAGCCAGGGTCATAGGACACGTGTCCTCAAACCCCATGCTCGTTCCTATTGAAACCACTTTTATGTCCCCTGTGGAGAAAAAGCTGTTTTGGGCTGAGCCCCCACACCCTAGAACCAGGATGATCTGTCACCTCCACATAAAAAGCATCTGTGAACACAAAGGGGATGAAGTCCCAATGGAAGACGCAAGTGAGGCAAACGCTGGACTCTGCTCTGAATGGGGAGCGCTGGTCATGCTTATGTCTCAGGTCTTCCCGGCCAGGGGGGATCTTAGGAACAGAGAGTTGAGGCAGCAAAGGCTGACAAGACCGCTGCGAGAAGAGGAGGCCCCTGCCTCCCCCAGGGAGGCCTCATGAGCTCATGTCTGTAGAGCACATTAGGGTCCTTTAGTGAAAAGGGGAAAAAAAAAAAAAAGCCAAGTGCAAGAATATCTCATTAGGCCAGTGACTGATGGAGGGAAGGCGGTGCAGGCGAAGCTGTCTGCTTCCTGCTGATGTTTTCCATCTGCTGCTTGAAGGCTGAGCGGCAGAAGCTTGTCTTCCAAATGGGCCCTGATGGAGCGGCCGCTGTGTTCCTCGGAGAGGCTTGCTGGAAAGGAGGCAGGCGAAGCACAGATTCCAGCATTCGATTCATAAAATGAGGGCCCGTCCATTTCCTGCTGATTGGAAGCGGGGAGAACAGGGGCACCTGGGATCCACTAGGGATCTCCAACCCCAGTCAGTATTGGCTGCCTTCCTTCTCCAGCCCTCCCTGGGCCCAGGGAATCTCCTTATACCAAAGATGCTGACTTCCAGCAACATCCAGTATGCTCCCTTCCCTTCCCCACCCACCTCCTGCTGCAGGTGCTCCTAGGGGAGGGAACTGGTTCCAAGGTGGGTGGCAGGAGGGAACAGGTGCAGCAGAGGACCTGGCCGCCTACCAACTGGACAATCAACTCATGAAAGGCAGGGTGTGCTGTGTGCTTGGGCTTGATCTGGTGTCTGTTGCTCTTCCCTACCTCACCAGGCAGCTGGCAACAGCATCCCCATGAGAGCAAGTCACTCCCTTTCAGCCTGGTAAACTCTATGTGCCTCTGGGTACAAAAGTGCCTGAACCAATGTGCTCCAGAAGTCCTAAATGCCATGGTCTGAGGTTGATGTTTAAAATCAATGCCACTGAAACAGTCTGTGTATTTTGTGTTTACCTTGTAGAGCTTGTCGAAGAAGCAGCAAAAATAAACACCTAACCTTCTGTGAATTTCAGGCTTTTATTTCTGTCCTGCCGATCACTGCCCACTCATTCATTCATTGGCTCCATGAGGCTTCTGATTGGCGCTTGCTCTGAGTCAGGCAGTATGCAAGGGGGGGCACAGAATGATCTGGGCTAGAGCTCACCCCTGAGGAAGGACAGGCATGCAGACCTACAGCAACAGGCAAGGAAGGACAGACGAGATCCAGGCAACAACGTGGGGGTGGGGGGAAGGGGATCGGTTGTGTGTGCAAAAGGAGCACCCTAACCAAAGCCAGTGGAGTCAGGGGAAGGCTTCCCGGAGGAAGCAGTGTCTGTTCTCTGGTCGGAAGGCTGCAACTTTGAATGTAGGTTAAGAGCAGTGGTGCTTGTCAAACTAGAGTGTGCACAGGAGTCACATAGGGATCTTGTTCAAACACAGGCTCTGAGCCACTGATCTGGGATGAGGCTGAGCCTGTGCATTTCTAATAAACTCCCAGGTGACATGGATGGTGTTGATCCTCAGACACTCTTAAGTAACAAGGGCTTAGATGGCTTCCTTTGTCCCTGCTGTGCTGCATCGCTGCGGCGTTAACCCTCCCCAGGACGTTGGTTCCCTGGCAGCCTTGGAGAGGTAGGCCCGTGCACACTGCAGATGCAGCTGCAGCCCCTGTTCTCTGAAAGGCAGAACACCGACCTATTATGCAGTCAAGCTTTTCTACTAAAGCAGAACTGTCTTACTGTATAGGGGGAAAAAGAAAAAAGAAACCCCCGTGCATAAAGCAGTCTAGTGGCTAAAAACCATTTCTTGGGAACAATAACCAAAAGATGGCCTTGAGCCCACGAGAAGAGTCTTCCAAAGAAAGAACCATGGTCAGAAAACAACTTCACTACAAATCATTTTCAACAGCAAAAAATATCTCACGCTTGGAGTTTTGTTTTTCTACTCTGTGTCCTCCCACACATGATGCTGAGAGTTAAGCTTTAAAAGAAGTGATGAAAGAATGTCCATTATTAAGGTGGTTCACACAAGAACTAAGGAGTGACCAAAATAACTCCTAGAAGTTTAAGAGAAGATTTGTCACTCAGCTCTTTGACAAGCTGAATCTTTTCCAAAAGCAGTGACGTGGGCCCTTGGCTTCTACTGGGTCACTGCCCTGCTCTCTTTACAAAGAGGAAGCTGGCAGAAACTCAGTCCCACCAAACCAGCACCAACTCTTTCTAACAGATAATTTGAAAACCCTTTTTACTCACCTAAAATGAAATTTAGAAATAGAATCTACCTATGCATACACTTTTTAAATCAATATAATAAGGTCTTAATTGAAACATGAAGTAGAAATAAAGTAATTTACACTAATATATACTATAGTAATAATGAATAGTGATTATTACGAGTAATAATCTTACAGTAATTGGTTTTAAGAGAAATACAATGAACGTAACATTATCGACCTCCTTTATAACTGACATTTTAAAATAAGGGTTAAAGAAGTGTATGAGTGTGTATGCGTGTAGACATGTGCACTGAGTGTTTGAAACACGGTTGAATGCTATGGAGCAGTCAAAGAGGGTGAAGACCAATAAATGTCCACTGGATTTGGAAATACGGAAACTTTACAGTGAGAATGTCAATGGAATGTGTTGGAGGACTGGGGATGAATGAGAAGTGAGGAAATGGAGAGCAGTGGACAACTCATCCGAGATTTGGCTATGAAGTGGGAGAGAGAGAGAGGATCAGAAACTGGGGAGAAATGGGGTAGAAGAAGGAGAGCTGGGGATTTTTCCCCATGGTTTTAACCTGAACATGTTTTAGGTGTTCCTGGAAAAGAACAAGATGAACAGGAGTAGTTGAAGGTGAGTGAGAAAGAGAGAGAGAGAAAGAGAATGGGAATCAAAGTCCCAGAAGATATGTAAAGAGATGAGGTCCAGAACACAGGGAGGAGCGGCTTGTCTTTTAATATTAGGAAAGGGGTGCCTGGGTGGCTCAGTCAGTTGAGCGTCCGACTCATGATTTTGGCTCAGGTTGTGATCTCAGGGTTGTGGGATGGAGCCCCACATCCGGCTTTGCACTGGGCATGGAGGCTGCTTGGGATTCTCTCTCTCCCTCTCCCTCTACCCTCCCTCCCTCTCTAAAAAATAAATTAATTAATTAAATTAGGAGAAAAGGATAGGTGCCAATGGGTGGAGGATTTACTTTGGTGACGTAAGGTGTAGAAGTTCTTTTCTGATGATGTCTGTATCCTTTGTAGAAAAGTCAGTGGCATTTGCTAAGCATAACCGTGAGGGAAGAAGATTTGACACTGATGGTTGAAGAGGGAGGAAAAGGTTAAAAATAATTGTTGGAGAAAGTGAAAAGGGAGCTGTCCAGGGAACCTTGATACAATTAGCCAAGATGAAACAAAACAAACAACTTGTTTATAACATTTTTTGTCTAAGGTGAAATGTACTAATTTTGTTTAGTGTGCAAAGTGGAGTTTTTGCTCAGGTAAATTCTGTTTTCCCCCACCAATTTCTGTAATAATTCCAAGTACTTTAACTTATTCAGTTTGACCTCTAATAGTTACTCAAAATGCTTTGGATTCATTTTGTTTTCTCTGTTGAGAAATGGACAGTCACAAATGGAACTTTTGATACACTTAGCAAACAAAAGCCTCCATGCCAATCCTCCCATAAAGTGAATAATCAACCCCTTGTTTACTGAGTGTTGATTTCATCTACCAGATGAGAAACCTAGCTTATTTCTATAATTTCTATCATATGCAGAGCCTACTCATAAAAATCTAATTTATCCAGGGCGCCTGGGTGGCTCAGTTGGTTGAGCAACTGCCTTCGGCTCAGGTCATGATCCTGGAGTCCCAGGATCGAGTCCCGCATCGGGCTCCCTGCTCAGCGGGGAGTCTGCTTCTCCCTCTGACCCTCCTCCCTCTCATGCTCTCTGTATCTCATTCTCTCTGTCTCAAATAAATAAATAAATAAATAAATCTTAAAAAAAAAAATCTAATTTATCCAACAGTTAAAACTGTTCCCTAACTAGAGAATTCATTAAGGCTTTCACTTCCTGAGGAGTATTCCTCCTACAAAGCAACTGGTTCTTGGACAAAAGACATACTTTTTAACGTATTGCTAAACTCTCAGGAGGTAAGAGAAATCACCAAGGCAGAAGAGAAATGGGAGTATGCATGCACATACAAATAAACCAGACAGTGCTATCCTTGGCTCCTGGCAGAGGCAAATTTAAGTCCTTCCTGCCTCAATTCAGACCAACCAAGCAGGAGCTCAGTATCTAAGCTCAACAAGCCACAGGTGAGAATCAGCAGAAACACAACTCCCAAAGACTTCAAAGAATAGAATTATCAAATAGAAAATAATGATATATTAAAGGATTAAAAAATAGAGTCACAAAAATAAGTACGAAATAAGGCACAATGAAAGGACCAGGTATGATGAAAAATAGAAAATTCAGAAATGAAAGATTGTTGGAAACAAACCTAATCTGATGAATTTAACAGCTGACTGGAGAAAATCAGTGAATTCTAAAATGGAGCTGAAGAAGTTGCCCAGAATGCAAAAAAAAAAAAAAGAGAGAGAGAGAGAGAGAAATGGACAGAAAATATAAAAGAGAGGTTAAAAGAGCTAGAGCTTAAAATGAAAAAGTCTAACATACAAATAAGTGGCGCTCCAGAAAGAAAAAATGGTAGAAAGGCAAATTTTAAAGAGATAAAGGCTGAGGATTTTCCAAAAGTAACAGAAGACTAGACTCTCAAAAAGCAGAAAGTACAATGTATACCTCTGAGCAGGAAAGCAAATGTGAAAAATGAAACCACACCTAGACACACTAGGAAGCTCAAAAAGCAGCTGGAGAAAAATTACAGATTATTTACAATTGTGAAATTATAACAAACTTAACAAATCAATGGAAATCAGAAAATAGTGATCTAATATCTCAAAAGAACAGAGAGGAAATAATTGTCAACTTCTTTTAGAACTGTAGATCTAGCAAAACTGATCTTTAAGAAAGAAGGCAAGGGGCGCCTGGGTGGCTCAGTCGTTAGGTGTCTGCCTTTGGCTCGGGTCATGATTCCAGTGTCCTGGGATCGGGCCCCGCATTGGGCTCCCCACTGAGTGGGAAGCCTGCTTCTCCCTCTCCCACTCCCCCTGCTTATGTTCCCTCTCTCGCTGTGTCTCTCTCTGTCAAATAAATAAATAAAATCTTAAAAAAAAAAAAAAGAGGCAAAATAAGGACATTTCAGATATGCAAAAATTGGAGAGTTTACCAATAGTTTTTACCTAAAGAACTTCTAAAAAGTATACTTCAGATAGAAGGAAAATGATCCCATGGGGGGGCCAAAAAACAAGGAATGGTAAACAAAGAAATAGTGACCGTGAAGATAAATCTAAACAAGCCATGTCTATATAAAATAACATTCATGTCTATTTAATGTGAGGGTTTTTTTTAAAGGGGACACTGAAGGACTGGACAACAATGACATGTAAGGTGACTGAGTAAATGATTGAGTTAAAATGTTCTGAGACTCTTGTATTTGTTCAGGGGTGGGAGAAATTATGGACTAATTTAGATTTTGTTAAGTAAGCCTGGAAAAATGCCAAGGGTAAGCACTAAAAACCTAAAAATATAACATCCAAATCCTGAGGAGAGGAAAAAACGAAATAAGAAAACAAACAAGTAAAAATTCAATTCTTAAAAAGCAAGAAAAGAGAAAAATAGCATAGAAAAAGCAGGAGACATCAACAACAAAAAGTAGATGTTAGAAACAAATCCACATATATCAATAATCACAATATATACAAATGGATTAAACTCTTGAGTTAAAAGACAGAGATTACCAGATTGGATTTTTCAATATAGTTATATACTATTTATAAGTGGCCTACCTAAAAACTAAAGATAAGCAATAGTAAAAAAAAATGTGTTAGGCAAAAACAAACCAAATGAAAGTTGAGGTGGCTAGATTATTATACAAAGTATACTTTATGACAAAGGACAATATTAGAGATAGAGTCACTATATAATGATAAAGATTTAAATATTTTAGAATGTCTGCATTTAATAATGCAGCTTCAAAATACATGAAGCAAAAAACAAAAAAAGAAATGTAGACAAATTCATCGTTATACTGGGAAATTGCAACAAACAAAAAATTGTGTGTGTGTGTTTATAACATAAGAAGCTTGGTATCATAAAGAATAAGGAAATTATGTTCTTCTCAAGAAAACAAATAGAAAATATATTAGACCTGGGCAAATTTCAAAAAATTTCAAGGAACAAATGTCATACAGATATACTTTCTAAACTTGGTGCAAAGAAGTTAAAAATCAAGAATACAAGGCTGCATTTTAAATGCCCATATATCTTGAAATTTAAAATACAGATTTCCAAATAAGCCATAAATCAAAAAGGAAATTAAAGTGAAGTTTTTTTCAAAAATTTAAAATGGAATGGTAATTAAGTATCTCATCAAAAATTTGAGGATACAGCAAAAATATTACTTAGAAGGAAATCAACAGTCTCAATTATGCACTAAGAATTAATACACTAAGAATCAACCCAGAGAAAGTAAAAAGAAAGGCACACTAAATGTAAGAGCAGAAATTGATGAAATAGAAAGGTCAGTATAAAGGACTGACAAAGTCAAAAGCTGGTTTTATGGTAAGATGAATCAAATAGATCAATCTTTGATAAGGCCAGTCATGGGGAAAAGAGAAAAGACTGAAGAAATCTTAGGTATAAAAAGACAAAACTACAGATGAAACAAATTTAAGAGATAGTAAGAGAATACTACACATGAATTTATGTGATTAAATTGGACAACTTAGAATGGACAAAAATATAACTTACCAAAACTGATTCAGAAAAAGAAAGTCTGAATATTCCTGTCATTAAAGAAATTCTATCAGTAGTTTAAAATTTTCCCACCCCCCAAAAAAATTCCCACAAAAAACCCAAGGCCCAGATGGTTTGGCAGCAAAATTTTACTAAACTTTTAAAGAACAAATCATTCCATCTTACATAAACTCTTCCAAAAATTATAAAAAGATAAACTATTCTCCAACTTATTCTAGGAGGCAATGAGTGATAATAAAAATAGATGAGAACTATATGAGAAAGGAAAATTATAAGCCAATCTCACTCATGAACATAAATGCAAAAATCCCAAATAAAGATATCAGCAAATTTAATCTTGTGATATATAAAAAGACTGAATACCATGACTAAGTTTGACATATTCCAGGAATACAAGTGTAATTTAATATAAGAAACTCTATATTCACTACATTAAAATTTTTTTTTGAAGATTGATTTATTTATTTTAGAGAGAGAGCAAGTATGAGCAGGAGGAGGAAAGGGAGAGAGAATCTCAAGCAGACTCTGCACTGAGCGCAGATCCTGACACAGGGTTCAGTCTCACGACTCTAAGATCATGATCTGAGCTGAAACCAAGAGTTGGATGCTTAACCCACTGTGCGTCCCAGGCAGCCCCCAAATTTTTATCATCTCAATTACAGAAAAAGACATGATAAAATTCAATACCTCTTCATGATTTAATTTTTTAAAAATCTCATAGCAAAATAGGAATAGAAGAGAACTTCCTTAACCTGATAATCTATTAAAAATTACAGAAGGGGCGCCTGGGTGGCTCTGTCATTAAGTGTCTACTTTCGGCTCAGGTCATGATCCCAGGATCCTGCTCAGCGGGAGGCCTGCTTCTCCTTCTCCCACTCCCCCTGCTTGTGTTCCCTCTTTTGCTATGTCTCTGTCAAATAAATAAATAAAATCTTAAAAAAATTTTTTTTTAATTTTACAGAAAAAAAACTTACAGGACATATTATTCTTAATGTGAAATGTTAGCAGCAGTTCACTTAGAATCAAGAACAAAAATGCCCATGATCACCAGTCCTATTTAAGATTGTACCAGAGGTACTAGCCAATGCAAAAGAAGAAAATAACACATGAAATAAATGGTATAGGGGCACCTGGGTGGCTCAGTCAGTGAAGCATCTGCCTTATGATCCCAGGGTCCTGGGATAGAGCCCTGCATCGGGCTCCCTGCTCAGCAGAGAGCCTGCTTCTCCCTCTCCCTCTGCTGCTCCCCCTGCTTGTGCTCTCTGTCAAATAAATAAAATCTTAAAAAAAAAGAAATTATTTATATTTATATATATATATGTGTATATACACATATATATAGAGAGAGAGAAAGACACAAAACTGATTATTTACAAATAACAATTTCTTGGGACACCTGGGTAGCTCAGTCAGTTAAGCATCCGGCTTCAACTCAGGTCATGATCCCAAAGTCCTGGGATTGAGCCCCACATCAGGCTCCTTGCTCAGCAGAGAGCCTGTTTTTCCCTCTGCCTGCCGTTCCCCCTGCTTGTAAGCATGCTCTCTCTCTCTCTCTCTCTCTTGCTCTCTCTGACAAATAAATAAATAAAATCTTTTTTGAAAAAACAAGTAATAATTTCCTATACTGGAACCCCAAAAGAATGTAGAAATTTTTATAAGTAATAAGAGAGTCTAGTTATTCTTAAACATGTTCAAAGAACTAAAGGAGACCATCTCTAAATAACTACAGGAAAGCATGAGAATGATGCCTTATCAAATAGAGTATCAACAAAGAGACAGGAACTGACCATGCTGGACCTTGATCTTGGACTTTCCAGTGTCCCAAACTATGAGGAAATTAGTTTGTTATTTATGCTATCCAGTCTATGGTATTTGTTATGGAAGCCTGAGCCAACTGGGACAACCATGGAGACCAGAGGCAGAAAGGTGACATATTTAAAATGCTGAAAGATAAAGAGAGTCAACCAAGAACTCTAAATCCAGCAAAACTATACTTGCAAAATGAGGGACAGGAAGGTCCACTTCTAACATGACAGCATGAGGAGCTCCAGTGACCACTCCCCAGTGAAACTGGTGAAAATTAATTTTGAAAACAAGCATTTAAAGCCTCTAAAAAGGTTTTAATGGCAAATAGCAAATGACAAAACATATATTTAAGAAAATTTACCCCCCGCCCCTGCCAAAATTGGTAAGAAAGGCAAGAGTGGTGGTATTTGAACTAAGACCATGCCTTTCCTCCCTCTTCCAGCTTGGTGAGGTAAAGACTCCAGAATGCTGCAGCCAAGAACCCAGGGCTCCCTCTCCCCAGGCCACCAGTTGAAGGGCTCTCTTCCTAGGAGAAGCAGAACTTCAGTGTTTCTCATTGTACCCCCAGCCTCCTACTGCTGAAGCTAATTCCAATCAAGTATTGTTGAGAAGTGTGGGCTCCCTTCTTCTGCTTAGCCCTACTTGTAGAACAGAGGCTCTACCTTGGGTGTGGCATGCTAAGAATACTGGGGCCCCAATTACCCTTGTTCCAGCTCATCAGGTAGTGGTTCCCTGCCAGGAGAGGCAAACCAAAGGGACTTCAGTCTGCTGCCATTACTCTACCACTCACCTGCTAGAGCAGGGGTATGACTCAGAAGCTTGCCATTGTTCCCACCTGCACCTCTAGAGCCTTGGCTCAGAGATTAGCCTAAGTGGAGAAGCAGGCTATAAAATAGATAGCTCCTAATCTCTTCCCAAGTAACTGACTTCATTTTCAACAGAGCACAGGAAGTTCAAACCTAAGGGCACTGTCAAGAACACCAGAGGTTTTGGAGAAAGGCAATGGGGAGATTCATGGATTTTAAGAAAACACAGCCTAGAATGTCAGCAGGCTAGTTTACAAGAGAACCATGGAGTAAGATGGCTGGAAAGAACCCTCCTAGGATCAGAACAAATATCAAACACAGACCTAAGAAACTACTCCTTCAAAGGAGCCACACTTTGGGGCACCTGGGTGGCTCAGTCATTAAGCATCTGCCTTTGGCTCAGGTCATGATCCCAGGGTCCTGGGATCCAGCCCCACATCGGGCTTCCTGCTCAACGGGGAGCCTGCTTCTCCCTCTACCTCTGCTGCTCCCCCTGCTTGTGTTCACAGTGAGAGAGGGAACACAAGCAGGGGGAGCGGGAGAGGGAGAAGCAGGCTTCCCGCTGAGCAGGAAGCCCGAAGCGGGGCTGGATCCCAGGACCCTGGGATCATGACCTGAGCCAAAGGCAGACGCTTAACGACTGAGCCACACAGGCACCCCAATAAATAAAACCTTTAAAAAAAAAAAGGAGCCACACTTTGATTGGATTAGTCTGTAGAACAATTTTTGCCCCAGGGCATTACTGGAATCAGCTAGCAATTAGTGGAGTTTAACAGCTAGATGTGGTCAGGGAAAGAAAGAGAATTCTACCAATACCACTGTCATCCCAAGGGAACTATGGGTATTTCCAAGTTGGATCTCCCTGAGGAGCAACATCAGAAACCTAACACTGCATAGGAGGGAGGAAACAGATGCCATTAAAATAATCCAGTCACTAAAAAACAAACAAGCAAATAAAAATAACAAACCCTGGTGGGGAGGGAGGGTAGTACCCAGAGTTGCTACAATATATTATCTAAAATGTCTACTTTCCAACAAAAATATATGAGGCATGCAAGAAACAGAAAAATATAACCCATATACTGTGAAAAAAAATATGGCAACAAAAACTGCCTGTGGAAATAACAAGATATCAGATTTCATAGAAAAAGCCTTCCAAATACCCATTATAAATATGTTCAAATATGAAAGAGAAATGAAGATATTCATAGGTAAACAAAAACTAATATGATTAGTTTATATATAATTACATATATTAATTATATATAATATAATTAGAGATAATTCATCACTAGCAGACCTGCTCTTACAAGATATACGAAAGGGAGTTCTCCAGGCTGAATTAATAGGACACTAGACAGTAACTCAAATCCCCATGAAGAAATAAAGAACTTGGTAAAGGTAACTACAGAGGTAAATATAAAAATATATAAATGTATTTTTTATTTATAACTCTTTCTCCCATCTTGTCACCAGCTAGACCCCAAGACCTGACTTCTACTGCTCACCTGCTTGTACCCACTGACCTCTGTCCCATGTTTTTCCTCAATCTCTTCTTCCCAGCTGATCTCTTAACTCATGCAAAAGACCCTAAATGCATAACATCCCAGTGCTGGAAACCAAAACTATCCCTCAAGCAATAATGACTGCTCAGAGGAAGAGCTCTAGTGGCCCAGACCACCCAGACCAGTTTGAGCTTAACCCCCAACTCATGCCAGTGCAGTTGGGCCAGGGAGTGACCCATGGAGTGACCACAGTCATCTTTACCTCATTATAATACTAAAATCTCCACCCAACGAGGAACACAAGCCTCATTACATAATATACAATGTATGCATAGGCCTATAAGGTGCATGCATGACTTATGCCTGCCTATACATATGAGGACAAGCTCCCCTATCTAAATATTCATCCTAATCCTAAATAAAAGGAATCCATTCACCCTTGCTCAGGGACTCATGGCTTTGGAAATTATTCCCCATCATCTCCTTATTTGCTGCGAATAAAGTTTCCTTTGTACAACAACTCACCTGGTGTAGTTTCTATCTGTGACTCACCAAGGAGTGAACTCACGTTAGTTCAGTTACGATCTAAAAGACAACACAAAGCAATAATTACATATCTGTGTGGATGGGCACAGTATATAATGATGTAATTTGTACAATAACAGCACAAAGGAGGGAGGATGAAATAGAGTAAATAGGAGCAAAGTTACTGAAATTAAGCTACTACTGAAATTAAGTTGGTATTAACCCAAACTAAATTGTTGTAAGTTAATATATCAATTATAAGTCCCAACACAACAATAAGAAAATGAATTAAAATATATAGTAAAAGAAATGACAAGGGAATTGAAATGGCACACTAGAAAATGTCTATTTAACACAAAAGAAATAATGGAGAAATTGAGGAATGAAAAAGAAGACATGGGGTGCCTAGGTGGCTCAGTTGGTTAAGCGTCTGACTCTTGATTTCAGCACAGGTCATGATCTCAGGGTTGTGAGATCAAGCCCCATGTCTGGCTCTGCACTGGGCATGGAGCCTGCTTAAGATTCTCTCTCCCTCTGTACCTCCCCACTTCCTCTCTTCAAAAGGAAAGAAAAGAAAAAGATAAAGGAAACAAATAGCAAAATGGCAGTCATAAATCCTACCTTATTAGTAATTACATTAAATGTAAAAAGATTTAACACTCCAATTAAAAGGCAGAGATTGGCAGAATGGATTTTCTTTTCTTTTTTTAGAGACCCAACTATGTGTTCACTGCAGACGCTCTGTAGATTCAGTCACAAATAGGTTGAAAGTAAAAGGATGGGAAAAGATATACTGTGCAAACAGTAACAAAAGAGAACTATATGATAAAATACTATATGATAAAAGACTAACAGACTTTAAGGCAATATTTGTTACTGGAGATAACATTTTATAATAGAAGTGTCAACCTATCAAGAATATATAACAGTTATAAACATACATGCACCTAACAACAAAAATACATGAAGTAAAAACTGTTGGAATTGAAGAGAGAAATAGACCACTCAACAATAATATTTAGCCCATTTTCAATGACAGGTAGAAAAGCTCGACAAAAGATCAATAAATCAAAGATTTGAACATTATAAAACAACTAAACACACATCTATAGAACACTCCATCCAACAACTGCAGAATATACATTCTCAAGTACACATGGAACATTCTCCAGGACAGACCATACAGTAGGCTATAAAACCAGTCCCAATACATTTTACAAGACTGAAATCATACCAAGTACGTTTTCCAACCACAGTGGAATAAAGTTGTAAAACAATAGCAGAAATACATTTGGGGAATTCACAAATATGTGGAAACTAAACAACACACCAGTTGGTCAAAGAAGAAATAACAAGGGAAATCAGAAAGTATTTTGAGATGAATGAAAACAAAAACATGATATACCAAAGCTTGTATGATACAGCTAGAGCAGTGCTTAGAGAAAAATTATAGCTGTAAATACTTACATTTAAAAAGAAGAAACTTCTCAAATCAATAACCTGAAAAAACTAAAAAAGCAAAAGCAAATGAAACCCATAAAAAGCAGAAGGAAATAATGAAGACTAGAGTGGAAATAATGAAAACAGAGAAGAGAAAAACAATACAGAGAATTCACAAAACAAAAAGTTGGTTCTTTGAAAATATCAACAAAATTGACAAACCTTGACTGATCAAGAAACACAGAAAGAAACCTTTGAATGAATAAAATCAGAAATGAAAGTGGGCACTTTTGGGGTGCCTGGGTGGCTCAGATGATTAAGCATCTGCAGGGAGCCTGCTTCTCCCTCTCCCTCTCCCATTCCCCCTCGGCTTGTGCTCTCTGGCTCTCTCTATCTCTCTGTAAAATAAATAAATATAATCTTAAAAAAGAAAAGAAAAGAAAGTGGGCACATTACTACTGACCTTCCAGAAATAAAATGGGTTATAAGAGAATATTATGAGCAATTGTCTGCCAACAAATTAGATATATTTCTAGGGCAAATTCCTAGAAAATCACAAACTACTGACACCAAGTCAAGAAGAAAATCTGAACAGACCCATAACAAGCAAAAAAGATTGAATTAGTGACGAAAAAACTTCCTACAAAGAAAAACCCTAGACAAGGAGGCTTCATTGGTAAATTCTGCCTAATTAAGAAAAAAAAAACAATCAATGATAGTCCTTCACAAACACTTTCAAGACAGAAAATACGAGACATTTCCTATGTCTCGTTGAACTGGGTCTCCTCCACACAAAGCCCCCTGCCCTGCCCAAATTCATATATTGAAGTTCTAATCCCCAGTACTGCAGAATGTGACCTTATGTAGAGATGGGGCCTTTACAGAGGAAGTAAGTTAAAATGAGGTCATTAAGGTGGGCCCTAATCTGACTCATATCCTTATAAAAAGGGGAAATTTGGACAGATGTACATATAGAAGGAAAATGATGTGAAGACTCACAGGGAGAAGATGGTCATCTACAAGCCAAGAAGACAGGCTTGGAACAGATCCTTCCCTGGCAGCCTCAGAAGGAACCAACCTGCTGCCACCTTGATTTTAGACTTCTAGACCTATGAGAACTATGAGACAATATAAGTCAAAACTATGAGGCAGTAAATTTTTATTGTTTAGGCCAGTGAGGTTGTAGTACTTTGTTTCAGCAGCCCTAGCAAACAAATACACTTCCCAACTCCTTCTATGCAGCCATTATCACCCTCATAATGAAACCAGACAAAGCCATCACAAGAAAACTACAAATCAATATCCCTTATAGATATAGAAACACAAAAAAAGTCCTTAATAAAATACTAGAAAATTGAACCCAGTAACATATTAAAAAATGTTACAATCATAGCCAAGTGGAAAATCAATGTAAAAGGCCGTATTAACAGAATAAAGGACAAAAATCACCTAACTATCTCATTAGATGTGAAAAAAAAAGCATGTGAAAAAACCCAACACATTTCATGATAAAAATACATGATAAAATAAGTATGGAAGGAAATTTCTTCAACCTGATAAAGGGTTTATATGAAATACCTCTAGCTAACAACATAATTAATGGTGAAAGCTGGGTGCCTTTCTCCTAAGATCAAGAGGAAGACAAGGGTGATCATTCTCACCAAACTGTACTGGAGTCCTATCCCAGGCAATTGGGTAAGAAAAGAAATAAAAGGCAGCTAGATTGGAAAGGAAGAAGTAAATTATCTCTGTTTACAGATGACATGATCTTGTATATAGAAAATCTTAAGGGGGGCGCCTGAGTGGCTCAGTCATTAAGCATCTGCCTTCATCTCAGGTCATGATGCCAGGGTCCTGGATCAAGCCCGGCATCAGGCTCCCTGCTCCATGGGAAGCCTGCTTCTCCTTCTCCCACTCTTCCCTCTCTCGCTGTGTCTCTCTGTCAAATAAATAAATAAAATGTTTAAAAAAAAACTTAAGGAATCTACTAAAAGATTAGAGCTAATAAGTGAATTCAGCAAGGTTTTAGGATACAAGATCAATATGTAACAATGAGCTGTACTTCTATATCCAAGCAATGAACAACACAAAAATGAAATTAAGAAAACAATTCCATGGGGTGCCTGGGTGGCTCAGTCAGTAAAGTGTCTGCCTTAGGCTGAGGTCATGATCCCAGGGTCCTGGGATCGAGCCCCAAATCAGGCTCCTTGCTCAGCAGGGAGTCTGTTTCTCCCTCTCCCTCTCCCTCTCCCTCTCCCCTCCCACCACTGTGCTCTCTCTCACTCTCTCTCAAATAAATAAATAAAATCTTTAAAAACAAAAATAATTTCATTAATAATACCATCAAAAATACTAAAATACATAAGAATAAATTTAACTCAGGGCGCCTGGATGGTACAGTTGGTTAGGCATCCAACTCTTGGTTTCGGCTCAGGTCGTGACCTCAGGGTCATGAGATCAAGCCCCACCCTTAGCACGAAGTCTGCTTGAGATTCTCTCTCCCTCTCCCTCTGCCCCTCCCACTCGTGATCGCTCTCTCTAAAATAATAAATAAATCTTTTAAAAAAAGAGTAAATTTAACTCAAGAAACAAGAAAAATCTCAAATAAACAAACATTACACTTAAAGGAACTAGAAAAAGAAGAACAAAGAGTCCAAGGTGAGAAGAAGGAAAGAAATAATAAAGATCAGAGAAGACATGGATTGGAAGAACAAACATGGTAAAAATGTCTATACTATCCAAAGCAATCTACACATTTAAAGCAATCCTATCAAAATACCACCAGCATTTTTCACAGAGAACAAACAACCCTAAAATTTGTATGGAACCACAAAAGACCCTGAATAGCCAAAGCAATCCTGAAAAAGAAAAGAAAAGCTGGAGGCATCACAATTCTGGACTTCAAGCTATTGTACAAAGCTGTAGTCATCAAGACAGTATGGTACTGGTGCAAAAACAGAAAGATCAATGGAACAGAATAGAAAACCCAGAAATAGACCCACAACTATATGGTCAACTAATCCTGACAAAGCAGGAAAGAATATCTAATGGAAAAAAGACAGTCTCTTCAACAATGATGCTGGGAAAACTGGACAACAACATGCAGAAGAATGAAACTGGAGCACTTTCTTACACCATACACAAAAATGAATTCAACATGGATGAAAGGTCTAAATGTGAGACAGGAACCTGTGAAAATCCTAGAGGAGAATACAGGCAGCAACCTCTTTGACCTTGGCTGTAGCAACTTCTTACAAGACATGTTGCCAGAGGCAAGGGAAACAAAAGCAAAAATGAACTATTGGGACTTCATCAAGATAAAAAGCTTCTGGGCACATGCACCCCAATGTTTATAGCAGCAATGTCCACAATAGCCAAACTATGGAAAGAACCTAGATGTCCATTGACAGATGAATGGATAAAGAAGATGTGGTATAGGGGCGCCTGGGTGGCTCAGTCGTTAAGCGTCTGCCTTCGGCTCAGGTCATGATCCCAGGGTCCTGGGATCGAGCCTCGCATCAGGCTCCCTGCTCGGCGGGAAGCCTGCTTCTGCCTCTCCCACTCCCCCTGCTTGTGTTCCCTCTCTCGCTGTGTCTCTCTCTCTCAAACAAATAAATAAAATCTTTAAAAAAAAAAAAAAAAAGAAGATGTGGTATATATACAATGGAATATTATGCAGCCATCAAAAAATGAAATCTTCCTATTTGCAACAACATGGATGGAACTAGAGGGTATACTAAGCAAAATAAGTCAATCAGAGAAAGAAAAATACCACATGATTTCACTCATATGTAGAATTTAGGAAGCAAATCAGATGAATATATGCAAAGAGGGGGAAAAGTTGGTGGGGGGAGCAAACCATAAGAGACTCTTAATGGTAGAGAACAAAGATCAGAACAGAAATAAATGACATAGAGACTAAAAAAAGAAAGAGAAAAAAGAAAAAAATCAACGAAACTGGGATTTGGTTCTTTGAAAAGATAAATGCAATTGATAAATCCTTAGCAGACTCATCCAGAAAGAAAGAGAAAGGACTCAAATAAATAAAATCAGAAATGAAAGAGGAAAAGTAGCAATTGACACCACAGAAATACAAAGGAGTATAAGAAAATACTACAAAAAAATTATCTGCGAACAATTTGGACAACCTAGAAGCAATGGATAAATTTCTAGAAATGTGCAATCTTTCAAAACTGAATCAGGAAGAAATAGAAAATCTGAACAGACCAATTACTAGTAATGAAATTTAAAAAAGTACCAAAAAATAAAGTCCAGGACTAGATGGACTCACAAGTGAATTCTACCAAACATTTAAAGAAGAGTTAATACCTAGTGTCCTCAAACTACTCCAATAAAGAGGAAGGAAAGCTCTGAAATACATTCTACAAGACCAGCATTACCCTGATACCAAAACCAAAAACACCACAAAAAAAGAAAACTACAGGTCAATATCCCTCATGAACATAGCGTCACAAAAGTCCTCAACAAAGTATCAGCAAACTGCATTCAACAATACATTAAAAGGATCATTCACCACAATTAAGTGGGATTTATTCCGAGATTGCAAAGATGGTTCAATATTTGCAATCAATCAATGTGATATATCACATCCACAAAATGAAGGATAAAAAAAATCATATGATCATCTCAATAGATGCAGAAAAAGCACTTGACAAAATTCAACATCCATTCATGATAAAAACTCTCAACAAAGCAGGTTTAGAGGGAACATACATCAACATAATAAAGGCCATCTATGAAACACTCACAGCTAACATCATATTCAAAAAATATGAGGGTAAAAATGGTAAAAAAAAAAAAATGAGCTTTTCCTCTAAGGTCAGGAACAAGACAAGGATGTTCACTCTTCCCATTTTTATTCAATTAGTACTGGAAGTCCTAGCTATGGCAATCAGACAAGAAAAAAGGAATTCAAGGCATCCAAATTGGTAAAGAAGAAATGAAACTGTCACTGTTTGGAGATGGCATGATACTTTAAATAGAAAACCCTGAAGACTCCACCAAAAAACTACTAGAAGTAAAAAATGAATGCAGTAAAGTTGCAGGATACAAAATACCCTGAAATTGGGGCATCTGGGTGGCTCAGATGTTAAGCATCTGCCTTTGGCTCAGGTCATGATCCCAGGGTCGTGGGATCGAGTCCCACATAGGGCTCCCTGCTCGGCGAAGAGCCTGCTTCTCCCTCTCCCTCTACTGCTCTCCCTGCTTCTGCTCTCTTGCTCTCTCTGTAAAATAAATACATAAAATCTTTAAAAAAAAAAACAAAAACAAAAACAAAATACCCTGAAATCAATAGTATTTTTACATACTAATAATGAAGTAGCAGAAAGGGAAATTAAGAAAACAAACCCATTTACAATTGCAACAAAAATAATAAAATACCTAGCAATAAACTTAACCAAGCAGGTGAAAGAGTTGCACTCTAAAAATTATAAAACATTGATGAAAAAAATTGAAGACAACACAAATGGAAGGATATTCTATGCTCGTGAATTAAAAGAATTAATACTGTTAAAGTGACCATTCTACCCAAAGCAATCTACAGATTCTATGCAATCCTTATCAAAATATCAACAGAATTTTTAACACAACTAGAACAAGTAATACTAAAATTTGTATGGAACCACAAAAGACCCTGAATAACCAATGCAATCTTGAGAAAGAAAAACAAAGATGGAGTTATCACAATTCCAGATTTCAAGATATATTACAAAGCTGCAGGGGCGCCTGGGTGGCTGTCATTAAACGTCTGCCTTCAGCTCAGGTCATGATCCCAGGGTCCTGGGATCCAGCCCCGCATCGGGCTCCCTGCTCGGCGGGAAGCCTGCTTCTCCCTCTCCCACTCCCCCTGCTTGTGTTCCCTCTCTCGCTGTGTCCTCTCTGTCAAATAATTAAATAAAAATCTTTAAAACAAAACAAAACAAAACAAACAAAAACAAAGCTGCAGTAATCAAAACAGGATAATCCTGGCACAAAAACAAACAAACAAAACAAGAACAATAATAAAACCCCCCAAAAAACAGATACATACATCAATGGAACAGAACAGGAAAGCCCAGAAATAAACCCACACTTATGTGATCAATTAATGTATGAGAAAGAAGGCAAGAATTTACAATGGGGAAAAGATACTCTCCTCAATAAATGGTGCTAGGAAAACTGGATAGTTACATGTAAAAGAATGAAACTGGACTACTTTCTAACACCATACACAAAAATAAACCCAAAATGGATTAAAGACCTAAATGTGAGACCCAAAACATAAAAATTCTAGAAGAGAACAGAGGCAGTAATTTCTCTGACATGGGCCATAGCAACATTTTTCTGGATATGTCTGCACATGGGAAACAAAAGTAAAAATAAACTATTGGGACTACACCAAAATAAAAAGCTTTTGCAAAGTGAAGGAAATCAACAAAACAAAAAGGCAATCTACTAATGGGAAAGATATTTGTAAATTATATATTTGATAGGGGGTTAATATACAAAATATATAAAGAACTGATATAACTCAACACCAAAAAAAAAAAAAAAAAAAATCCAATTAAAGACAAGGTCAGAAGACCTGAACAGATATTTTCCCAAGAAGACATACAGATAGCCAACAGAGGCATGAAAAGATGCTCAACATCACTAATTGTCAGGGAAATGCAAATCAAAACCACAAAGATATATCATCTTACACCTATCAGAATGGCTAAAATTAAAAAGACAAGAGATAACAAATATTAGAGAGGATGTGGAGAAAAAGGAACCCTCATACACTTTAGGGTGGATGTCAATCAGTGCAGCCACTGTGGAAAACAGTATGGCGGTTCCTTAAAAAATTAAAAATAGAAATACCATTTGATCTATTAAATATACTACTGGGTTATTACCCAAAGAAAATGAAAACATTAACTTGAAAAGATAACTGCACCCCTATGCTTACTGCAGCATTATTTACAATAGCCAAGATATGGAAGCAACTTAAGTGTCCATCAACAGAAAACTGGATAAGGAAGATGGTCTTTTCAACAAATGGTGCTGACACAACTGGTAGTCTCATACAAAAGAAAAAGCTGGACCTCTACCTACACACACACACACACACACACGCGGGAATATTACACACTCATAAAAAATGATGAGATCTTATCATTTGCAACAATAGGGATGGACCTAAAGGGTATTATGCTAAGTGAGATACGTCAAGCTAAGAAAGACAAATACCATATGATTTCATTGATATGTAGAATCTAAAAAAGCAAGTAAATAAACAAACAAAAAGCAGAATCCGACCTATAAATACAGCAAACAAGCTGATGCTAAAAGGTGGTAGGGGGGTGGGCAAAATGGATGAAGGAGAGTGGGAGATTCAGGCTACCAATTATGGAATGAAGAAGTCATGGGAATAAAAGGTACAGCATAGGGAATATAGTCAATGATATAATAGCATTGTATGGTGACAGATGGTAGCTACACTTGTGGTGAGCACAGGATAATGTATAGAGAGGCTGAATCACTATGTTGCATGCCTGAAACTAATGTAACATTGTGCATCAATTCTACTCAAATAAAAAAAATTAAAAATAAGTAAAACAAAAGGAATGAATTTAACAAGAAGATGTAAATACACTGAAAACTATATAACATCCATTGAAGAAATCAAAGAAGACTTAACCAGAAAGACACTCCATCTTCACCAATTGGAAGATTTAATATTGTTAAGATGACAACATTCCCCAAATTGATCTACAGGTTCAGTGTAATCTCTATCAAAATTCCATCTGGCCTTTCTTTGCAGAAATTGATAAGCAGATCCTAATATTCATATAGAAATGCAAAGGACAGAGAATAGCCAAAACAATTTTGGAAAAGAACAAAGTTGGAAGACTCCCACTTCTCAATTTCAAAACTTACACAAAGCTATAAATAAAAAAGACTGGCATAAGGATAGCCATATATATCAGTGAAATAGAGTTTAGAGTCTAGAAATAAACCCATACAACTATGGTCAATTGATTGTCAACAAGGGTGCTGACTGAATGGCGAAAAAATGGTCTTTTCAACAAATGGTGCTGACACAACTGGTAGTCTCATACAAAAGAAAAAGCTGGACCTCTACCTCACACCATATATAAAAATTAACTCATGGGGCGCCTGGGTGGCTCAGTTGGTTAAGCGACTGCCTTTGGCTCAGGTCATGATCCTGGAGTCCCGGGATCGAGTCCCGCATCAGGCTCCCTGCTTGGCAGGGAGTCTGCTTCTCCCTCTGACCCTCCCCCCTCTCATGTGCTCTCTCTCATTCTCTCTCTCTCAAATAAATAAATAAAATCTTTTAAAAAAAATTAACTCAGATGGATATGCAACTTAAATGTAAGAGCTAAAACTATAAAACTTGTACAACAAAACATAGATGTGAATCTTCGTGACTATAGATTAGGCAGTGGTTTCTTAGACATGGCATGTAAAGCACAGGAAACAAAAGATGAAATAGATGACATGGACTTCATCAAAACTAAAATCTTTTGTGCTTTAAAGAACACCACCAAGAAGTGAAAAGACACCCCACAGAATGGGAGAAAAATACTTGAAATCCTTTATCTAATGAGGAACTTGTATCCAGAATATATAAAGAACTCTTACAATCCAACAGTAAAAAGACACCTGATTATATGCTAAAAGCCACCAGATTATATTCTTCATAGGTAAGTTTTATGGTATGTGAATTATATCCCAATTAAAAGAAAGAAAGTGATTCAGAAGTAAATGTGAAGAAACTCTGAGAATACCTTAACCAATTTAATTCACATATATTCTCCTGATGTGTATCCAGAAGAGTGATTTATGATGAAAAGACATTTCAGAGAAATAAGAAATGTTAAGTCATAAGAAAGCATTATGTCATTTTTTAATTGACAATAATTTTTCTTTTATTGTTGTACCAAAATTATGTTACATCTTACATAGATGGCTTCTTAGAAATATGACTTTACAGATATGGCACTGCAGGTTACTGGGGAAAAGGAGGTAATAATCAATAAATGGTTCTTGGTCAATCAATTACATATGTGGGAAAAAATCAAATCCCACCTCACAACATTTATTAAAAACAATTCCAGATAAAGACTCAAGTTTCAAAGGTAAAACATTAGCACTTACAGGAGAAAGTAGAGAACATCTTTATGACAAAGGGGCAGAGAAAGAGTCCTTAACAAGACACAAAAGGCACTAAGCATAATAGAAAAAAATATACTCAACTATATTAAAACTTTTAAAGTCACTGAATGGTACATGTTAAAATGGTAAACTTGATGTTATATGAATTTCACCTCAGTAAAAATATTAAAAACTCTTTGTTTATCAAAAGACACCTTAAATAATATGAAATAGTAACTATACTGGAATTAAAATTAAAACTTAATGTAAATTAATTAATTAAAGTCTCCTTAAAAAAGAGAGAGAGAAAAATAATTTGCAAGAACTAAAATCAAATTTTTTTAAAAAAGACAACCCTAAAGAAAACTGGAGAAAAGACATGAACAGGCAATTCATGGAATAGGATATATGGGGGGAAAGTAAGCATACGAAGAGAAAATGAAAATGAAGGAAAATGCAAATGAAGACCACAAACAGCAAACTATTTCCACCAAGCAGATGTGGAAAATTAAGAAATCTGACAAGTATCGGCACACCTGTGGATCCATGAGGGCTTTCATATTCTACCGGTAACAGCATAAACTGATGCAACAACTTTACTTATTTTTAAAGATTTCATTTATTTATTTGAGAGAGAGAGACAGATGGTGACAGAGATAGCAAGAGAGAGCACACAAGCAGGGGGAGAGGGAGAGGGAGAAGCAGGCTCCCTGCAGATTATGACCTGAGCTGAAGGCAGACGCTTAACCAACTGAGCCACCCAGAGGCCCCAAGATGGAACAACATTAGAAAACAATTTAGCGCTATCTTGTAATGCCAAATATTTGCCCTATGAATGTGTCATTTCCCACCACCCCACCCCCCCGCAAGGAAACTTAGAAACATTCCTGTAGGTGTACAATAGTAAATGTCTATACAAGTATTCCTGGGCACTCTGGGAAGGCAACATGCTTGGTGTTGTAGGTGTGTAATCTCTCCAGATCCCCCACAAAGATAGAGCAGCCAGGATTGCAAAACTAAAATCCCACAGGCAGTACCTACGACAGACTATCCCACAGATCCTGCGAACCCTAAAACTGAACGGGTGGAGACACACCTACAAGACCTTCGTGGCACAGCAGCTGAGTCAGAGGAAGTGACAGAGCAGGCCACAGACCTAAGAACTTCAAAATAACCAACAGGCAACCACGGGAAAGCCAGTGGGCCAACTAGAGAAGGGCACCTGACCCGGGCAGCGATCCACTGACTCTGACAGCAGGTAAGTCCAAGGGGCAAAGTCTGAAGGGACCGGGGAAGACTGGGCCCAAGAAACACTCAGAACTGACCAGGCCAGGCTCACAACCAGGACAAACCCCAGCTGAGGAGTAACTGCCAAGAACAAAATCCAAAGGGAGCAGGTCAGGAACACAGAGAAAAGAAAAAATAAATGAAATAAAAGGACCCAGATAAAAGCAGGGAGGGAGATGCCATAGTTCTTCGGTACTTAACAAAAATGACAGAAGAATGTGCTGTAAAGTTGTGAAATTAGAACAACTCCTATACCTCCTTTCTTAAAGTTCAGGAATTCTAATATTATGTAAATGTAAGCCACAGTAAAAAAATTAAAGCCAAATCCCATACTGTTATTTAAGGAAAAAGTAAGGAGCAGAAAGACATCCCTGTAGATAATGGAAGCATGCTGGAGAAACGCACAGATGCAAACTGTAACCTAATACTTCAAAGATCTATTTATTTATTTGAGAGAGAGAGCACAAGAGGGGGTTGGGTCAGAGGGAGAAGCAGACTCCCCACTAAGCAGGAAGCTCACGTGGGGCTCCATCCCAGGACCCGGAGATCATGACCTGAGCCGAAGGCAGATGCTTAACCAACTGAGCCACACAGGCGCCCCTGCAGCCTCATACTTCAAAATGGCAAGAGAAAAGAGAGGAGATGGAATGTGAGCCTACAGGTTAAGGGAGATTTAAAAGACACTTAAAAAAACATAGGCAAAGCTGAACTGTAGTGTTTAGGACTGGTGACAAAACAGCAAGACCAGAGGTGATCAGCATAAAAACCAGGCTGGGGGAGGGAGAGCACTGTGTTCGGAAAAGGGAGCATGTCGGGCTGATGGGGTCAGAGTCAGTCTCCTTGCCTTGCGGGTCTTTAAATGCATTCCCTTGTTAACTAATTAACTTTCATTTTGTTTTATGCTCTATATACATGTATATATGTGAGCATATAATGCCATGTTAACAACTAAACTTCTTTTAAAAAAGAATGCTCACAGAAGTATTATTCATAATTGCTCCAAAATGGAAACAGCCCAAATTCCACTGAAAGGAGAACACATGAATAAATTGTACTATTCAGGCGATGACCAATTACCCAGCAATGAAAATAAACCACCCATTGCTCCAATTAAACAAAATATAGACTGAAAATAGCCAATAGCATAAAAAAAAAAATCAAGAAAAAGCTGTAGGATACCATCTTTATAAACTTCAGAAACCAAGCAAAAGCTATATAATACATTGTTGAGAGTCTACATACATATGTGATGTTAAAAACTATTTTAGGGAGGCAAGGGTGGTAAATACAAAATTTAGGATGGAATATACATATGGGATTTTTAAAACTATGTGCTAAAGGGAAGGGAATGAGAAACCCAAAATTCAGGATGGTTTTCACTTCGAGGGAAGCAACAAGGATGAGATAAGGAAGGTGCTCATGAACTTTCTTCTTAGGTGGTGTGGTGGGTTGGTTGGCAGTGTACTTCCCATTACCCTGTCATAATTTACCAATATGTTCTTCATGAAGAGCTTATCAGATCTGCAGACAAAGAGGGAAAGAAATGAAAATGGAATTCTCCCTTTTACCGGCCATCTGCTCCTTTACTCAGTGGCTCAACAGATAGTTGCTGTGTGCCCATTGTATGCCAGGCACTGGGTGAGGCTCTAGAGCAGAGCAGTGAACAGAACAGACCCCACTGCTACCCTCTGGGAGCACACAAGCTCCGAGGACTGGAGATGGTGCTGAGTGTGAAGCGACTTTTCAACATCTGCAGAAGGTAAGAGCCAGGAGCATCCACAGTAAGCACGATCAGTGTCAGGATGGGTGGGAGATCCCCTCTCAGTATCCCTTGAGGGAGGTGATTTTTAAATTAAGGCAATTAAATAGTCAACAGGAAACAGCAGAAAGGCAGACCAGCACTCCCAAGACCGAGGTCCCCCAACACTGCTGATTCGGTTCCATGAAGAAATTTTAATTAATAAAACAAAATATATAGGGGCACCTGGGTGGCTCAGTCGTTAGGCGTCTGCCTTCAGCTCGGGTCGTGATCCCAGGGTCCTGGGATCGAGCCCCACGTTGGGCTCCCTGCTCAGTGGGAAGCCTGCTTCTCCCTCTCCCACTCCCCCTGCTTGTGTTCCTGCTCTCTCTCTCTCGCTCTCTCTGTCAAATAAATAAATAATATCATATATATATATATATATATATATATATATATGCATGCATATATATATATATATGCATGCATACACACACATACAGGCACGCACCCAGGTTATTCCGAGTTTATGTCCTCCCCCGGTTGCTGAGTTAGGATCTCCTTTCAGTTACCTATTAACAGTGACGATGGATGGTGGCCAGGCTTTGTTACACTTTAGGAAAGTACTGTTTAGTTTTAAATGTCCTTACTTGGTAGAATAGAGAGCTGGTGAACCCAAATCAATCCCTAAGATTTAAACTATTTATTATTTAAATCTCAGAGTCTCAGAATTGTTGTCTGGAGTCGTATTTGAACCCCACACTTTCTTTTTTCAAAAGAGAACACAGGGAAAGTGGGCTCACCCCTTAATCACAAGTAACGGGCAGTGTCATGTGCTGGAAGAGAACTGGCCTGGGTTCAGGAGCCGCCTGGGCTGACCTCCCAGCACAGAGTGGACAAGGTCAGCAGCTTCTCCTGGGCTTAGCTCCTGCATCCAGCAGTGGGGATGAAAGCCACCTCCCAGGCTGTTGCCACAATTAAAGGGGATACTACATGGATGGTAGAGGAGAATGCATGTAAGGAGAGCGCTGGTTGGCTCGATTCCTGGCACCCAAGAGCACCAGTGTGTGGACTTCCGCGCGAGTGTATACACACGCATCGTGTACGCATGCACATACTATTACCCATACAGCCGGTCCTGCAAGATGACTCCATTACAGAACCAGCCTGCAAGAAGTTGTATCAGAAGCTCCAGGGATCCTTTGGGTGGAGTGTGCTGTGTCTGAGGTCAGGTGCTTAATTGGCTAGGCACTTCCTGATTCTGTCAGCCAGGGTAGCCAGCAATTTGCCCTCATTTTAGTTCCCTTCACCATTTCTGCCATCCCAGAGAGTGCAGGAGCCTTATTGTCTTTATAGCAACGTTTCCTTCAAGTCGACTCACTTTTTTCCTTGAATACATTAATTTTTAACATGCTCCTGTGGAGAAGCAGCATAGCACAGAGGTTAAGAACACAAGAGTCTAGAGCCAAACTGGGAGGGTTACTACGCTGCCTCCCCCACTTCTGAACCTGATTTAACCCCCTCGTGCCTCAGTTTCCCCATCTATAAGATGAGGGCAATTATAGTTCTTATTGCAGAGGTTTATAATTAGGTTATGAGAATCAGCGCTCTTTCTAAACATTTAAAACGAGCCTTCCACAGCGTAAGTGCTATATAAGTTGGCTAAAGGAGACCTCTAACATCAGTGGGAAACCAGGATCACTTGCTTCTTAAATAAAACATTAAAGATAAAAACAAAATGGTGCTGTTAAATTCTAGCTAAATAGTTGCCTGCTAAGATACTTTAGCAGAGTAGGTCTGGTCTCATCTTAAAAAATGTAAAGCAGAGAGGAAGGCAAGAGGTGAAGGAAATCAAGACTTGCCAAGGGTAACCCGAGGCCGCCTCCTCCACCCAACCAGAAGACCTGGAGAAGCAAAACAAGACTAACTTTCTCGCTGTGCTACCCCCCTGAAATCATCCCCTGGTGCACTAGGAGGAGGCCTGAGTGAATATACACGCTGGAAAGTTCTGGAAGGGCCAGAGGTAAAAAGTTGGGAAAGGGAGAGGTGTCCCGAGTAACACATATAAATGAAAATGAAAGCAGGCACCCCCGTGTCGATCCATTGATCACAAACATCCCCAAGTTGAGGCAAAATACCTTACACTACCAGGCTGGCTCCGATGCAGAGAATCTGTTTTCACTTTGAAGTGTTGCTGTACCCGGCGCTGCGCGTGGGACTGTCACTCACCTATCCTCCGGCTGTCCTTCAGCTGGGGGTGACTCCACACTTCCCAGTAGGTGATTACAGGTGACAGCTCCCAGCCAGCCTGCCTCCTGTTCTCTTCCGTGGGCAGGGCTGGTTCAGTTGCCATGTATACTTTCTTTTAACCACCAGTGTCACCTGAGAGGGTGGCTCAAGGGGAGGGCAGCAGGTGTGGGGTCCTAGCACCTCGGGACCTCCTGTTCTGTGTGGCGCATGTCCCCAGCACCTGTCAAGCTCAGTCTCTGTGGGCCCTGATGGACGGGGTGAGCACCCTGGGGCAGCCACCAACCCCCATAAGAGGATGAGGGGGATGTTTAGAAAGCAGAGCTCCATCCCTGGAGGGAAGGTGCCACAGAGCCATCAATACAGGGTTCTGCATAATCAGTTCAACACCAGAACAATGGAAATGGGAAGGGAAGATTAAAAAATAATCCAAATTTCATAGCCCTGAGGGGTGTGATGGAATGGTAAATAGGGTGAAAGCGTTAAGCCCAGAATCACAAAACACTCTCATCTGAGTCTTTTAAAACCTCAAGGCTAAGGTAGGAAACCACATTCTTGCCCTTGGGAGAATTATCTTAAGTCCCTCTGAAAGAGTGCCCACTTTTGAGGTTCCCTCTCTGTGGAGACACTGCGGAGCCTGGCCACTTTAGCTGAGTGTCAGGATAATTCACTGGGCCGCTCACAGTGGATCGAGAAGTTACGGCCCCTCTCCCAACCCGGGAAATTTGTCCACAGGACCCTTGGCAGGAGGCCCAGGGTCCCTGAAAGATGCTGGCAACCATCTCTCTCCAGGCTTCAGGTGGGGTGCCCATGGTGGCACCAAGGGGCAGCATGGGCTTGTGGGGGTCCGGCATGCACAGGGGTTTCACGCCCAGCATCCTCCCAGCCCTCCCGTGCTCTGCTCTATGTAATGTGCTTGCCCAGCCCCCCTGCCTGGGTGTAAGCCCCGGGTTTGCTTTGGTTCTTTCTCCTCTCTCTGCCCCTACATGCCTCCCTCCTCTTCCTCTTGCTCCCCTGTCTCTTCTCCATGCCCTGTTTTTTAAGATTTTATTTATTTGAGAGAGAAAGAGAGCACAAGCCGTGGGGGGGGGGGCAGTAAGGGGAGAAGCAGAGAGAGAGGGAGGAGCAGACCCCCCACTGAGCAGGGAGCGCACACAGGGCTTGATCCCAGGGCCCCAGGATCAAGACCTGAGCCGAAGGCAGACGCTTAAACAAATGAACCACTCAGGCACCCCCATGCCTCATTTCTATTTTAGTGTTTAAAGACTGAGATTGGAGGGTTTTCCCATTTCTAGGTTTTAGATGCCAAATCCAAAAATCAGAAATTGGGCTTTGACAATGGGACTGAATCTTGGAAACTGAGGCTTCCCAGAAAGTCCAGAATACGAGCTCCATGCGACTGCACAATGAAATACCCACAGACATTCAAGAGCACGGCTGAGACATTCAAAGTTGGCTACCTGGTAGAATCCAGCTTTGTTCACCCTGCTCACCATGATATGAAAACGGTTTCAGACATTGTGCTGACTCCTCTTTTGTGCCACATGCTTTTCTCCCTCCAAACACTGGCATTCCTAGAAGCTTCCCATGATTAACCAGCACCCAACATCAGCCTCCGCATGCCCTCTCAATCATCATGACCAGGAGAGTGCATCTCGCTAATATCTTATTGGCCTTTCCAGAACTTTCCAGAGTATGTATAGCCCACTCCTAGGGCTGTACTAGGGATGATTTCAGGTGGTAGCTAAGAAGTGTGCATATCCAGCCAATGACAAGAGCTACCTACCCATCACTGAGCCATGCTGTGAACAGGCACCTGCTAAGCACCTGACAGACATCCTGATATTGAATCCTGATGACAGCCCTTGCAGTAGGCACTGCTGGCCTAACTTTACAGATGAGTAAAATGGAGCTCAAAGTAAACTGCCCAGAGTCCTACAGACCCCGGAAGCTGTGATCTTAACCACTGTCTCACTGTGCCCATAGAATTCCCAAAGAGATTTCAATGAGTCACTGGGTTTGTGTGATACTGATTTAGGTATATTGTCAAATTACCTCCACACTGAAAATACTATTCTAGGTTTCCTCATGCTGTTACTACACAGAAGTACTGAGGTATATAAGCTTGTGTTCATTTCGTATACTATGCATCTTTTTTTTTTTTTTTGGCAATCTAACAGCTAAGATATTTCTCATGTTTAAAAACTTAAATACATGCACACATATAAGAAATAAATATACAGGTACGCTTGGGTGGCTCAGTTAAGCGTTGGACTCTTGATTTCGGCTCAGGTCATGATCTCAGGGTCGTAAGATCAAACCCCAAGTCGAGTCAGCCTCCGTGCTCAGCAGGCAGTTTGCTTGAGGATTCAGCGTCCCTCTTCCTCTGCCCTCCCCGTCGCTCATGCGTGTGTGCACACATGCGTACTTTCTCTCTCTCTCAATAAATAGATCTTAAAAAGATATATATTATATAAAAATAATATACATATATGTATATACACACATACACCATAGGTATTCGCCAATAGAATCTTATGGCTGACAATCTGTGAAGGATTTAACCCAAAATTTCATGTGAATGAATTTAGATTTGAGTATCTGTAGGTAGCATAATGTGAAAACCTCTAAAATTTCGAGCCTATGCTCTGTGATATTCGCTGTAGAGATCTGAGGCAAATTAGTGTGTCTGAGCTTCGGTCTTCTCATCTCTAAGGAAGGGACGCAATATCCATGTCCCAGGGTTGTGCATAAGATTAGATAAAGGCATTCATACACAAAAAGCCCACCACAGTCCTCACAACACATCAGTATCTTGTCATTTCCTTCTCAGGTTCCTTAAATAAGGGACACACATTTGTTTGCATATTCTTACTAAATTCTTAAAAATCAATAATTTAGTCAAATCCAATTCATATATAGACACCGATATATAATAAAATTATCCACTGTGCATAAAATCATGTGAAAAGAATGACACAGTAACTATCAACTGACATTTTATTTAACATGATCGAGTGCCACCGTCTTAGTACAAAGTGACCTTAACCGCTTCGAAATTCCTTCCTTATTTTTCCTGCAACAAATCATATGGTGAAGGAAGACCTTCATCAGGGTCATGTAATTCAGAAGGGCTTCTCTGGGGATATGTGCAGGCATCTTTGGGGACTTTGGAAGAAAGTCTCAGTAATTGGTTTTAATGAGGCTTCCCCCCCCCCACAGGACCTGTCCTGTCTCCCTTTTTATGTGTCAGGTCCTCAATGGTAGGGACCACATTTTACCTGTCTTTTATATCCCCCAACCTAGCCAACTCAAATCAACAAATACATTTTAAACAGATAGTGCATATCCAACACTGTGTCAGGACACGGAGAGAATATAAAAGAAGGAGAAATTGTGGTCCTAGCTGTGAGACACAGATAATCTCATTAGGCAATTTGGACATAGGCTGAGTTATCTGGCTGTTATTGCTAGTATGTGAATTCCTTAATGTAAGTTCCAGAAAGCCCAGTAGCTTTCAGAAGAATACAGATGCAATAGGGAAAGTGAACCCATTCATTTATATGTAAATAAATAAACCTGTACATTTATTAAGTCCTGATATGTGCCAAGCAGTGGAGCTACAACTGTGAATAAGACTTGATCCCCAAACTTGGAGAGAGCCCCATCTTGTGGGGAAGATCAACATATAAGAAAGCAAGGCAACAGTGTATTCTAATGGCTATAAAAAACTGGCCAGGACATGGTGAGGACCCAAAGAAGAGCATAATCGAGTCTACTAGCTGTGAAGTAGTGGGAGAGGTGGGTAAGAAAAGATCTTAGAGACTGGTGGTCCTTGACTGTCTCCCAAGATGAATGATAGTCTGGTGGAGAGAACAGTGTGAGAAACCTGAAGTAGACAGAAGCCTGGTGTGTCCAGAAAGAACACATGGTAGGGACAGAAGACGGTTATGGGAGAGAGGAGGGGGTTGCCAAATCACCAGCAAAAGGCTGGAGATGTGTCTTGAGATTAAGCCAGGAAGTCCCCAACGCCATACTAGAGTCTGCACTTTATCCTGAAAGAAATGGGGACGACCAGGTGGTTGTAAACAAGGGAGGGCCACAGTCAGACTTGCATTTTTAAAGGAGCACTCTGGCAGCAAGCATGACAGACGGACCCGATGGATGAGAGTCTGTAGGTAAGGACACCAGACAGGAGAGTGTCTCGATGGTCAAGATGAGAAATGATGAGGGCCCAAACTAGGGCAGGAGCAGTGGAAAGAGAAGGAAGGGTGTTCCTGTGCAGTGTTAATTCTAGGAATTCTGAGCTGACTCATCCTGAGGAGTCATGAGAAAGTACTGAGAAGCAAAGAAGGTATCACTCATGGTAGATACAGTTAGGAATTTTTTTCTAGCACATCCAGTGAGTATAAGGAGCCTCCCCCTTTTACCCCTAGAGTCCCTCCTGCCTTCCTTACAAAGATAGTGTATAGTTGGTTGTGAGCAGGCTCTAAATGCCCCCTCCATCATTTACTAGCAGAGTAAATGAGTGAGAAAACACATAAAGTGGTGAGGCCCCACACAGACTACACACTCACTAAATACTAGCTGTTACTGCACTACTGAATGAGGTCTCCCTTCCCATGGCTTGGCTTGTCCTGCAGAGGTTGCTGAACTTGTTTGTAGGAAAGATACTCAGACATGGTCTTTTTAAATATGGCTCCTGTCAGTCACAGGAGGTCTACATGAAGGGAGCAACCACCAACCGGAAGCCAAGCAACTAGCACACCCAGTTCTTTTTTTTTTTTTTTAAAGATTTTATTTATTTATTTGAGAGAGAGAATGAGAGACAGAGAGCACGAGAGGGGAGAGGGTCAGAGGGAGAAGCAGACCCCCCGCTGAGCAGGGAGCCCGATGTGGGACTTGATCCTGGGACTCCAGGATCATGACCTGAGCCGAAGGCAGTCGCTCAACCGAGCCACCCAGGCGCCCAGCACACCCAGTTCTTAACCCAGCAATACTACAGGCTCCCTCTGTGCACATGGCAGCCCCCCAAGACCCACCCCTCACTGCCACCCCTGCCATGAGGGCCCTGTGCCCATGAGTGCACACACTTCAGAAGGTACTAGAAGGATGGCTAGTCAAATGTTTTTTGATAGAGGTCAGATACACATTTGAAAACAGGGAAATCTCATTTTTTGTTCAGAAGAAGAAAGAAGAGTATGACCTTGAAGATCTGTAAAGGGGGCATGATGTGGGTTCAAAGACATTAAGGATCTTTTTTGATTACCAAGGTTTTTTTGTTGTTGTTTTTTGTTTTTAAAGATTTTATTTATTTATTTGACAGAGAGAGACAGCCAGAGAGAGAACACAAGCAGGACAAGTGGGAGAGAGAGAAGCAGGCTTCCCACTGAGCAGGGAGCCCGATGTGGGGCTCGATCCCAGGACCCTGGGATCATGACCTGAGCTGAAGGCAGACACTTAACGACTGAGCCACCCAGGCGCCCCTTGATTACTGAGTTTTTAACTAAATATGAGATATGAAGTTCTGTTGGTTATGGAGAAAACAGATTTCCCCAAAAGCCTATCTAGGAGAGAATAAATCTCTCTTCACTCCTGAAAAACGAGGTTAGAGTTGGCCAAATTTTGTGCTTTTTAAAAAAATAAAATGGCATTGTTCTCTCTTCAATTCCAATTTCTTGTAATAGAGCTATTCTTCAGTGAGTTAAGTTGGGAGAGTAATTTAGACTGTACATATTTCCCTCAAACATCCAAAAATGAGGCCCCAAAGCTAATCTATGGTGACAGAAATCAGAATAGTGGCTGCTGGTGGCAGAGAGGCAGGGAGGAGACTGGGAAGGGGAGAAGGAAATGTCTGAGGTCATGGACATGCTCTGTAAAGACACAGATTGGGCTGTAGGTTACACATTTGTCACAACTCTTAAACTATACACTTAAGATCTTTGCATATTAATGCATGTAAATTATACTCCAATTTTTTTTTTTTTTTTTAAAGATTTTATTTATTTATTTGACAGAGAGATAGCGAGACCGGGAACACAAGCAGGGGGAGTGGGAGAGGGAGAAGCAGGCTTCCCATGGAGCAGGGAGCCCGATGCGGGGCTCGATCCCAGGACCCTGGATCATGACCTGAGCCGAAGGCAGACGCTTAACGACTGAGCCACCCAGGCGCCCCAATACTCCAATTTTTTTAAAGGAAGGAAGGACGGAGTGAGATTTCTAGTTAAACATGATAGAATGACCATATTCACTATAGCACCTCTGGAAATCCTACTAAAATGGAGTAAAGGGATAACATAGGTATAATAAGCCCTTGAAGACAGAGAGACCAGAAGATAAAAGGACAACAGAGTTCATCCCATTTTGGAGATGGAAAGTGGACAGAGAAGTAGGAATTGCCAAGGTAGAGTTGAGTTGGAGGAAGCTCCAACTGGAGTGGTCACAGAAAGTGACATCCCTAAGAAGCTGGCTCACTCACCCTTCCAAATCCTGGGAGCCCCAGGCCACTCTGGAGGTTTATTCTCTGGGCTCTGGGGCCTGGAACGCCATGGAGAAACAGGTTCTACCCAGATGTAGAGTACTACTTTGGAGCTTTTTAGCACCTCAAGCTTAAATATAAGTGGACAGACATTTAGGGAATGCCTCTACCATGTAAGAAAGAACCCAAAGCAAACCACTGGGAAAAGAAACCCAGAGGAAACAGAGACAATATGGGCAGCAGACTAAAACATTTAGATAAAATGTCAATTAATAATATCTTTAGAGAGAAAAGAGAAGATATTACACCCATAAAAGAAGGAAAAGACACTATAGAAAAGAAATAGAGAATTAGAAAAAAAACTGAAAATGATAGCAGAAATATTTTAAAATAGAAAAAAATAGGAAGATAAAACTTAGTACACTTGCCAAGAAGGGAAACCAAAAACCAAAAGTTAAAGGCCCAGAGGAACAATTCCAGGAGTCCAATATTTGGCTAATAGAAATGCCAGAGAGAACAAAGGAAACAGAGAAGAAAGAAATCAACAGAGAACCTACACAAGAAAACTTCCCCAAACTGAAAGACATGAGTTTCTAAATTAAAAGTATCCACACCAAATTTAAAACACACCCTTCACCAAAGAGGGAGGAGTTAGGTCAGGAAACTGTGGTAGAAGTCTTTTAGTATGATTGATGTTTTTTTTAAATTGGTAAAAAGTTACACATTTTTTAATTCTCAAAAAAGAAGAGAAGGTTCTTTTGATAATTTGGAAGTAGAATTTCATTCTGTTCTCCATTTTTATCAAATTATCCTTTTGGTTGGCAATAGAAACCAAGAGGCTACATTGTCCTTCCTTAAATATTAAGTTGGGCCAACTCCCGTATGTTGTATATGAATTTGTGATTATAAATATTTGTGAAAGAAATTTCCTATTTTTTTTTTTTAGTTTTTATTTAAATTTCCATTAGTTAACATACAGTGTACTATTAGTTTCACATATACATCCTCTTTCTTTTCTTAAGTCGGATTCCAGGTCCCCATCTGGCTTGAAATTCAATCTCACTCACTCACATTATTGAGCTTCCTTATCCTCTACCTCTAGGCTATGTAAAAGTCCTGGGGCAAAGTATTCCGAGGAGACTCTTTCAGTCTTCGGTACACACTGGCTTTCCCAGAGGTTCCTGCTGTCTCTATCCATGTGATCCTGTGAAGCTGAGCAACCTGTTGGCTCCTGTGAGGAGTGGAGGTCCAGAGTCTTGGGTAGAGTGGGAGGGCTTGCCCCCTCTAGGTACCTATTTCCTCCCCAGAACACAGACCCCTGCCAGGGGTAGAACCTGCCTTGTGGAATCATTCCAGCCCTCCAGTCCGCTCCTCCTTCCCCTCCACCTCAAGCCTCATAGCAAAACCTGCCTGACCAGCGTAAGGCTCCAGGAAAGACTGAAAGAATCTGTCTTCAAGCTGCTTCTGCTTTCAGTCTTCAAGCACCCCTGGGTTAAAACACCAAAGAGCCCTGACTACCTTGGAATGAGAGGAGAAAAGAATACAGAGAATTGCATACAAATTCCCATCTCAATAAATTACTCTGTCCCCTTGGTCTGGAGATCTGAGGAAGGCCAGTCAGCAGAACCTCTGCACACAGGTCTCAACATGTTTCCATCACATATAGGAGACCTAAGACCATACACAGAATGCTCTCGAGGTCAGGAAAGCCCCATTCTGCCCAGGCCTGTAACAGTTTGCAAAAGGGAGAACTGGGGAGGAGTTGGGGACCTCCCACCTGATACAGGCCTTCCTAGGATGGTCCTCTCTCCTTTCCAGCTCCTGTGTTTCATCCCAAGTGTGACCAAGTCTCTCCCCAGCATCTTAAAGAGCTCAGTGACACTGACAGGACTGGGGACCGAAATTCAACCCCAACAGAGTCACCAGCTATACAGAGATCCTGCCATCTCAGGCCCTGCTCCTGGGCTAATCCAGCCCTCTGCCCTAGAATTTGCTTCCGTCGGCCAGACTTGAGCTGAATCATGAAGAAAGCCCGCAGAGGCAATTCTGCACTCTGGTAGGTTGGTTTGGTTTTTATTTTTTATTCTATTTATGACCTGAAAGCTGTATTTCTTAACTTATTAAATAACCTAGAAATAAACACAAGGCTTTTTGTAAACTATCGAAGAGTTAATGGGATGTTGCATGTGAGCACTTCCAGCTTTCAGAAGGGAAGAGACAGCACCTCATGCTACCATGTCCCTGAGGTGGGAGTCACTCTGCTTCCAAAGCTCTGGGCTCTGCCGTCAACTCACCTTTTCCCATGCAGAAGGATCGCTTCCAGGCCCTTCCACCGAGCGGAGTGTCTTGTCTAATATCACTGGTTTGGAAAGGGATTTGTTTACGCATCTAAGCTCAGCTAAACAAAGGAAGTTGCACATAATGCAGTATCCTTGGAAGCTTTAAGAAAGGACCTATTAACACTTGCTTGTCACTTTTCAATCTTTAACTTTAAAAAATAATGCTCGACAAATAAGCAGGGGCATTTTGCAAAGCATAAATGCATCATGGTATTCTTTTTAGGAATAAGTAAGATTATTGAGGTCTGATTAAAGGTAGGTATTGGCTTTGAAATAATTAGGCACTGACTTTTGAAATAAATCTGAATTTTAGGCAGTAGCAGCCATATGATCACTTTTAAACAAAAGTACAAAACTCCATACCATTTACAGGCTGAAGGCTTTGACTTTCAGCTAAAGGAGTCGGCTAAAGGCTGATTTGACAGGTGGACAAACATACCCACTAAGCACAGTCACTGACAAATGCCCAGCCCTCTTGCCCTTGAGACTTTGAGGTCTAGGCAGGCTCTGCTGACACCTGGTGGCAGACAGCAGGCAGATGGGCCTGAGTCCAAAGCAGATTTCCCTCTACCTGACCTGCCACCTGGATGTCGAGTCTGTGTAATGAATGCTGGCTAAAACAGCAGGAAAGGTGTTATATTGGAGGAAGAGCTACAAGCTCTAAAGAGTAATGGCCAGGCATGAGCACCACTGAAGATGCCCGGGCAGATGTGAGGATATCTATACTGCAAAGCCTGCCTTTGCAAGATCGTTCTTCCCAAAGACTGTACGTGTTTGAACAACCTCTGATCCATCTCTATATCCAATCATTCTACCACCCTTATCCCACTCCTGTTACGCAAGTTATGCCCAGAAAATAGGGATGGCCTTACTCTTACGAAAAGGAAATTTGAATTATTCTGCTTTTGTTAATGAACTCGGCCCTAATTGGGAAAAATTCTAACCGGGAGAAAGAGGACGTGTACAGGAAACATTTGACAGGTAACGCGCTAAGGGCACCCAAGGCAAGGGAATGGGGAGGGAAGATTTCTTGGAAAATGAGAGTCCTTCCCTGGGTCGCAGGAGCAGTGCTGGGCAGTGTTGTGAGAGCTGACAGGTGCAGATGGATGGGAAAGAGCTGACAAGCAGTGGGAAACACCCGACTTGTAGGAAAAGGCCTGGCTTTGCTCCCCAGTGTTTGATGTGCTTTCCCTGTGTCTCATTCTGTGCCTAAACCTTCCCTCTGTGCAACAGGAGTCATCTGCTTTGTGCAAAAGCAACATGACAGTTCTCCCCAAAACAGAGTACGTGTGTGCCAGGCACCGAGCCTGGTCATCTGACCAAAACCTCAGCGCACTTCCGTGCAGTTGGTGCCATTATCCCCCATTTAACGGGGAAAGAAACAGAGACGCGGAGAGACCGGGTGGCTGGCCCAAGGTCACACCTGCAAACTAGCGACAGTGTGTGCGTTCTTCCAACCCAGGACTGTCTGAATTCAAAACCCATCCCCTTTCCTCCTCCTCACGCTTGCCGAAACCAAACACCGAGGGAAAGAGAATTCCAATACATGCAAAAGTGCACCATTTGCCTTTTTCAATTTGTGTCATTTTAAATATCACCACAAGTTCCCTTCTAGGTCACTTTTAAAACAAGGAACTTTGCTTTAAGGCAGGTGAGGGGAAAAAAAATCCTGCTGCAATTTGTACAGTTGTAGAATCCACTGTTCAATTTTCTGCTTGGCTTTCTGGGAACAGTTCAAACAGAAACAAATGACAACCTAGGACACTTATCTTGCCTATTGTGAATAACCACCACGGCGCTTTTCCACCTGGTAAAAAGCCCTCACATGAGGCACAGGATCGCCTCCAGGCATACACAGCAATCGCACCACACAAAAGAGCTGTCCGCTCCACGAATTTGCAGGTGCGGCAGCAACCAGCTTCAGACCAATAAAAACAAACTATGGATGAGATCTTTAATCTCATTTCCTGAACTCCATTTGAAACACGTATGCACTCAGGACTGCTGACCAATTACTCCAGAGCCCAGTCTACATCCGTGCATAAATCTGGATGACCATTCTTCAAGTGCAGAAGCTTCTAGAGTTCATCCAATCTACAACGGGTATACTTTGCTGTGAAATGAGCTTCGAGAATCTGTAAGGTTTCGCCTTAAGATTCAAATACAGTCTCAAAGTCATTCATTCATTCAAGAAGGATTTATGCTGGCCTATTAAGTGCCAGAGACTGTTCTATACGCTGGAGGCATTCTAATAGCAGGAGACCAGAAAAATAATTTTTTTAGAGTTAGAGGGGCAGGGAGTGCTGCAGAAGGCAGGCATTTGCTATTTTATATAGTGTGACTAGGGAAGTCTTCCTAATGGCATTTATGCAGACGCCTGACAGAAATAGGGAAACTCACAAAAATAACTAGGAGAAAAGGCATTGCAGGCAGAGGGAAGACCAAGTGCAAAGGCCCTGGGGTGTGAATGTGTTTGGCATACACCAGAAAGGGAAATAAGGCCAAGGTGGCTATATGGAGAGAGGAGAGATGCTGGATGAAGTCACAGAGGTCGTAGAGGCTGATCACATACGACCTTGCAAGCCTCAGCAAGAGACTGGCTTTTTTCCTGAGTAAAGCATGACAATTTATGTTCTAGAACAATCACTCTGACTCCTGGGTAGAAAACGGTGGCAGGGCAGGAGTAGGAGCAGGAAGCCCTGTTAGGCTATTGCAGTAATCCCAGTGGGGGACAGTGGTGCCTCGAACCAGGTGGTAGCAGTAAAGAAAGTGAGTTGAGGCTGAATGCTGGATATACTTCAAAGGTGGAACAGACAGGGCTGGCTCATGGACTGGCTATGGGGTCTAAGACGTGAAAGAGAAAGGACTCCAAAGTTTCTGGCCTACACAAACGGATGAGAGTTCTTTCCTTTGGTGGGGAAGACTGAGTGACCAGGTTAGGGACGACAGATCTGAAGCGTGTTTTCTGACATCTTAAAGTCTGAGATATCTATTAGTTGATTAGCCACCTTAATGGAGATGGAGAGTGGCCAGTTCAATGTACGAGTGCTAGGTTCAGCAGGGAGATCTGGGCTGTGGGATAAAATGAGGAGTCCACGGCATGTCATTGTTATTTAAAGCTGTGAGATGCATGAGCTCATCAAGGGGGTTCTATGCAAACAAAGAAGCCCGAGGACAAGCCCTGGGGATTCCAATGCTGGAGGAGATGACAAAGGACCCGCAGAGGAAATGAGGATGAGTGGCCAGTGGAACATGAGGAAGCCACATAAAGAAAGTGTTTGCCCACAGGGTCATGAGATCAAGCCCCATGTCGGGCTCTGCGCTCAGCACTGAGTCTGCTTGGGATTCTCTCTCCTTCTCCCTCTGCCTCTCCCGCTCATGTTCATGCGCTCACTCTCTGTCTCTCTCAAATAAAGTAATCTTAAAAAAAAAAAAAAAAGAAAGAAAAGAAAAAGTGTTTGCAAGAAGGAAGGTGTCCATTGGTTCATGTCAAATGTTTCTGACAGGTTAATTTGAAGACGGAGAATCATATTCCCTTGGCAGCAGGGGAACCACTGGTGACCCGGACCAGAGCTGTTAGTCAACTGATGGGAACAGCAGCCCAACCGGAGAGTTGAAGAGAAAATGAGAAGAAAGTGGGAAAAGGAGGGTGTGGATAACTCTGTTAAGGGTTTGCTGTAAAGGGAAGAGGGGGCAACTGGTGTGGGAGTCAAGATGGAAGACACCACAGCACGTTCACATGCCTCTGGGAATGACCCAGAAGAGATGGGGAGGACAGCCCTGCAGTGATGCTCTGGGTGCCATGCCCAGACGGAGGACAGACTTGGAAAGGTGCACTGCTGGCTCACCACTGTCACAAGCAGGGGGACACGGGAGTGCAGCCAGAGCAGGCCATCTGCCAATGGCCTCTGTTTTCTCAGTGAAATAGGAAACAAGGGCGGCAGCCCAGAATGAGGAAGAGAGGAGGTGTCAGGGTCCACGGCCAAAGAGAACCTGGGGGACTAAGGGACCTTGAAGTGCAGAGTTGCAGGGCAAGGTCAGGAACTTCCTCGAGCCTGGCAGTCATGAACCAGAGCTTTGTCAGTCTGCATCCTTTTACCCCGCCATGTTCAGTTCTTCCTGGCACAGAGTGGGATGAAACCCCAGGGCTTGGGGGCAGTGAGGGGATGAGGAGGAGGACCAGAGAATCTCAGGTTAGAGGAGGGGCCGTGAAAAGGTGGTAGGGGCTGTAAACTCCAGGTCTGGTGAGGCTGAAGAACTGCTGGAGGGGGCACCAGACTGAAAGAGAGAGAGAGAGAGAGAGAGAGAGAGTGAAGGGCAGGAGGCATGGTATGAAGATCATGTTACAAGCTGGGGTGTGGTTGCTGGTGGTGACTATGGCTAGGGTGTGACTGCGGGAGCAGGTGGCTGAGACCGAGTCCATGATCACAACACCGCAGTCGAGCTGGTCAGTGGCCTGAGAGCCCCATGGTACTGGAAGGCTTGTCTATACTGAACTACAACAGGAGCAGTACTGGAGAGGTGACAGTGAGCCAAGAGCTAACATGGTGAAGGAATGAGGGGGAGTGGCCTGGGGGCCTGCAGGTGTCTGCAAAGGGGGTAGGGAGGTAGCAGTGCATAATTTGATGGCATAAGGAGCAAAGCTGAGGGGTACAGAGAGGAGGCAGGGCAGTGATTAGGAAATTAAATGAGTTTTTTGTTTTTTGCTAAAGAGAATTTAACACCGAAAGGACAAGAGACAGCTCTTGATCTTTCTGGCTCTCATTTCCCACCAGGTGAGAAATGGAGGGGGGAAAAGCCCTCATGATCCTCATCCTTCCCATTTGCCTTAGTCCTGTTGAAGAAATGGAAACTTCAGAGTACCCTGGTCACGGCTCTGACCCCAAGAACAGTGTCACTGGCAGGGACATCTTTCCCTGTGTATTGGACTTAACAGGAATGAGGCTAAAACCAAAAGCTTGAGTCTCTAAGGCAGCATTCCCAAAACAGCCTGCCTTCATTTATTTCAGGAGTCGTATGACATTATCTGGGACCTGAAATGGATGTGCTCCATCGTAAATCTCAGTACCCAATGAATGACATTACTTACTGAATACTTCTGTAAGTGCCAAAAGCACCCAGCAGAGCGGGGTCACTGCTCTCTAAAAACCACACGGCAGAGAGAGCCGCATGACACACATCCTGTATGTTTCCTTTAAATCGTTACACATGATGTAATCCTCTCACTGACTAATGATCGAAAAACGAATCTCCAAAGGCCATTATCTAAAGTCAACGTTAGTATTATAACCCAAAATGCACCTTTGGGGATGGGGGTGGGGGTGGGGGTGGGGAATAGTCTCAGGTCTGATTCATTGAATAAATAGATCTCCTTTGATGGAAAGAAATGGCAAAAGCTGCGCTCTCCTCTACCACCAGCCTCCTTCCCGAACTTAAGTGCTGGCCGGGCCGAGTGAAAGGTGGAGACTGGCAACAAGTTCTACACTGTGGGTCCAACGTTAGAGATGGGAGCTGCCCAGGCCTGCAGAACCCAAATCCCACTGTCTTCATAGTGGAGTTCAAAATACTGACCTCAAATCAATTAAGGAACTATTCTTACTTCAATTACCTTTGCTAATCTGATGAATCAGAAGAGTTTTGAGTAAAACGAGGGGCAACTGCCAGCAACCGATAATCGGAGCCCTGCCCCCAACACACACGCACATAATGAAGAAAAGATGACAAGACTCGGGTCCTCGGACACCGTCATACTTGGACTTCTTCTCTTCCCACTAGGGAGGTGGTTCCACCACCTTAGACGCGCCCTCCTTGCCTCCACATGCAGCGACAGTTTTCCAAAGGGGCCCAGGCAAGGCCACCTCTCAGAGTGTCCCAGGTAGGCAGGAACATCATCCCCTCTCCTGCTTGCGTCTGGAACAGGCAGAAAGACAAGGCAAATAAAACACCTTTGCTATGGAAAAAGCTCCTTGAACTCATAACTAGGCTTGGCTAGTTAGTGGGACTAGGGCCTGTAAGCTCTTGTGGCACAAGAAGAGGAAGTAAGTTCTCTTCAACTGAAAAGGGCAAAAAATCATATAGAAGGAGTGCCAACCACAAACAGTGGGGCACGGTCTCTTGGCCTGTGATTGACCCCCTTCCTACCATGTTTCTCCAAGGGCCCGACACCCCTTGTTTTCAAAGAATGGCAGAATGTGGGATTTGAAGTCAGAAGAAAGCTGCTCTCGGACTTAACCAAATTTCAGGTCTTGGGCAAGTGCCGTAATGTCCAACAACATCAAGGTTCTTGGCTCCAAAATAAAGTTGATTCTGCTGCACTGCTCATAATAAGCATCATAAGACACTTACTGAGCATGTAACTTTGTGCTAGGCCCTGTCTACTAAGTGCCCATAGGCAATCTCGCTTCATCCCCAAAACTCTGGGAGGTGGGGATTGTCTTTTCCATTTTACAGATGGGGCTGCCCCCAGTTCTTTCCAATGGGACAACTTAAATGAGATAATAGGTAACATGCAGTGTCCGGCACATAGTGAGGATTCAAAAGGAAAAAGAGACACCTCAACTGTATTTAAGGGAATAACTGTTTTAAATATCAAAGGATAGCGCTTTAGAATGCATGTTTTTAAATAATGACATATGTGCAGAAAAAGGTATGGAATATCAGGCTATGCAAAGAAGTGACCTTTGAAGAAGGGGATTTTCACTTTACCTTAGAGTTGGTTGTTTTTAGAAATCCGAGGTTACCTGTGTAACTTAAAACACACCAGAAAGATCAGAAACACTGAAAAACGTATATAGAAGAAATAACCTAGATAGAATATGCCAAAATGGTAATGGCCATTGCCTAATGGGTTTTTTTTTTCTTGCTTCTTTTAACTTCTACACAGGTATTAGTTTTTACTAATTCTTAACACAAATACATTCTCCTTATAAACATTACAGAGGCTTTTCCCACGCCACCTCCCAGTACTAGTCCCCTCCCCAGAGATAATCAATGTGATCAATTTGGTGTATATGCTTTTGTGCATATGAATAGATGTGTATATTCACATACATGTACACATATATATACATTATAGATTTTTTTTAAATAGACTCCATGCCCGGCATGGAGCCCAATGTGGTGCTTGAACTCATGACCCTGAGCTCAAAACCTTAACTGAGAGCAAGAGTCAGACGCTTAACCCATGAGCCACCCAGGCGCCCCTATAGATATTTTGTGCTTTTAAACAAATGACATCACAGTTTGAGTCTCTGCAATTCCATCCATCAGGATGTCCCAAAGATGGTCACATGTCCACAAATAAGATATACGCCCTTCATTGTTTCAGATTAAGTAGTTGAGAACATAGATACACCGTAGTTTGGCTATTCTGCTACTGACTTCAATTAGGATGTTTACAATGTTTTTCTATTGCAAATAACACTGTGGTGGATTCCCTTATAAAATGCCCCTTCTGCATGTGTGAGAGGGTTCTTTGGGTCAGAGTCTAAGAAGTGGAACCTCTGGATCAATGGAATCTGCACATTTGTTATTTTAATAGCTAGCAAACCAAATTGTTTGCCTAAGTGACTGTACACGAATTTATATTCCCACTGGCAGAGTGGGCACACATCACTGCCAATACTTATTACCAAGCCCTTTTTACTCTTTGCCAACTTGACAAATGAAAATGTATCCTATTATTTTGAATTTCCCTGAATAACAGGATGTGCATCTTTTCACGTTTATAAGCCATATAGATTTTTTTTTATGAACTACTTCTCTATAAAATGTGTTTTTCTGCTGCATGTTTGTCCTTTTCTCATAGACTTATTATAAAAGTCATTCACAAAATCTGGAAACTTATCCTTTGTCTCCTTTATAAGTGCAAGTAGTTTCTCCCCATCTTTGTCCTTCAACCTTTGATTTTTTTGAGGGGGAGCTAGTTTTTCATAGATACATCAAATTTAGCAAATTAGAGTATTTGAATTTTGTGTTTTAGGGAGAACTTCTTTATCCCATGGTCATAAATATAATCCACTTTTTTTTCTAATAAGCTCATCATCTCATTTTTCATGTCAAGTTATTTAATCCATCTGAAATTTTAGTGAATGGTAGGAAAAAGGACCCTTAATCATTTTTTTAATGCCTAGTCAGGTGTTAAATACCTTTTTCTTACAAATACCTTTATTATATAATAAGTTTCCAAATACATTATTCAGCTTAGTTTGCTATTCTATTCCTTTTTTTTTTTTCTTTTGGTCTATTTCTGTATCACTCCACAGCTGTTTTAATTCCTACACAAAGATACATTTTTACATCTGGTAGGCAATCCCCCTTCCTTCTTGCTTTTCCAAGTGATCGTGCCTCCTTTTGTACATTTACTTTTCCAAATGAATCTTTCAATCAGTTTGTCAAATTCCAGTATAAATCCTTTGGGATTTGACGGAGGTCACACTAAATTATAGATTCAGTATAAATCTATGTCTTTAGTATACCAAAGCTTCCATCTATAAACACGTGAGGTCTCTTTGTTCAGGTGTCTTATATCCTCTAGTAATATTTCTGTAGCTTTTGTGCACATGTCACTGTAGGTTTGTTATCAAGCACTCTGGAAGTCTCTCATTACTTCTCATAACATGTCAGTTGATCCTCTTGCAATCCTATTGTCTGCAAATGAATGGTTTACCGCCTCCTTTCCAGTATCGGTGCTTCTTATGACTTTTTTTTTTTACTGTATTGGCTATAATAAGGCCTGCGGAACAATCCTGGATAGTCCTGGCAACAGTGGTCATCTTGGTCCTGTATCTTCTCTAATAGACCTGCTTAAAACACTTCTCCATTAAGCAGTTTTTGTGGGTAACTTTCCTCAAGTGAAGGAAATCCTCTTCTAGTCTTAGTTTTTATTCGTGCCTGGGGTTGCAGATCATCAAATGCTTTTCTGGTATCTACTGAGATAAGCATAATTTCTTTCTCCTTTAATCTGTAGGATTTGTGAATTACTTTGATCGGTTTTCTATAGTTTTGAACCAATCTTCCACTCCTGGTGATAGCCCTTTTTAGTCATAATATAGTTTTCACACCTGTGTTTATAACTACATGTAACTGTCTAACAAGGAAAATACACACCAAAATACACACCAAAGGGTCATATATGCATATTTTTGCATTTTTGTTAAAAAAGAAAATATACAGGTAAAGATAGACTTAATTTTTCTTAGAAAAGAAAAACGTGTGTAAACTAAATGTGTGCAAAATGAGCAAATAGTGTGTGCTTTAACCTGTTCTACTCACTAAATTCCCTATTTGGGTTAATGTCGTCACCATCAGGCCACTCACTGGAGCCAGAATCCACCGAAGCCCCCACTCCTCCTTCTGCTAAACCCTCTGCACACAGCATTCACCAAGTCCCAGGATCCCACCAGTCACTCTACCCCATGCCTCTAATGGGAGGCCACAGGGCAGAATGCGCAAGGTCAGGACTTCAAGACACACCCAGCTCCAATCCCACTGCACATGATTGCCCTGCTTTGATGAACTACTTTACCTCTCTGGGCCCCAATTTTTTGATCTGTAAATAGATAGGATATTACCAAGACTGAAAAGCTGTGGTCAAAATTAAATGATAATATATGTAAAGTACCTAGCACGATGTTTGCTGTGTAATGCATGAGCAAATGTTAACACTATCTCACGAAGGTCTCCTCCCCTCTCCTTCTCCTGTGCTGTGCCCTAGGTCAGGCTCTCCAGTCTTCATCTGGTCCATGACAACTATCTTTCTGCCATCAGGACACAGCTGCCAAAGCTCCCTTTCTAAAATACAAATCTAGCCATGTGATGTTATCTGTTTAAATCTTTTCACTGGCTCCCCACTACCTACTAGATAAACATCCAACTCCTTAGCATGAGGGATAAGGCCCACCTCAACCTCCCTCCTGACCTTCTCTTCCTCCACTCTGGTCTAAGGGCTTTCCACACCAGTACATTGAAATCTGTACTTTCTACAGAAAATCACAAGCTCTCTCACCGTGCTTTGCCTTTGCATATGCCGGTCCCTTTTCCTAAAAGCCTCTCCCTTATTTTCTACTAAGCAAAAATTCCTATTCAACCTTTTAAGAACAAGCTCAACTGATACTTCTTTTAAAATAAAAATTAATCCCACATAGAATTAACTACCCCATCATCAATGCTCCCATAGCAGTTCTCACTGCCATTATATTAAGATTACTTGCTTAAATATCTTTCCCCACTCACCAAGGCAAAAACTGTGTCTTATTTAATTCTTTGTTAACTCCCCAGAAGCCTGGGTCATTGGTCCTTTTTTAATGAATGAAATTAATAAATTTTCTGTTTTAAATAAGGCTCTACCACATCTTTCAACAAAGCAAAAAAGCATATTCTGATTATGTTAACCAGACTTCAAAGCTGATTTTTTTTTTTTAAGTTAGCCTCCTACCACAACGAAACCAATTTGCCTTACTAGCTATTTTAAGGGTTCTTAGAAAAATTCTAGAGCCAACTAACCTCGTAGGAGTCCTGATTAGATATACATCCTGGCTGAGAGGCCCCTTTGAAATCACTAGTCTTCAGGCACTGAGAGTAGCCATTATCAGGAATCGAGAGTATTATATTATTTTGAAAGAATGTATCTTCCATGTCTTAGACTTGTTCTCAATGAACAATTTTCTTCCAGAAGTGCAAACATCCTGCTACCTTCTCTCTCCAAAGAAATGAGTTTGTTTCTATTATAGTCTGTTCCTGAAGTAAGGAAAAAAAAAGGGGGGGGGGGAATTCAGCCATGTTATTTGTGTGGGCTGAAATATTAAAAGAAGAAACTCTCTTACATCAGAAAACCTCCCTAAAATATACACAATTCAATTCATGCATGGCAGTGTATCATCGTGAGCAAAAAGATGGCACTGGTGGTCATCAGAGACTCATAATCTTTGCTAACTACAGACAGTAACAATGCATAGTGGCTCTAATAGAAACTGAAAAAAATATAAAATGAACAGAATGACCTTAGTCTTAACAATCTTTTTAAAGAACCCAACATGCAAGCCACCCAAATAACCCCTAATTTCAGAAAAATAAGTTATGACTAAAGAACCAATATTCCATGATGATTTTTTTTTTAAGATTTTATTTGAGAGAGAGAGCATGAACAGGGGGTGGGGGGGGCAGAGGGAGAGGGAGAAGCAGGCTCCCCGCTGAGCAAGGAGCCAGACTTGGGGCTGGATCCCAGGACCCCAGGATCATGATCTGAGCCGAAGGCAGACGCTTAACCAACTGGGCCACCCAAGCACCCCTCCATGATAATTTTTGAATAACTCTTTCTTTCACTTAAAAAAAATGTTTTTCTCATAAATATATTATTTTATAACAAGAAAGAAAGAAAAAGGGCAGACCGGCAGAGAGAGAAAACACCACAGACTTCAGCTCAAATAGCAGAGCCTGAGATTAATTTTTAAGTTTATTTGTCAATTTCCAAAACTCACTAGTGGAATAAAGAGCTTAATACAGGTATGCAAAAAGGGAGCCCCCAAGAGGTTTTCACCAGGATGAAATGGGATTAGCTTTGTAGTTCTTATAATCTTCTTCACAGAAAAATGCAATTTCAGTTTCATGAGCTGGAAAAAAAAAAAAGACAATGGAAAAAAATTTTAATGTAAAACTAGATTTTAAGCAAGCATTGAAATCCATATTACTCTGATTCAGTGTTTCAGATGCCTAAAGTGAGAAAGACGAGCTACTTGTTTGGTTTCACATTTCACCAAATCAATAAGTATCAGCTGTCACTATAAGAATTTAGAATTTAAGTAATTTAAAAGTAAAAAGAAAAATAACCAAAAAAAAATTAAAAACAAGGATGAGTACAAGACTGGTTTCCAGGAAACCATAAAATTACTCATGTTATAGTCCTCTTAACAATCCTAGAAAATAAACGTTTATTTTTTTCCAAATGTGCTGCTCAGTTACTGAAGGAGGAGGGGAAAACGCTTTTTTTTCTCTCTAAAATTAGCCTGTAGGTATAATAATTTAATACTTAGAGGATCAGAATACTTTACAGATCACTTTACATTCTCCCTCATGACCCATCAAAATATGTGTCTGAAGAAGTTAATTTTTTGCCTGCTTATGACTAATTCATGAGGCTTCAACAATATGCAAAGTGAAAGACACAAATTGGCTTCTCCCGCAATACCTTCAAACACCTCTAATTATTCACAGGGGATATGGCACAGCTAAAGGACCCACAAAGGAGCAGAGCAGTCACAATTCTTTCAACCTAGCAGGTCAAGGACTCCGTCTTCTAAAACAGTAAGTCAGCAACATTATTAATTCAGACTGGAGACAAATCTGATGGAGAGCCTTCCAATTATTAAACATGCAATTCTTTAAGGTGTGCGCCAACAAATTCCGCATTTGTTTTTTTTAAATTAAACCAGAAGTTAATACAGTCTGCTTAGCTTTTACAGAAAGAGCAAAAGGGCCTGCAAGACTCTCGACAAGAAAACAGACGAGATTATTTGTAATGAATACCGATCACTCAATTAACATATCCTCTAAAAACAGACAAGTAAAAACTCTTCAAGCCAAATAAACAGGATAACAGGGAAAGATGCCAAGGATTCCCACTGGTCTCTTAGTTTACCAAACTCATCTCATCACAGAATTTATCACAAAAGAATGAAATTAAGGAGCTTAGCATGACATTTCAGTTAAAAAAAAAAAAAGTTTTTGCTGGTTTTAAGAATATCAAATTTATTGTTTCTCAATCATGAGTTACCCGTGCTCATTACAGAAAATACAGAAATGCTGAAAGAAGAAAATAAAGTCACCCATAGTTTCAGATCCTCATTCCAGTCCCAGTGCATCTTCAAGATTAAATGAAGATTAATCTTGATGAAAATCAGATTGCAAACTCTCGGCACAATGAGCCTGGGGGTGAGGAGGAGACAGGGCTGCGACAAACTGAGAATCAGTGAGAAGATGCTGGAAACAAATGAACCCTGGGCAAACAAGAAGTTTGTACAGCTGAATTTTGCATGAAAATAGCATTTAAAAGAATGGCTAAGAGGCTCCACACGTGGAATCAGTAAAATGTTGAGGGGGGGGCGGGTTCAGAAAACTCAATATTCAGAGAGAAGATAATTTTGAGATCTATTCCTTTATATAAAAAGCTCCCGGGGTTTCCTTTTTTGAAGGGAAGCAAGCCCAAAGGTAGACCTATATCATTTGCAAGTAATTCTAATCATCCTCCAAATGCAGAATGTTCTTCAGAATCACAATGCAAGGTTTTACCTACAATGTGCTATTTACATACAGAACTTTACATAGCGCTTTGCCCACGCAGCACTTTGCTCAATACACACTAACTGTAATTACAATTTTCACTTACTGCCGTTGACATTTATCTGTACCCCTTTTGAGAAACAAATACATCGTAGAGTTCCTCAGTATGGTAATAATAGGTTCAGGATAAGCTGAAGTAAAGAAGAACTGACAAAGCATTTTTGTTTTGCCACATAGGTTTTCTTGGGTCTAATTAACTTACAGATCAATTCATTACTTATCTGAAGTATTTATATGCCATCTCTCACAATATACGCTCAACATGAGATCCCCTAAGATAAAGATTTTCAGATGAATACTTTTTTTCAAAACAACAACAACAACAAAACAAGACTGACAAATGGGTTCAACTCCCAATACTTCATGAAGGCTGATAAAATTTACACCCTTCAAAAACTGGAAAACAACACACAAGTTCAAAGTGGGTTACTCTAAACATTCAAAAGTCAGACATAAAATGTATTTTTTTAATTTTTTTTAAAAGATTTTATTTATTTTTGACAGAGAGAGTATACAAGCAGGGGAAGCCCAGGCAGAGGCAGAGGGAGAAGCAGGCTCCCCGCCGAGCAGGGAGCCCGATGTGGAGCTCGATCCCAGGACCCTGGGATCATGACCTGAGCCGAAGACAGACATTTTACTGTCTGAGCCACCCAGGCACCCCATAAAATGTATTTTAAACTTGAGTAATGTGGTCCTCAAACAAACCAAATAGAATGCTTTTTAAAATCTGTAAAATTCTCTTGAAAATGTTTGAGAATGATGTCCTGTATTTACGCCACAAATTTACTTATCAATTAGAGTGAAAACAAATTACAGAAGATTTTCAAGACCTCTGCATCATCACCCTTTCGACCATTATCCCTTAAATTCTTGCTTCCCCAGTTCTACCTAAAATGGCTCCAAAGAACCCCAAGGAAGTCTACTATGTGCCAGTCCCCTAGGGCACCTGATTTTAAATTAAATGTGCAGCAGGCGCAGTGCACTCAGGTGCAGAGTGCCTTGGCGTGTGAATCTGAAATGAATGTAAAATCTAAAATCCAATAAATACATTGCCAGTTCATCCCTTTGTCTTACTATCAAATGAAATCAAGTAAGAACCCTCCAAATACTGTGCACCATTTTAATGTGACTTTCAAGTTTAATGCAGTGAACACAAGCCAGGACATTCAAACTTTGAAAATGAAATTAATAATTTTTTTAAGATTTTATTTTTTATTTGAGAGAGAGAGAGAGAGCATGAGTCGGGGGCAGAGGGAGAGGGAGAAGCAGACTCCCTGCTGAGCAGGGAACCCGATACGACATGGGGCGGGGGTGGGGGGGGGCTCAATCCCAGGACCCTGGCATCCTGACCTGAGCCCAAGGCGGATGCTTAACCGACTGAGGCACGCAGGGGCCCCTGAAATTAATAATTTTATAATGTGTCCAAACAGGTCAGCTCCATGTATATACACACCTTTAACAGGAATATAATAATGACTTTAAATAAAAGAATGTAAGAAAAACCAATTTTGTATGTAAAAGCTCAAGAAAAATTCAAGGCAATATACTTAAGCTCCTAACTAATTTATTCCAAAAACTCACCTATCAATGAGGATTTATTGCACAGTTTTGAACTCCCTAGCCTGTACTAGTCGGCACCAAAGTAGTATAAGGCACAGCAACTGCTGTCTGAGAAGAGAGACAGAGACCTGCACACGGACTCTGTAGTACAGATAATTAATGATCAGGCAAGCTGTAATGTGATAATAAGTACAGGTTATTGGCCAAAAAAAAAAAATACAGGAGTGAGGTCTGGTTTCTGCAGCAATTTGAGACCAAAAGGACAAAGTTTTACCTTCTCTCCTAATCCAGGAGTATATCCTATCCTTCCAAGGCTCATAAAATCTGAAACTACAAATCATTCAAAAGTATGCTCACAGCTGAGTTATATATTTATATATATATATATATATATATTTTTTTTTTTTTACAGCTGAGTTATATTTCTAAGTTTGCACCAAAGTGATCCAGCCAAGAGTTCCCAAACACAGTGCTTTATTTCACATTTGCTTCAAGCATCTGTTTTTTAGATCAGTGGGCAGAGAGGATTTCAAGGTTCAGTTTGAAGAGAGCAAATAGTAAAATAAATCTGACCTTTTAGAGACTGGACACAGGCCTGTGGATTCCCACAGTGGTGAAGGGAGGGTAAAAAGGGAAGAACAATCCAGGCCCCTTGTTCTGGAATCCCAAATTCCCCAAGCCCACCACCTACCTTCTTGAATACCAGACTACCACTGTTTTGATGTTTAAGGTAAAGAACAGCCCCTGTAAGACGCTGTTAAGGGAGGAAAGCATGTATGCCCTAAGATATTATTACTCAAAAGAGGATGGGAAAGGCACCTGGAATGTTCAGGAAACACAAATCAAACACGATCCTGATAAAGAAGTGAGAGCCAAAGAATCCTGCAATATCAGCTGTACATCTGAGATAATCAAAAGGTGCTGGGCACAAAGTCAGGGTTCTGGTTGTGGGCAGACAACATAAGTTGACACATAAAATGAAAACCGACCACAGGGGAGCTTTGGAATGAGTACAGGATCCGGTTTGAAGCAAACTCTTCCCTCAGATAAGCACTTAGGGTTTGGCCTGCTGTATCTTGTTTTAAAATATTTCCAGTAAAACACAAGAGGCTTGAAAAGAGTTACCCTGCCACCATTTCTTTCCTAAGGAAAGAGAATTCAAAAGATAATAGTAGTAGAATGTAGCCAAAGGAAAGAGATAAAACACCACCCCAAAAATACTGATGTGCAAATTTACCACTTAGGGGAATGAGTCCATAAAACTACAATCATTAATGACAAGGTAAAAATCTTTACATTTACAAATAACAATTCTAAGTAAAGCTTTCTTCTTCCTTCCAAAAAAAAAAAAAAAAAAAAGCACATCTTTTTACTGAGGTCTTTTAGCTCTGAGTCCACAAGCGAAAATGTGCCCTGACGTCAGGCACAGAATATACAATTGGGATCCGCAATACAGTTAAAAGGCTGGGGCAGGAACCAGAGAATTTCTCCGTGAAAAAAGAGATCTTCAAACAAGTTTTTTCCCCTAAGATCCCCCTGCTCACAGTCCTTGTCTTCCTTTCATGAATTCTGCAGAAAAGTCTAATGATAAATTTGTTACATTGGCCTTATTCCCATGGCAACTGTGATGGCAGAGTGACAGCTCTAAGCAAGATCAAGTGGGGAAAAGGGAGAGTGAGGACTCGGAATTCTTCTCTTCAACCACTTAAAAACCTAACCAGACATGGCACCGAGGGAGGGGAAATTCCCTAGAAAAATCACACACTTCAAGTGTCATTTTTACAACTCTCCTCCCACTCAGAACTTTTTGTGGCTTCCAGGGACCACCACCTCCTTCCCATGTGGATGTGAAGCTTCTCCAGGGCACAGCATGGCGGCTCCAGGTGACACGGACAGGAAGCCACTCCAGCCGGGCCAGGAGTCACCCCAGACCAGGGCTGTGGGCTTGCCAGGGCTGGGGGGCAGCGTGAGGTTCCAAGACCACCCTGAAACTAGTGGGGAACTCGTGACAAGAATCTGATGCTCATCAAAGACCCATGGCCTTACAACAAGAATGACAGAAAGATGGATCTAATTCTTACCTTTATAGCTGGTTCATTACATGAGTCTGAAAATGACAGTTAAGCCAACAACTCAGTAATTTTAATAAATTCAAAACATTTGCCAATTGCCTTCTCTAAAATGGCTTCCAAATATGTGTTTCTGAGGGTCTTTACATGCATCATTCCAGATGTTTTCATAGGCTTTTCTCATTCAACTCTTAGGACAACGCTCTGAAACAGGTTCAGTGGTTTCTGTTTTGTTTTACATGAATCAAAACAGAAGTTCAAAAACACTAAATGGCTTATGAATGGTCACAAAATAAGTAAAATGCAGAGCCCTCATTCAAACCAATTTTCTCCAACTTTAGGAGTCTATTCTTTAAAATTGGTTCCTTAATTTACATGGGAACTGTAGAAAAATTTTAAATTATGAGAACAATTAGATAATATCGAGAAGAAAAAAAAAAAATCAAATGCTTGCAGTGCCACCAGCCAGAGAACCATTTCTACAATTTTGTTACATGATTTTTTCTTCACATACACATACAGACGTGTAAATATATACATTTATAAACAATAATGGCATCACACAATATATTCTACTTCCATGCAATAAAGAAAGCTCTATATCAGTGATTCACAAACAGGGAAGGTGAGAGAACCCTGCCACCCTGTTGAAGGCACATCTCAACCTCGGGGGAGTCACGGAGCTTAAGGAAGGATACTCCTGTTGGCCTGGTAACAGATGCTACAGGAAGTTAAAGAGTGGTAAAGTCTTACTGGCCAAATTGACCTACAGGAAGTTAGAGGTAATATACATTCCCAACAGTAGTACCAGAGAGTATCCACTTCGCAACACTCTCTTGGATACTACCACTTTTCTTGATGTCTGTTAGTTTTGAAATTACTGCTTGTCCAAGGTCACCCAGCCAGTAAGTGGCAGAATCGGGTTGTAAACCCATGCACTCTGGCTCCAGTCTCTAATTCTTAACCACTTAAAAACCATGTAGTATACTACATAAAATAGCATCTATCTTCATGTATATTTCTCTCTGGACTCGTTAAGGCTGAACTATTTTTCATATGTTAGCTATTTCTTCTATCAGTAGGATTTCTTATATTTTTCCAACCTAATTATAAGAGGTTTTTATAAATTCAGGCTAGAGGCACCTGGGTGGCTCAGTTGATTAAGCATCTGCCTTCGGCTCAGGTCATGATCCCAGAGTCCTGGGATCGAGCCCCGCATCGGGTTCCCTGCTCAGCGGGAAGCCTGCTTCTCCCTCTCCCACTCGCCCAGCTTGTGTTCTCTCTCTCACTGTCTCTGTCAAATGAATAAATAAAATCTGTAAAAAACAAACTGTCTTTCTTGATTTAAAAAAAATATATATCTATATATAAATTCAGGCTAATACCTTTTGTCATATATGAAGTATTTTTTTCATAGTTTAGTGCTTCTCCTTTAACTCTGTTTACATTTTTTAGTTTTTACATGGACGAATCTATCATTTCTCCCTGCTCTATGGCTCTGCCTTCAAGGTCATGCTTGAAAAGCTTTTCTCCCCAAGATTATGAAACTACTAAGCTACATTTTATTTAAAAACAATTTTTTAGGGGCGCCTGGGTAGCTCAGTCGGTTAAGCGTCTGCCTTCGGCCCAGGTCATGATCTCAAGGTCCTGGGATTGAGCCCCATGTTGGGCCCCCTGCTCAGCGGCGAGTCTGCTTCTCCCTCTCCCTCTGCCCTGCTCGTGCTCTCTCTCTCTCTCTCAAATAAATAAATAAAATCTTTTTTTTTAATTTTTAAAAAATAATAAAAAAATTTTTTTACATTATGACATATAATCAATCTACAATTTATTTTGGAATAAAGGTTGGGATAGGATTTAAATTTTATTTTCCCAAATACTTTGGCAATGGGCCCAACATCATTTTCTGGCTAATTCATTCTTACCACACTTATTTGAGAGGTCAAAACTTTACCATATTGTGAGATCTGACTTTTTTTTAGTTTGTTTCTGATCTTTTCCATAGAGGTTTCAATCCCTACATCATACCAAACCAGTCCGTTGTAAGAATTATAGCTTTATGTTTTAACAACAAGCAGGGCTAGCTTCTAGGTGCCCCGTGCCTCAATAACACAGGTGCCACTTGCTATAATAATATACCAGCATTTGAGGAAATAAATGCCAAAATAAAAACTGTTTTCGAACAATAGCAACCTTACATATTGATAATATGGAAAGACATTAAGTGTAGCCAATAGTGTAGACAAACAAGGAAAGTAAGTCTAAGATTTTGTAACATGTTATTTAGAATCCTATTTAAATGAGAAGACCAGTCAGGAACTCACTTTAGCCACACGTGTCACTCAAAACTGAATTCCTGACATATGTCCTTAAAATAACTCAATAGAACACCTGTCAAAAAAAAAAAAAAAAAAAAGTAAGGCTTCCTAACATGGACCTCACTTAGAGGGCCCCGTAAGCTGTGTGTCTGGATAGTTATAAAGTGTGATTTGGACTGTTTCCTTAGAGTCACGGACCACAAAGGTGCGTCAGAGGCATAGCACCTTCAACAGCTCACACCTCTCTGAAAATCTTCACTCCCATTGCCAGATAACCTTCAGGTGTACATACACAGAATTAGAGTGACATCTAATGGTCACAAAACACGTCACATGGCATTTCTTTAAAATAGCACTATATGCACATTCTAGGCTGAAAAGCGAATTTGGGCCCCCTTTCGAGTGCACACGCAAGGCTCCTATTTGAAATTCCACAACTCGGCGGGCCCTGAGTAATCCGGAGGACTATTAGAAACCGCACTGCACGCTATACAAACATCTCACTTCATTATTCCACATTAGTTCTACCAGGTTCATTTCTTTCAAACCATTGGTTCAAATGATGCTGATAAGAGTAAGTAGGTTATTAAGTGAGTAATAACCTGTCAATCACTTAAAACAACCCTCAGGAGAATTCTGAGCATACCTGCAGAAAAGAACTATTTGCATTCTGCACATTTGGAGAGCAGATATCGCCTGCCCTCAGTCAAACGCTCTGAACGTACATCATTCTCATCCTCCTCCTTTGAATAATTATCAGGGAGTGTAAAGAGCACCCAGGGTAGCATTTACTTTGCGGTGAGTTATCCAAACATAATCAGCCGGGCGTTGGCAGAGAGGCTGGGGAAGTGAGCGCCCGTCCAGCACCATGGGGCACTCTTTCTCACCGATTCCACCGGCACGCAGCGTGCTGTCTTCTTCCAGAATGAGTGTGTCGTCGTCTTCCAGACTCAACACAAGCTCGTTCGTCTAGGAAGAAAGAAAACCTCCATCTTATGGGTACTCGTATGTGCTTCATATTTGGTGAAGGCTTCTCAAAGACACAGAATTGTTACTCTGGGTCACAGCAATAACCAAGTCACATGCTGTTCCCGTCATCATCAGGGCAGAAGCAAATGGATGTGAGCACCTACCGTGTGCACACACTCCGTAAGTGCTGGGGAGACAGCGCCTTAGCATGGAGCTCTGGGGCCAGGTCTGGATGAAAATTTGGGTTCCACTGATGCCCCACTCTGTGTTCTCCACAAACTACACAGCCTCTCCAAGACTCAGTTTCCTCCTCTATAAAAAAACAGGGAGGGGGCCCTGGGTAGCTCAGTTGGTTTAGCATCCAACTCTTGATTTCGGCTCAGGTCATGATCTCAGGGTCGTGAGATGGAGCCCCATGTCAGGCTCTGTGCTGGGTGTGGAGCCTGTTTAAGATTCTCTCTCTCCCTCCCCACACCCTGCTCCCTCAATCTCTCACTCTAAAAAAAAAAAAAAAGGTGGGGGGGGATGAATCTTCTTTCGCCCCATGGTGAAAGAAGCACAGAAAACCGTAAGGGAGTGTCAGTCACAGAGCAAGGCCTCTCCATGCTAGCTGTCACCATTCTGTGGCTGTTGTCCTCACCATCGTCATTGTCATCTCATCCTCACAATATTCCAGGAGCCAGAGAGGTTAAGAAACAGACCCAGAGGGGGGCGCCTGGGTGGCTCAGTCGGTTAAGCGGATGCCTTCAGCTCAGGTCATGATCCCGGGGTCCTGGGATCCAGCCCCACGTTGGGCTCCTTGCTCAGCGGGGAGTCTGCTTCTCCCTCTGCCTCTTCCCCCCACCCCCACCCCCACTCACGCTCCATCTCAAATAAATAAGGAAAATCTTTAAAAAGAGAGAGAGTAAGAAAAAGAAAGAGACCCCAGAGTATACGGAACTGAGGCCCCTAAGCTCTGACCAGCCTGACTTCGGAGAGAAGCAAGTTTACCTGTATGGCCGAAAGTCCACGTATCTAAAAACCTTGCCCTAATAGCAAACACTTGATCCCACGTCATATTAACTTGACCCCGTGTCATACTGACTGTAACCTTTCTCTATGAAGTTTGGGGTGGGAGTGGATGAGTTGGCCCTCCACTGAAATTTACAAATCCAGTTAAACATTATAATATAGGAGAAGATTTTGAGTTGATATCTGCCCCTAAAAAGCATACAGAGGTGACCACTAGTTGGACACACAGTACCACCTGTCAACCAGGTGCTGCTTAGCAACATAGTCTATTTCTAGAATGTAGCTAAGAGGGAACAGAAAGGCCACTCCAGCAGCTAAAACAGAAGGCCCAGAAGCCATGCTCCACAGTCCACAACTTCACCCACTAGAGAGCGCAGGGCTTGACCTCCAGAGTACACAGATTAAAGGCGGGGGGGGAATGTTATTTAAAAAAAGTCATTTTAGGGGCGCCTGGGTGGCTCAGTCAGTTGAACATCTGCCTTCGGCTCAGGTCATGATCCCAGGGTCCTGGGACTGAGCCCTGAGTGGGGCTCCCTGCTCGGCAGGGAGCCTGCTTGAGCAGGGAGCCTGCTTCTCCCTCTTCCGCTGCCTGCCGTTCCCCCTGCTTGTGCTCTCTTGCGCTCTGTCAAATTAATAAATAAAATCTTTTAAAAATCACTTTAGAATAGGTAGCACAAAGGGGCGCCTGGGTGGCTCAGTCATTAAGCGTCTGCCTTCGGCTCAGGTCATGATCCCAGGGTCCTTGGATCAAGCCCCTCATCAGGCTCCCTGCTCAGCAGGAAGCCTGCTTCTCCCTTTCCCACTCCCCCTACTTGTGTTCCCTCTCTCGCTGTCTCTCTGTCAAATAAATAAATAAAATCTTAAAAAAAAAAAAAAAAAAAAAGAATAGGTAGCACATACTCATGATACAAAATTCTCCAAGCACATAGGGAAGGAGAGAAAAGTAAGTCTCCTCCCAACCCTTATCTACCAGGTGGTCTAGTTTCCTTCCAAAGAACTTACACTAATTCTGGCGTATCCTTCTAGAGGCTGTCTCTGTACACGTTCATGCAGGCAGAAATGTGCAGGTAAACTTTTCCAAACACATAACAGCATATTGTATGGTATATTCTAACACATGACTTTTTCCTCTTAAAATATAGCTTAAAATCATTCAAAACCAGTAATACGAGCTGCCTCAATTTATCAAGGCCGTGGGCTATTCCACTGAAGGGATACACACACACACACACACACACACAACACACTCCGTCCCCATGGATGGACATTCAGGTTGTTTCCATCTCTTGCTACCATAAACAACCCTGCAACAAATACCCTCATAACGTGTATCATTTTGCCTTTGTATGAGTTTTATGTGTAAGGTAAGTTCCTAGAAGTAGAATTGTTAGGTCAGAGAGTACGTGCAATTTTATTTTGGCAGATATTGCTAAATGACGCTCCAGAGTAGCCGTACCACTTTACAGGAACGCTACCAATCGCTGAGAGTACTAGTCCCCAGAGCATCACTGACACGGTGTACTATCAAAACCATCTGATCCTTGCCAACCTAACAGATGGAGAGTAAGTGTAGTCTGAATTTGCATTTATTTTGAGTCAAGTCATAAATACTGTTTTTTAATGGACTTGAAGGATAATTTTTTAAATGGAATTATAAAACAGCATCATATACTAAGGAAATCAGGCCTTTTCTGTAATATAAGTTAGAAAAATTTCCCCGTTTTCACTTGTTTCTCAATTTTTTAGTGTTTTTTTCCCTAGAAAAAGGTGCTGAATGTTTGAATAAAGTAAAATTATCAATTTTTTATGGTTTCTGGGTTTTCTACCATACTTAGAAAGACCTTCATTCTAAGATTAATTTTAAAATTCCCTGTTCTCTTCAAATGTTTTTGTCAATTTCATTTTTTTTTAAGTTTTTAATTATGAAGAATTTCAAACATATAGAACAGCACAATGAACCCTCCACACACCCATCACCCAGCTTGAACAAATGATCTACTCATGTTCAGTTGGTTTCACCTCTGTCCTCACCTGTGAGCTTTATTTTCACATTTAAGTCATTAATCCAGTAGGTATTTATTTTGGCATTAAAAAAAAGATATGGATTCAACTCACTGTTTTCTGGATATCTCCCAATTGTCCCAGTAACACTTACTGAATCCTCATGTTTTCTCCATAGCTTTAAAATATCATATTTACTATACACTAAATTCTGATATATATTTGGGTCAATTTTTGGACTTTTAATTCTGTGCCATTGACCTAAGAGTTCATATGGCAGCACCACACTGTTTTAATTATTAGAGTTTAATAATATGGGTAACACATGTCAGGGCTAGTCATTCCCCTTTCTCTTCCTTTTCCTAACTATTCTTATTTATTTTTTGCATATTAATTTTATAATCAGCTTCTTTCATTCATATATAGATGGGGTGGCATTAAATTCGTAAACTAAGAAAAAACGGACATCTTCATACTGTTGCATCTTCCCATCCAAATATCCTAAGCATTTCCATTTAAGTCTTATGTTGGATCCCTTTTGGCATGTCTATTGTTTTGTGAAATTCAGGTAGAATTTCATATAAATAAAACGCACAGATCTTAAGGGGAGTTCAGTTCAATGAGTGTGGACAACTGAATGACCCTCACTAGCATTTCGAAGACTCCCCACTGAGCAGGAAGCCTAATGCAGGGCTCGATCCCAGGACTCTGAGATCATGACCTGAGCCAAAGGCAGATGCTTAACCAACTGAGCCACCCAGGCGCCCCAAGCATTTATTTTTTAATTCACCTAATTTCATTGTCTTCTCTAATCCTAGATACCCACCATAAACTCAATCAGCTTTCAAATAACTGTATACCAGAGATTACAAAGAAAATGGCATGAGGGTATGGCTGTTGCCTATGAATTAGTAACTTCAAAAAACATTTTTTTGCAAATTTAATTTTTACGTTAAATATTTGCTTGATATAGAACATGCACGCTTTTTAAAAAATTAACACTTTTTTAAAGGATCTACTACTAACAGGGGCTTAGTGGGGTTTTTTTTTTCCTTAATGGCTGTAGAAAGGGTACTTACAAAATAAAAAATGCTATTATAATGGGAAATACTTCAGAAGTACGTGTGTTCATTCATTTATTCACTGAGACAGCCAACAGCGATCACTTGCCATGTGTCAGATACTACTGTACATATGAAACGTACCTTTGCTTTATGTGCTTGATGAACAATCTTTAGTTTATCTGAAAGAAAAAAAGAAGTCTTCGTAAAAGATTATTTTAAAACTTCATTTGAATAATCTGAAATGGGAGGGTGCAGCTATGAAATTGAGAAACTTAAGTCCTTGCCTTATGATCCATTCACTTAAAAATCTAGTATACAGTAAAAAAAAAAAAAATTACTTTTATATATCATCACCTTAAAGGTCACTGCTGTTTAAAGATATTTGAAAGCCTTCGTCTTTGACACACACAACTGGGTGCCATAACCTGCAATGAACTTGGCACACTTTCCCTTAGAATAGAAGACAGGTGGATATTACTCGATCCTGTTTTTTGGAGTTGCAAAAGGCTATAATTAGCAAATACTGTAAAAAATGTCACACATTAACATAAGCAGTTCAAAAAAACCTAGTAATATTTCAGAATACATATAGTGACAGGAGTCAAATGATTATCCTGACAACTTGTACCACTCTCTGAGCTCAGGCTCACTGGTAATGTGAGCAGGGCTGCTAATGCCCAAAGAATATCAGTATTTGCCTCCCGGTTTTCAAACATTGCACAGGCTCACACCATCTAATCTGCTTTACTCAATCCTCCTTCACTCCTTAATCTGTTTATCTTGATGTCAGGCTATGCTGTGCTTTTCCAGTAAGTCATTTCTCTACATTCGGTGAAGTCCGACTCTGTATCAGTGAGCTCTTAATTATAGCAGGGGCTCAGCATTTAACGGGTTTCAAGTCAGAAAGTTTCCAATTCTTCACTCAGTTTTGTTTAACCATCCAATTAATGTATTATGATTACATGTATTATTATATCTGGACAAACTCTTAACCTTAAACTAAAATTCATTTCTATCAATTCCATTCGATTCAATAAAGAATTCCAACAGTAAAATGAAATGAAAGGATCTACTTAAAAAACAGGCCTTGATTTAACTCTGTTCTAATAATACGAAAGAAAAGGGTAGCTACCCAGTTAAGAACTAGCACTGAATTACCCATTATTTTAAAGAGTCAACTTTCAGTTATCTATTGCAATTTTTAACACAAGGTCAGCCTAATCCTAGGACTGCAACTATGTACTGTTAAGAACTAAAAATAAATCTAATCTAGGTGAAAAAATGCATATTAGGAATGTAAATACACCACAATTGAAAAAATAAGCTCAGAATGTACACAAGAAAATAAACAAATTGGCTTTTGGATTATCTGTTATTCTGAGTTACCTATTATCTTTTTCTCATTATAGCTAGATAACGGTTTATTATTAGAGACAAGTTAGAAAAGCCAGTAAGGGGGCGCCTGGGTGGCTCAGTCGTTAACTGTCTGCCTTTGGCTCAGGTCATGATCCCAGGGTCCTGGGATCGAGCCCTGCATCGGGCTCCCTGCTCCGCAGGAAGCCTGCTTCTCCCTTTCCCACTCCCCCTGCTTGTGTTCCCTCTCTCGCTGTGTCTCTCTCTGTCAAATAAATAAATAAAATATTTTTTAAAAAAAAGAAAAGCCAGTAAGTTTTTTAACTAAAAGGATCCTACTTAAAGTCTGTTACAACCAACAAGCCAAATTGTGGTTTGATCTTACCAAATATTAGTCATGTTCTACATATTTTGCTAATGAGCCTTTATTAGAAATATCCTTGCTCTAATGGGTCCTGCAAACCCACAATAAGAAGGCCACATTTTTTTAGCAGAATAAGAAATGATTTGAACAGAAATTTTCAGATTTTTCCCTCCAACAGAAACTAGTAAGACTTGGTAAGAGGGTCAGGGAAACAACCAGCTAGCAAAAGATATTGTACTAATAATGTCCTTTCCCTTGTTGAATAATCTCTTTCACTTGTTTTTACTTCTTTAAAAAAAAAAAAATCTTCATTATTAACAGAAACAGCATCTGTGGGTATTGTACCTGAAGCGCAAATTCCTTGAGGAAAGTCACCTCATAAAAATAAAAAGAATCAGGGCACCTAGGTTGCTCAGTCGGTTAAGCATCTGCTTTCGGCTCAGGTCATGATCTCCAGGTCCTAGGCCCCACCGTCAGGTATGTGGCTCAGCGGGGAGCCTGCTTCTCCCTCTGCCTGCCACTCCCCCTGCTTGTGCTCTCTCTGTCTCTTTCAAATGAATAAATAAAACCTTGAAAAAAAAATAAAAAATAAAAAGAATATATCTGTGGTGCATTTGATGTGTTCACACAAGTGGGTTTAATCACACACGGCCTTATGAAATAAACAGTATCAGCAGCTCCACACTGCATAGCCACCAATAGTTACTGTACACAGGCACAGCGTCTAGGTGATCAGGATTTAAAAATAAGACCACATCCAATGTGCTTTAGAACCCAGTCTGGTCGGGATAAATCAGTCATAGATGTAGATGTCAATTAAATAGGAGGAGGGGCCCTAAGAAATCTCAGACTCTCCGTGGTCTGGCCGGTGAGCCAGCCCTTTGCCCAAGGGCATGGAGACAGCAACCAGCAAAGCTGAAATCTGACTCTGGACCCTTTCCACTCCCCAACACCCAATGTGTTCTATTCCCACAGAGCAGGTAGCAATACTGGAGGACAAGGACAGGTGAGAAAGTAACGTTTGGCCTTCCTTTTTAAACACAAAGCAGCAGATTGTTACAGAGCCAAACCCAGACTGGGTCACTGAAAGTCTATCAAAACCCTAGTGTTTCTCTAATTTCTCATCTCACAGATAAATGTGTTCACTTCTTCTGCCAATTCACCTGAATAGTATACAAATCCTAGGTCAAAACAGTGTTAATAAGGTGGGACAATATAAGAGGTACGTTATCTACCCCCGTGATGATTAACAGTCAGATATTCTAATGCATTCAGTATCTAAAACTTATCTTTCAAAATGACTTATATGGAACACAAGTTGGAATATGTATGCATATGCATGCACATGCGTGCACACACACACACACACACCATGCAAAAAGGAAATGGCATCTGTAGGTTGATTCAAGTTTAAGGTTATATTGCAAGTCATTATACTCTGAAAGCCACGAAAGCCAGAATTGAGAAGTTTCATATTTACTTAACTGTGCTTTTTATTCCCTTCTCTTATTCAATATTTAGTATGTAAATTCTTTAAGCCCAATAAATCAAAGTACTTTCCACTCAGTGCCTTCAACTTCTGCTTGACTACCCCTTATGACCTCACAATTAGTCTCTGGATATTAAAATGCATACACACGGTGAAGATTGTGATTTCAAAGTATTTTAGGTCATAAGTTGCTCTACCAAATGGGAACAGAATTAAAAGCCACTCCAAAAAATGATCTGAGGTAATAAAAAATTTATACTTCAAAAAATGTCTGTACCAATTAACAGAAATATTTATTAGATGCGTCATAATTTTCAAGTGAGGTCTCAAACTCAAAGTTTGGTGAGTGTCACTATGCTGAAGGTTAATAACTGTACCACCTTTATACCAAATAATGGAACCCAACTTCCTGCCTCATTACTGCATTGTTTAATCGACCCCTGTAACATGCAAAATTCCTATATACTATGCTTAAGTTATTGGCATTTAAAATGTTTAATCTCTTCTTTTAATTCCTAGTCTGAAATCATTTTTCTTTCCTGGTTAACTGACAAAGAAATTCATTTTAGACATCGTTTGCCAAACATGTTATTTGTTCCTCACAAATAGGCCACTTTCATACACTATTACAATTTACTTCACCGATACACCAGGATTCCTATATTTCTAAATAAACTTCCATTTTGGTTTTTGTTTACAGATAGTAAACTCATTTTTGAAAACCAAATTTAAATTGCTATCAACATAAAACTAACGTAAAATTGTATTAATATACGTTTTTAAAGAATAAGTAAAATTAGTTACCATATTTATAATTTCTGAATGGTGGTGGCAGGTTGGTCCTTAAAGGAATATCTATAAGAGAAAGATTATTTTTATTATATTCAAGTAGACACTTGTAGTATATGCACAGTCTTTTGCTACGTTCTCCTAGATCTCCAGACTAAGCTACTTTGAAAAATTGGTAGAACACAAAATGAAGCTAACACGCCATCAAAATTCAGAGGTCATCTAAAACAATGGAACCACTGAGGAAATGTTGAGCTGTTACTAGCTGAACTAAGAATTCAGTAACGTTATTAAATGAATTGTCATTTTATTAAGTACAACAGCATCTATGTACATTCGAAATATATAGCATGCCTGTGTGAGATATTATTTTCTATTAGGTGACATTCATTTAGCATATGAACCTGAGAACTCATTCAGGCCTGTAGTGGAAACCAATGATCTAGATGAGTGTTATTACTCTTACCAAAATTCAGATAACCTACAATGTAACTCTAACTCAGCAAAGAAAACAAAAACAAATTAAATATTCTTTTTAAAACAGAATTTCAAATGTTAGATCTGTTTAATTTATTAGCACTTATAGTTCCTGAACAAGACACTGAAACACTGTGAAGGTGTGAGGTAAGGAACAGAGGGCCCCGTGAAACTGCTCACAGTTAGAGGTGCCTACATTCTAAGAAATCAAATCACAGTCTTCCGTTCAGTCTGGACTTCTGAGAGAAGAGACAGGGAAGGCAAATGAGAGCACTTTGTCTTTCTTCCTCTGGATGTCAGCTCAAGTGCCACTCCACCGAGAGGCCTCCCCTGCAGGCCCTGCTAAGGGTGGGTCTCCCCTCAAACGGTTTCCTTCATGACATTCCTTACAACAGTAGTTCTGTTTTGTTGGTCTCCCTTCCCTACTAATTCATAAACTCCTTGAGATTAAGACAGTAGGCCATAGCTCCTGAAACCGAAGACCGTGTCCGCCACATCATAGGTTAATAGATAACTGGTTCCATGAGGGCAGGGACTTTAGCCAATTTTCATTGTGTTACCAGTACCCAAAAGAGTGCTGGGCACATGTCAGGTGCTTAAAAATATTCGTGAATGAATAAATATAACTTAAGCCTTTCATTTGGCAGTTAAGAACTCCAAGGTCCTGGTTGGCCCAGGGTGTCAGAGTTAGGGCTAGAATCCAATCTTCCCATTCTGCAGCAAGGGGAAGGGGTTCTCTTCTGCAATGGCAGAAAGACACCAGCCATTCAACCCATTTGGTGAGATAAGAACTTTGGTGCACAAACACATAAAAAGGCCTGAGGAGGAAGAGACAAAACTAAACACCTTCCTTACGAAAGAGGCAAAAGAGGTGGCTTCTCATTTTGTGCTACAACAAATAAGGCTGCGGGTAGTCATATGCGGACATGCACTTGCATTTCACCCAGAAGTGGAATGGCTGGATTGTACGGTAGGGGTTGGTACCCTTTTAAGAAACTGCCAACTCATCTTCTAAAGTGGTTCCTCTTTACATTCCTACCAGTGGCCTATCAGAGTTCCAGTTCTTCCACATCCTAGCCAAAACTGGGGTTTTAATTAATAAACCTTTTTTTTTTTTTAAGATTTTATTTATTTATTTGAGACAGAGAGAATGAGAGACAGAGAGCATGAGGGGAGGAGGGTCAGAGGGAGAAGCAGACTCCCTGCCGAGCAGGGAGCCCGATGCGGGACTCGATCCCGGGACTCCAGGATCATGACCTGAGCCGAAGGCAGTCGCTTAACCAACTGAGCCACCCAGGCGCCCAATAAACCTTTTTAATTCTAGCCATTTCAGTGGGAGTGTTGTGTTCTCACCATGACTTTATTTTTTAAAATAATTTTTTTTAAAGATTTTATTTATTTATTAGAGAGAGAGACATTGAGAGAGGGAACATAAGCAGGGGGAGTGGGAGAGGGAGAAGCAGGCTTCCTGCCAAGCAGGGAGCCCAATATAGGGCTCAATCCCAGGACCCTGGGACCATGACCTGAGGTATGTACGTCAGAGGGCAATTTGATACGTATGAAAATTACATATGCATATGCATATACCCTTTGACCTAGGAATTCCACTCCAAGAATTGATCACAGAGATACATTCTCACATGTGTGTGTTATATACATACAAGGGTACTAACTGTAGCATTGCTTACAGTAGCAAATGCTCAGAAAAATCCAAATGTCCTCCAGTGGGGGGACTTACTAAATAAATAATATGCCCAAAAAATGAAACATATTTTTCAACTGTTAAAAAAAAAAAAGAAAATAAAGAGGCACAGGAAGTGCTCTAGTAGTATCTTCAAGGTATGTTAAAGGTAAAGGAAAGCATAAAGCAGACCATTATTTTTAAAGTAAGCCACCTTTTGAGGAAAATGGGGGAAAAGGAAGCATATATGTTTGTATTTGCTTAAACGTTCACGGGGTAGGGGAGAGCACGGAGTACTGGTCAGAGAACAGAAGTGGAAAGGAGAGTTTTTACTGATTTCCTTTTACGTTCTGACCTTAAAACTACATACATGTATTATCTATAAAGAAAACGTTCTTAAAAACCCACACCTCTGAATTAGGAAATGTGTTTTTCTAGGCAGACACGTAATGACTGAGCCACCCAGGTGCCTCTCACCGTGACTTTAACTTGCACTTCACTAGACTAACAATGGTGAGTATGACGTATCTTTGCTCAAGTGTTTGTTCAGATCTTTTAGCACTTTTTAATAGGGTTAGGTCCTACCTATGTAGTTAGAAGAGATTTTTTGTTGTTGTTTTCTAGGCACAAGTCTTTGGTTGGATGTTCTACAAATATTTTCTCCAAGTCCATGGCTTGTCTTTTCATTTTCTTAGCACTGTATTTTGAAAAGCAAACTTTTTCATTTTGATGAAGCCTGACTAATCTTTTACAGTTTGTGTTCATTGTGCTGTATTTAAGACATTTTTACCAAAATCAAAGTCTTTAACATTTTCTTCTGTGTTTTCTTTTAGAAGTTTTATAGTTTCTGCTTTTATATTTATATTTACATCTTGACAAATTTTGAGTTATTTTTGCATAGGGTACGAGGTAAGAGCTGAGGTTCATTTATTTGCATATGGATATCCAACTGTTCCAGTACCTTTTTTTGGAAAGATCACCTCTTCCCCCAAAAACACCTTGGTCAAAAATCAACTGAACATACATGTAAGTGTAGGTCTGTTTCTGCACTGGTTTTCATTGATATGTCATCTATATATCAATACCACACACAATGTCTTGGTTGATGTAGCTTTATAGTACTAAGTCATGTAATCAGTGTAATTCCTACAACTTTTTTTCTTCTTTTTGTGAGTTAACTACAGGTTGATGTAGGATAGAACATTAGGGTTCGAAGCCGATGGCCAAGAAAGAATTCTTGAGACGTCTTTGGTGCAAAAGGGTGATTTTATGAAAGCACGGGGATAGGACCCATGGGCAGGAAGAGCTGCACCGGGGTCATGAGGAGTGGCCCATTATGTACTTTCAAGTTGGGAGGGAGTTATAGTTTAAGTCTCTAAGGAATTTAGAAGTGAGGTTTCCAGGACCTTGAGGGGGTTAACTATTGTTGGGAAAAGGTCATTTATTACTGTCTAATACAACCTAAGTCATGAGACCCTTGAGATGTATCTCGGTGGGCCATATGTTTGGGATGGGGGGAGGTGAATGCCAACACGTATCTTGGGGGGTTTAGAGATAAATAATACGTATCTTGGGGAGTTTAGAGATAAAGGAAATTTCTGAAGGAATTTTTATATGTTAAAGTAGACTTACAGGATCCAGGGTTGGGGGTTTGTCCTAGGATTGTCTTTTGCCCTTAGCAAAGTATTAACATTGAGGCAGTTGAGTCCCTAGAGGAATGTCATTCTGCCTGTTTCAAAGACTTGTCAATGGGCTGTAGGTAGTAAGGATATTTTATAATTTTTCTTCTGTCTTTGTTTCCCACATCATAGGTCTTTTTAACTTTCCTTATAAATTTTAGAATAAAATAGAATAAGTTATTTCTAAACTGTAGAGTATATAATTATGTATATATTTATGAAGGGAGGAAGTGTGCTGAGATTTTGATTGGAAGCTATACATCATTTTGAGGAGACATGACCTCTTCACCATATTTTTTCTGACCCACAGACACAAGGTATCTCCATTTATTTTGGTCTTTTAAAAGTTTTCTCAGTGATTTTTTTTTTTTTAAGATTTTATTTATTTATTTGAGAGAGAGAATGAGAGAGAGCACATGAGAGGGGGGAGGGTCAGAGGGAGAAGCAGACTCCCTGCTGAGCAGGGAGCCCGATGTGGGACTCGATCCCGGGACTCCAGGATCATGACCTGAGCTGAAGGCAGTCGCTCAACCAACTGAGCCACCCAGGTGCCCCTCTCAGTGATGTTTTAAGAGTCTTCAGTGCAAAAGTCTTACACTCTAGCAAATGTATTCCATTTCATACTTTGTAATGCTATTATAAAAGGTTTTTTGTAATTTTCAAGCCGTATATTAGTAGTAATACAATTGATTTTTGTGTATTAGTCTTATATCCTACAACTTCCTTAAGCCTCGATTATAGTTTATATAGATTCTGCAGGATTTTATAATAATCATAATAAAATCATAATAGATTATGTAGGTAATCATGTCACCAATGAATAATGGCAATTTTACTTTTTCCTTTCTAATAGGGATGCCTTTTATTTCTTTTTCTTCCCTCAATAAATTGGCTAGAACTTCCAGCTCAGTGTTGAATAGAAGTGATTATGAGCAGACACCTCTGCCTGGTTCCTAATCTTAGGAGGAAAGCACCCAGTCTTCCACCATTAAGTATGATGTTGGAGGTCCATTTTTCATATACCCTTAACCAGGTAGAATAAGTTCCCTTCTATTCCTACTTTGCTGAGAGTTTCTAACAGGAATGGATGCTGGATTTTGTCTTTATCTACTGAGAGATTCATCTGGTTTTCCTTCCTTCATCTATTCATATAATGAATTACATTGGATTGCTTTTTGTTGTTTTTACATTGATTTTTTTTCAAGATTTTATTTGACAGAGAGAGAGCACAAGCAGGAGGAGCATCAGAGGGAGAAGGAGGCTCCCTGCTGACCAGAGAGCCAGACATGGGGCTCGATCCTAGGATCCTGGGATCATGGCCTGAGCCAAAGGCAGATGCTTAACCAGCTGAGCCACCCAGGCGCCCCCACTGATTTTTTATAGTAAACCATCCTTGCATTCCTAAGGTAAACTCCATATGGTCATAATATATTCTTCTTTAACTACTATATCTCTTTGTGTGAAAGATGTTGGTTGGTAGCTGTTTTTTTCTTCTAATTACATTCTCTGATTTTGATATCAGGGTAAGGATGGCCTCAGAAAATATTTTCTGATAAATACTTCCTCCTCTTGAGTTTTATGGAAGACTTTCTATAGAATTGGGATTATTTCTTCCTTAAATATATGGCAGAATTCACCATATTTTAATTATTTTAATATTTTAATTTATTTCTTCCTTAAATATATGGCAGAAATGTATTTTAATTACTGTTCATTTTAAAATACAGAATTATTCAGGTTGTCTGTTTGTTAGTGGGCTTCGGTAGTTTGGGTGTTTCAAGGAACTTGCCCACTGTCCTGGGATAACATATTTATGGCATAAAGTTGTTTAATGTATTCCCTTATTATTCTTTTAGTATTTGTAGAGATTCTGTAGTAATGTAACAACTCTCACTGTTGATACCAATAATTTGTGTCTTCTCTCTTTTGTTTTTTCCAATCAGTCCAGCTACAGCTTTATCAATTTCATGGATTTCAAAGAATCAGGTATGGCTGATTATTGATTTTCTCTGTGGTTTTCCATTTTCTACTATAATCTTTATGATTTCTTTTATTCTGCTTACTTTGGATTTTACTTTTCTTTTTCTACTTTCTTAACACAGAAGCTGAAACCAGTAATTTGAGACCTCTTCTCTTTTTTAGACATTTCTAGTCCTATAAATATTCCTGTAAGTACTGTTTTACCTACTTTCCACAAATTTTGAAAAGCTGTGTATTCATTTTTATTCAGTTCATAATACTCCGTCTTTTGATCTCTGCGTTTACAAACCAGTTATTTAGAAGTATGCTATTTGGTTTCCAAATATTTCAGAATTTTCCAGAGATTCTTCTGTCATTGATTTCTAATCTAACTCCACTGTAGTCAGAAAACATACATTATAGGAATTTAATCCTTTTCCATTTGTCATGACTTGTTTTATGGATTGGAATATAGTCTCTTGGTAAATGGTCTGTGTGCACTTGAGAGGAATGTGTATTATGTTGTTTGGTGGAGTGTTCTGTAAATGTCACTTTGGTCAAGTTAGCCTAATAGTGTTGTTCAAGTTTTTTGTATACTTACTGACTTTCTACCTATTTGTTTCATCAATTATTGAGGGAGCAATGTTGTAATCTCCCAGGGATTGAAGAGTCATCTATTTTTCTTTGCAGTTCTGTTAGTTTTGACCTCATATTTTTGAAGTTCTGTTGTGTCAGGTGCATAAGCATTTAGAATCATTATGCCATCTTAATTGATGCCTTACCATTATAAAATGATAGTCTTTATCCCTAGTAATCTACTTTACTCTGAAATCTACTTTATCTGATATTACTATAGCCCCTCCAGCTTTCTTTTGATTGGTATTAGCATGGTATAATTTTTTCATCCTTTTACCTTTAACTGCTTTTTATCTTTATATTTAAAGTGCATTTCTTATAGGCAACATATAATTTAGGACTTCCTGTTATATGTCTGTCGTTTAATTAGGGTGTTCAGACCATTTACATTTAATGTGATTATTAATATGATTGGATTTAAACCTACCACTTTGCTATTTGGGTTTTGTTTTGTTCGGTCCATGTGTTATTTCCTCTTCTACCTTCTTTTGGATTGACCTATTTGACACTTTTTTATGATTCCATTTTAACACATTTGTTGGCATATTACCTGTAACTCTTAGGTGAGGTGTGTGTGCGTGCACATGAGGTTGCTTTAAAGTCTGTAGTAAACATCTTTATCTTATCATTCTACCTCCAAGCGATACTGTAACACTTTATAGTGAAAGAATCTTATGCTTCCATTTCTCCCCTCCCAGCCTTTGTGCTAGTGCATGTGTTTTCCATAAACCCCACAACACATTGTTACTGTTTTTCTTTACGTAATGAAATTTGAAGAAAAATTATAAAATTAAAAAAAAAGGCATTCATATTTACCCATGTTTACCATTTCCTGTACTCTTCATTTCTTTGTGTGCCTCCAAATTTCTATCTGGTATCACTTCCCTTCTGTTGGAAGAAGGTCCTTTAGCATTTCCTATAGTTCAGGTCTCCTGGTGATGGACTCTCTCAGCTTTTGTATGTCTAAAGTCTTTATTATGCCTCCATTTCTGAAAGATGGGAATAGAATCCTAGACTGATTTTCTTTCAGTATTTTAAAGATGTCGCTCCACTATCTTCTGACATAGATTGATTCTGATGAGAAGTCTGATGTCCTTCATACTTGTTCCTCCTTATGTAATGTATGTGTGTGTGGTTTTTCTTCCCCAGCTGCTTTTAAGATTTTCTCTTTATCACCAGCTATAAGCAATTTGATTAAATATGCCTTGGTGTAGCTTTCCTCATGTTTCTTGGGGATTTGTTGAACTGCTCCAATATGTGGGTTTATAGTTTTCATCACATTTGTAAAATTTTCAACCATCATTTCTTCAAATATGTCTTCTGTCCCCCTGTTCCAGCTCCCATCCTCCTGGCCTCCAATTACATGTATATTTGGCTAGTGGAAGTTGCCCCACCCCTCTCTACTGCTCTATTTATTTTTCTTTCAGTCTTTTGTCTATGCTCTTAGATGGCTTTTGTTGCTTTGTTTTCAAGTTTACCGATCTTTTCCTCTGCCCCATCTGATCTACACGTTAATCCTACTCAGTGCATATCCATCTCAAATTCATATTTTTCATCTCTAGTTCCATTTGGGTTTTTTTTTTCCTATCCTCCATCTCTAACATGGTTCAATTGTCCCTCTACCTTCTTGAACATTTGCAATATAGTTTATAATAACTTTCAATTGTCCTTGTCTACTAATTTTGTCATCTGCAACATTTCTGGGCTGGCTTCAATTGATTGATTTCTCTCTTAATTATGGTTCATATTTTCTTGCTTCTTTGCATGCCTGGAAGTTCTGATTTGATACAGGTCATTGTGAATCTTATCTTGTTTGAGTGCTGGATATTTGTGTATTTCTATAAACATTCTGAGCTTTGGTTAAATTACTTGGAAACTGTTAGATCCTTTTGAGTCTTGCTTTTGAGCTTTGTTAGGTGACAGCAGTGTAGAATTCACTCTAGGGTTCATTCTGCCTTACAATTCAGCAATACCCTTCTAGATACTCTGCCTGGTAACCTGTAAATTACAAGGTCTTCCACTCTGGCTGGTATGGAAAGAAAAAAAAAAAAACTATTCCCAGGCCTATATGAGCTCTGAGCATTTTGCCTTCTGCTTACATCAGGTTGTTCTTTACCTGGCCTCTGGTAGTTTCCTCACACACTTGTGCTGACTGTATTCAACTGAAGATACACATCTGCAAATCTTCAAAGACACTGCAAATGTTCGGAGTGTTCTCTCTGTACAACCCTCTCCATGCCAGTTCTCTGTTCTATGAACTCTCCAGGTTCCACTCCAGACTGCCAGCTTTGACTCCTGAACTCATGGAACTAACCAAGTTCTATCTGCATTCCCCTTGCCCTGCTCTGTGGCCTAAAGACTCTCTCCACCTTGTTTGTTTCTCCTATCCCAGGGACCACTGTCTTGTGCTCCCTCATGTACAATATCTGAAAACCACTGTTTCATAAATCTTGCATAGTTTTTTCAGTTGTTTCAGATGGAAGAGTAAGTTCAGTCCCTGTTGTTCACCTGGGCTGAAAGGAAAATCTGTGGCATATCTATTACATTCTGGAAAGTATTTCCCACTTTGCACAGAGTTTTCCTTTAATTTTATCTTTCCCCACCTTTGAACTTAACTTTGAGACCTAATGAACTTTTACAGAAGACTTTCAGATTACAAGATGAATTCTGCAAAAAAATCAGTTTAATATTTCATTACTGCAAAGTTCACAAAAAGGTAACCACTAACTTTACTCGTTCATTTAGGTCACCATAAAAGGCATCCATAGAAAAATTAATTAGTAAAATAAGGCAATTTAATAAATATACTGCTGGCAGTTAGGATGCCACAAAAAAAGTCTGAAATGTTGGGCGCCTGGGTGGCTCAGATGGTTAAGCGTTTGCCTTCGGCTCAAGTCATGATCCCAGGGTCCTGGGATTGAGTCCTGCGTCGGGCTCCCTGCTCAGTGGGGAGCCTGTTTCTCCCTCTGCCTCTGCCTCTCTCTCTCTTTCTCTCTATGTCTCTCATGAATAAATAAATAAAAATCTTTAAAAGTCTGAAATGTTAAATCACATTTCAATGTAAAGATCAATAAAGTTTTGAACATTATTAAAATATTGATGGGCAATAAAATAATTCTTTACCTCATAGTAAAGCCTCTAAAAATAGAAGGGATACAATTTGTAACTTATTTTTAGATGCTAGCTCTACATTTAAAGACTTTTAGGAAAGCACGAACACCTACAGGAAAAAAAAAGAAATTGATTAATTTAATGACTAATCTGTATGAGCAAGAATACCAAATACCCACCATTAATCAGAACAATGTGCCAACATTATAACCTAATAAGGGGTCTTGTCTGATATTATAGTAAGATTCCAAGGTTAAGATCTATCAAGATGCTTTTCACTTTAATTATGAAATAATCTAAACATAAAAAGTGTGGAGAATAGGGGCACCTGGGTGGCTCAGTCAGTTAAACTTCCAACTCTTGGTTTAGGCTCAGGTTGTGATTTTAGGGTCATGGGATCGAGCCCCGTGTCAGGCTCCACACTGGGCACAGGAAGAGCCTGCTTAAGATTCTCTCCCTCTCCTTCGGCCCCCAGCCCCCCGCTTGCTCGCTCTCTCGCTCTCTCTAAAAACTAAATTTTAAAAAAAAGTGTGGTGATTAGAACAAAATTCATTTAACCCACCAACCACATTTACTATATTGTCATGACTGCTTCAGACACTTTACTATTTTTTATTAAATAAAACAACATGATACAGTGGAAACCTTCTGTCTTTCCCTAGTCCCCTTATACCCCCCTTCCTAGAGATAACCACTGACTGCCCCTCACGTAACATATCCCCTTTATTGTTATACTCTCATTCCATTGGTCACAGACACAGAGACTAGAGTGTTAGTTTGTGTCTTAAGTTTATAGAGTTAAATATTTAAACTAAAGAATCTACAGTATATTTTATAGTACAAACAAGAGAACATTGCCTCAACACAACATTGAAGGAAGAGTCCCTTTGTGATAAGGCGATAATGCGCTGTGACTTAGCTGCTGCAAAATTACCCTGTGTTGCTTTCTAAAAAAGAGGGGCATCGGAGGACTGCTTCTTTACAGCAGAAGGCGAAACAATAAACGTAGAAGGACTCACAGAGGAAGAAAAATCCTGAGTTTTGTAAACATCAATGATTCAAGTAAGGATCATCAAGAGATACTAAAACTCCTGGAAACCTGATATGTGAATGGTCTCAATGTTTATCACTCCATACACTACTTATTAATCAGAAAGATACTTTTACAACAGAGAAATCCGGTAGACAGTGCCTTAACCAAATGACGGAAATTTGTATGACAAATAACAGGGCAAAGCAACATCAGGCACTTCCTGATGTGATGCAACAGTAAGGAATCACCTCCATCGATTTCAGCAAACTATTTATGTAAAGGCGTGCTAATCAACATTTTAGGTTTTGTGTGACATACAGTCTGGGTCACAACTGTAGCTGTGGTCCAAGAAACTTCATTTATAGAAACAGGTCGCAGGTCAGTCTTAGCTTGTCATAGCTCGTTGACCTGCAACCTACAGAATAATCTGGCCAAAAATGTTTAGCCTGAATCTAATCACAAGAAAACAATCAAATAAATCCAGATTTTAGGACAGTCTGTAAGAACATGGACCTGGATTTAAAAAAAAAAAAAAAAATCAATACAATGACAGACAAAAGTTGGGGGGCTGTTCCAGATTAAAGGAAATTAAGAAGACAGGATGTGCCATGAAAAGATACAGTGGAGGGGCACCTGGGTGGCTCAGTCGTTAAGCATCTGCCTTCAGCTCAGGTCATGATCCCAGAGTTCTGGGATCGAGCCCCACATCGGGCTTCCTGCTTGGCGGGAAGCCTGCTTCTCCCTCTCCCACTCCCCCTGCTTGTGTTCCTGCTCTTGCTATCTCTAATAAATAAATTCTTTTAAAAAAAGAAGAAGAAGAAAAGATACAGTGGAACCCTAAATACAGGTTTCTAAGGGAAAGAAACCAGTCTGCAAAGGCTACATATTGTGCAAATCCAAGCACATGATATCCTGGAAAAAGCAAAATTACAGACAGTAAAGAGATGAGCGGTTGCCTGGGGCTTGCGAGGGAGGATGAAGAGGTGAAGTATGGAGGATTTTTATGGCAGTGAAACTATTCTGTATGTGTAATGTGACACATTACTCATTTGTTGAAACCCGCAGAACTTTACAGCACAAAGAGTGAACTTCAATGTATGCAAAGTAAAAAAAAAAAGAAAAGAAAAAACATCACCATTCAGGAGGACAAGAATGCAAACGGTGACAAGAGAATCTAGACATATTGCAAATGTATGAAACAACCTTCCTGAGGGCAGTGGAGGAAAAGCTGCTGACATCAGTAACTGTGGCAATGAAGACATTTTTTTAATCTAAGGCAAAAGGAACTGCGCCAAAGCGCTGACTTCTAGTTAATATCAAGTTGCTTCCCAGAGGGTACAGATTAATGACCCTGTATACTGGAATTAAAAAATGAAGTAAATGGATGGCAGATGATGGGAGCCGGACTTCTCACTTAGAGTAGGAATATAAATACACAAGGGGAGGAAGCCAGAAGGATACGTGTTGGAATGGATTGGAAAACATCAGGAAGGACTCAAGTTTAACATACAGATACAGATGGTGACATGAAAATACTCATAGATAGGTGTATGTACACAGGGTGATCTATTTGTTTGCTCTTTCAGCTGAGAGAGCTTTAAAGAACAATACCCTAGGAGTAGTGAGCACAGCTAGCACCCAGATCTGGCTCTCAGGAACCGGGGCTCCTTTGAGAAATGGCTGATTCTGGGACTGGGGCAGGATATAGGAACAGCACATTTTCCCCTACCACTGCAGCAACCTGAAGATTATACCTCATTCTCAAGGACTTTGAGAAGAACTTATCCTGCACTGTACCAAGAACATCGTAGCACTTACTATGACAATACTAAGAAACACTGTAATCCATAATACGCATAAAGATTTCAAAATAAGAAATATAGGGATTTGTTTTTATTTCAAAATCCAAATATGCTTCTGGTGTTATCTTTTCAAAAGCAAGACACTCTGTAATTGGCAATATCTTAGTACCAACTCTCAATTTCCCCCTAACAATTAAGAACACAGCAATAACAACATATGCTCCATATGTCAGCCTACAGTTACTTTAAGGAGTAATGATGTTCTCCTTATGAAATCTTTTAACAGTCACTACAAGGGAGACTGAGTGGTCTGTCTTCTGTATAGGTCGCCTACCTTGCCTACTCCCTACTCAGGTAATACTGAGCAGTAAAACTACCCAAAGTTGGAATTCTTTGTCCTATTTTTGCAACTTTTCTATGTCTAAAATTATGTCAAAGTAAAAAAAAAAAAAAAATTAAGATGGCTATAAAGCAATATATTTGTCAAAACTCATGAAACTATAATCTGTACACCATATGTAAATTACATTTCAATTAAAATAACCAAAGCTCATTCTAGATGTTTTATCAAATGTTGATGATTGGAACACTTCAATAATTAAAAACAGGGGTTAGAGGGCGCCTGGGTGGCTCAGTTGGTTAAGCGGCTGCCTTCGGCTCAGGTCATGATCCCAGGGTCCTGGGACCGAGACCCACATCAGGCTCCCCCTGCTCCGCAGGGAGCCTGCTTCTCCCACTCCCCTGTTTGTGTTCCCTCTCTCTCTGTAAGACAAATAAATAAATAATCTTTGGGGGAAAGAAAAAAAAAAAAAAACGGGGGTTATAAACCCATCGAGGTCCTATCAAAAGCCTTCACTTGGGACACTTGGGTGGTTCAGTCAGTTAAGTGTCTGCCTTTGGCTCAGGTAATGATCCCGGGGTCCTGGGATCAAGTCCCACATTGGGAGCCTGCTTTTCCCTCAGTCTGCTGCTCCCCCTGCTTGTGCGCTCGCTCTCTCTCGCTCTCTGACAAATAAATAAATAAAATCTTTGGGGAAAAAGAAAGTCTTTGCTCACTTCATACCTATTAAATTTTAAGCTCAAAATGATAAAATAGCACCAGTTGGTCTGGCTGTCATTTCTGTGATCTCAGTGACCAACAGCTCTCATGATTTTCTGGCCGTACAGAGGCCTGCCACCTTCCTAGCTTGCTACCCGTGAGGCCCTCTGTGTGCTCAGCCAGGTAACACAATTAGCTACATTGCATTCCCTTGTTAATCAACCTCCAAATACAAAAACCTATTATAAGAAAACCTAGATCTTAATTTTTTTTTAATTAAAAAAAAAGTGGGTGCCTGGGTGGCTCAGATGGTTAAACATCTGCCTTAGGCTCAGGTCATGATCCCAGAGTCCTGGGATCGAGTCCCATGTTGGGTTCCCTGCTCAGTGGGGAACCTGCTTCTCCTCTGCCCCTTCCCCCCAGCTCATGCTCTCACTCTCTCAAATAAATCTTTCAAAAAATTAAAAAATAACAATAAAAAATTAAAAATTTAAAAAGGAGGGAAAAAAGATAGAAGCCAAACATGAGGGTAATAATTCCTGAGGTGGGCACACACAGTGCTAAGTGAGCCTCGGGAAGGTACTTCAGGCTGATGCCAAGGAACAGAACAGGAGGTGACCTAGTACCTGAGAACCTAGATTAATATCTTTCAAAGTATTTTTAAAAGATTACCATCCATGTAATAGTCAACTATTTTTTCAAAATACTAATAAAGCAAAATGACTAAGACATCTCATACCTTGCTTTAGAAATACTATAAATTCCTTTGTAGTTTGGTCCAAATTAACTCCATGATATACTATAGGCTGGAAATTGCGATGCTCAAATGAACGAATGAGGCGAACTGTAACGGTCACTTCTTTGGAAGCCATGTGGAGAAATTCCTGTGGTAAGGGACATGAGAACAGTCTAAATAACATAAATTCATAATAATCTACAAGTCTGCATTTCCACCATGAGCTCCAGGGCACCCAGCCATCTCTCCCACATCGTATGGTTACTGACAGTCCCCAAACCTAGGCCAGAGCCCAGGCACCCACAAGAGTCCCAAGGTTACTCCCACCTATCCACTGTGACCCCTAGACAGCTTTGTCATAGTCACTAATGTCCTGATTGGCACAAAATGATAAATCTCTCTCCCTCCTCCTCTGCCCCTCCCTTCCCCTCTTAAAAACAAAAAACAAACAAACAAAAAACAATGCAGCCAGGTTTCAAGCATCAGTTAATTCCCAAGTCCATGCTCTAATATGCTATTGGAAAATCATGCCAAATGATTTCCTCCCAAAAAATCTGCAAAGTTGCCCATGTTCTAAAGATACAATTATGGTATATTTCTATCTAGTAGTAACTACTTCATGGTACTTTCAACTTTACATATAATTTTCAGCCATAATATACAATTATACTAGGAAACAATACCTGTAATATGACACATTAGAAAGGATGTCCAACCTCACTAGTAATCAGAGAAATTTAAGATGAGACCTATCACTCACCAAACTAACAAACTAAAAAAAAATCTGATAATACCTAGTGTTGGCAAGGAACAGTGTGTAAAGCAATGAGAATTTAATCAGGGAAGGTGGGCATCCCCAACAGGTATCTTTTGATCCAGCAATTTCATTCAAAGGTACCCTAGGGAATCTGTGAAATACATGCATACGAAGAACACTGTTAATTAATTGCAAAGACTAGAAACAACTTGTCTGTCAACAGAAGAGATAAGGAAATTATGGCATACAGTGGAAGAGTACAAGCAGCAAAAATGAACGGACCTATGCATCAACATAAATGAATCTCAAAAATATTATGGCAAATGAAAAAAAAAAAGCAAGTTGCAGAAGAGTCATAGTACCCCACCACTTACACTAAAGTTCAAAAACATAGCTTTTATTATGTTTAAAAGGAGATAATTACAAAATTTTAAAAAATAAATAAAAGGAGATAATTGTTATTTCTGAGGCAAAGGAAGGATTATGCAATTAGAGAGAAGTACATGGGCCATTATACTGGTAGAATTTCATATCTTAAGCAGGATGTTAGGTACATGGATAATGTATTACTCTTTATGCCTTTTAGTGTGTCTGGACTATTTCATAATATACCCAAACAAGCCACACTAATTTGGCCTAGAAAATCTCTGTATCATAGAATGCTTAAACAAATATTTTACAAGGTTGAGAGAATATATAGCACATTATGTGTGAAAAGCAAAGGCTCGGGCGCCTGGGTGGCTCAGTTGTTAAGCGTCTGCCTTCGGCTCAGGTCATGATCCCAGGTTCCTGGGATCGAGTCCCACATCGGGCTCCCTGCTCTGCGGGAAGCCTGCTTCTCCCTGTCCCGCTCCCCCTGCTTGTGTTCCTGCTCTCGCTATATCTCTCTCTGTCAAAAAAATAAAATCTAAAAAAAAAAAAAAAGCAAAGGCTCAAGCTGTTTTAATACAAAAATTTATAATTTACATTGTTTATATTTAAATGAATGGTTCTTAATGAACTTAATCATTTTTTTTCCCCTCTAAAATAAGGTAAGGGCTCACCTTATAATCTTGCTTAGTATTTAATGACCTCTAACAACTGGAATGGATACTTCCAATATTAGCGATGACATTATTTCTTCTTGAATCTGGATTACCATGCTCCCCCAAAATTCTGATCTTAGAATCTATCAAGTAATAGCACTTCAGCAGACATCTACAAAATTACAATGTAAGATATACTGAAGTACTTGATAAAGTATACTTCTTGAAAAAGGGATACTGTAAAAGATTTCTGTAAAAGATTTTAGAACAGTGTTACAGGTTTGCTGAAATCATGACCACTTCTTCCTCCGGTCATGGAGCTCCCACAACAAAGAAGCCCTCCAAAACACACACACACACAACCAGGCACACATGCTAGGAAGCCCTATCATGTAGTCCAAGTCCCCAGAGAGTTTAGACATGGCCAGATCTAACTAAAAATCAACTCCACCTCTTTGCTGTAACACACAGTTGTATTTCACATAATAGAATCTTAATGAATAGTAGCCGCTTTTAGCAAGTCAACTTGGGATAAAATAGGTTTGGGCATAAGGACAGCTCATGGAGGCAGGAGAAGATCCTAGATTCCCAGGTGCAATAAATAAACCATATAAATGGTCTAACGAGGCTGGTCAGACTGGCACATGCATGGCTTGTGAAACTTTTATAATTAGAGGTTTGTTCCTTCCACTTAATAAAAAGCTGCCCAAATGTCATACTTAAATAGTTGAAATTTTGCATTTGTGTTCATACCTAATTTTGGTCAGCAGTGCATTGTCGTCTTCATCAGAAATTTGTTATAATTTGTACTCAGTCACTAAAGAATAATAGCTACTGCCCCAACCTCCTCGTCTAGCTTGAAACATGGGCGCCACCAAGATGCCAGCTTACCACTCTTCTCTCATGGACCCTGACACCAAACTCATTGGAAACATGGCACTGTTGCCTATCAGAAGTCAGTTCAAAGGACCTGCCCCTAGAGAGACAAAAGATACAGATATTGCGGATAAAGCCATCTATTACTTTAAGGCCAATGTCTTCTTCAAAAACTATGAGATTAAGAATGAAGCTCTCTCTCTCAAATAAATAAATAAAATCTTTAAAAAAAAAAAGATTTTATTTATTTGAGAGACAGACAATGAGAGACAGAGCATGAGAGGGAGGAGGGTCAGAGGGAGAAGCAGACTCCCTGCTGAGCAGGGAGCCCGACGTGGGACTCGATCCCGGGACTCCAGGATCATGACCTGAGCCGAAGGCAGCCGCTTAACCAACTGAGCCACCCAGGCGCCCCAAATAAATAAAATCTTAAAAAAAAAAAAAAAAAGAACGAAGCTGATAGAACCTTGATATATATAACTCTCTACATTTCTGAGTGTCTAAAGAAACTCCAAAAGTTGTATCATATGATCTCACTGATATGAGGAATTCTTAATTGCAGGAAACAAACTGAGGGTTGCTGGAGTGGGGGGTGGGGTGGGAGGGATGGGCTGACTGGGTGATAGACACTGGGGAGGGTATGTGCTCTGGTAAGCGCTGTGAATTGTGCAAGACTGTTGAATCTCAGATCTGTACCTCTGAAACAAATAATGCAATATATGTTAAGGAAAAAAAAAAGAAGAAGAAGAAGGTAGCGGGAGGGGAAGAATGAAGCGGGGGAAATCGGAGGGGTAGACGAACCATGAGAGACGATGGACTCTGAAAAACAAACAGGGTTCTAGAGGGGAGGGGGGTGGGAGGATGGGTTAGCCTGGTGGTGGGTATTGAGGAGGGCACATTCTGCATGGAGCACTGGGTGTTATGCACAAACAATGAATCATAGAACACTTTATCTAAAACTAATGATGTAATGTATGGGGATTAACATAAGAATAAAAAAAAAGAAAAAAAAAAAGAAACTCCAAAAGTGCAATTCCAAAAGCCAAGGTGAAAAAGAAATGTATATGCTGGGAATCACTAATTTTCCCATTCCTGGAGAGCCTGGTTTTCCACTTAATGCAATTTATGCCAAACCTGCAAACAAACAGGAAGATGAGGTGATGAGGGCCTACTTAACAGCAACTGAGACAAGAGACTGGACTGAGACTTTGTGAGAAAGTTTTTGACCCTCAGAATGATAAACCTAGCATGTGGTGGACTTGCTTTGTGAAGAGACAGTTCATGAACAAGAGTCTTTCAGGACCCGGACAGTGAAAGGAGCCTGGGCAGACACTTTGCACAGCCGTGGGCAGCATTTTACAGCAAGATGTACACAATTATTTGCCTTTATTTGATAAAGTTTTATACAGAAGACAGAAGAGAGCATGTCTTCACTTGAAGAGCTCTTTATCAAGAATTTGGGTGGGGGAGGGAAGAATAGGTGATTTGAAATTTTCTGCAGTATTAAGCTAGTGCTTAATAAAAATAAGAATAAAGAAATTTCTAACATTCCATGTCAAAAAAAAAAAAAATAGCTATTGTCAGGAGGCAACCATTACCTGATTTGTCCTAAGGACGGCAGGAATTGCAGCTTGTAGGGGTGCCTGGGTGGCTCAGTCTGTTAAAGGTCTGCTTTTGGCTCAGATCATGATCCCAGCGTCCTGGGATCCAGCCCCATATGGGGGGCATGGGGAGGGCGGCTTCTCCCTTTGCCCTTCTCCCCACCCCCTACTAGCCCCTACTCCCACTCACTCTCTTGCACTCTCTCTCTCTCAAATAAATAAAATCTTAAAAAAAGAAAAAAAAAGAACTACAGCTTGTTAGTTTAGGGAGGCAGGCATACTGAAGAGACAGTTTAGAAAGCTAATATTACAGATTATAAAATATGATATTTTCCCAGAGGTTCAGCTACTTAAAAAAAAATCTGGTCAAATTTTTTTTTTTTTTAAGATTTTATTTATTTATTTGACAGAGAGAGAGAGAGCGAGAGCAGGAACACAAGCAGGGGGAGTGGGAGAGCGAGAAGCAGGCTTCCTGCCGAGCAGGGAGCCCGATGTGGGACTCGATCCCAGGACCCTGGGATCACGACCTGAGCCGAAGGCAGATGCTTAACGACTGAGCCACCCAGGCACCCAAAATCTGGTCAAATTTAAAAGCATCCTACTGAAGCGACAGAGAAGCCAAAACCAATAAAAACTTTGGAATAAATTAATAAAAAATATTCAAGGACAGACAAAAGATTTGAATAAATGAAATGACCATGTTGTTAACTATGAAGGCTCAAAGTTGTAAAGAAATCAATTCTCCCCTAAATTCATCTAGAAACTGAATAAAATCTCAATCAAAATATAAAAGGGTACCTTGGGAGACCTGTCACAAATATTTCTAAAATCTATCTGGAAGAATAAATTTGTGAGCTTAGTCAGCAAAGTCACACACACACAAAAAAAGGCAGCACCAATTATTACAACACATTATTAAGCAATAGTTAGACATATAATAGTATACATGAATAAGCTGGTATGATTCATATATTCACCAAAGTCAGTAATAAAAATTTTAAAGGACAATTAAGCTGTAGCAATTCAAGTTGGATAATGAAACAGGAAAAACTGGCAAATCAGTGGAACACAACAGAAAACTCAGAAATAGACTCAAGATTAGAGAACTGAGTATAAAAGTGGTGTTTGAAGGCACCTGGGAGGCTCAGTCGGTTAAGCGTCTGCCTTTGGCTCAGGTCATGATCCCGGGGTCCTGGGATCAAGTCCCACATCAGGCTCCTTGTTCTGCGGGGAGCCTGCTTCTCCCTCTCCTCCCCACTTCTGCTCTATCTTTGTCTCTCTCTCAAAAAAATAAATAAGATCTAAAAAAAAAAAAGTGGTGTTTGACATTAGTGGGGAAAAGATTATTTAATAAATGGCACTGGGAAAAACTGGTCAGACATTCAGAGAAAAGTAATGCTAGATCCTTACTGTATCCCTTATACAAAAATAAATCACACATGGAACAAATATTCACACGTAACTGTAAAATCATAGAGAGGCACCAGAAAAATGGGCACATATTTTTATAATCTTACGGTAAGAAAGGCCTTCCTAAGTGAATAAAAATCAGCAACCATCCAGAAAAAGGCTGATAGGTATAACAACAGAAATATATAAGAAAAGACCAATACCTTAGTAGAAACATGGGTAAAGGTAATTGGCTATCTTTAGGGGTGGCTCAGTCAGTTAAGCAGCTGCCTTCGGCTCAGGTCAGGATCTCAGAGTCCTGAGATCGAGCCCTGTGTCAGGCTCCCTGCTCAGTGGGGAGTCTGCTTCTCCCTCTCCCTCTGCCTCCCGCTCTGCCTATTTGTGCTCTGTCAAATAAATAAATAAAATCTTTAAAAAAAAGAGGTCAGCATCCAAGTTCAGACTAGAAATTCTGCTCAATAAACGACTTGGTTTCTTTTTTGCTTTATTTTATTTTATTTGTCAGAGAGAGACAGAGAGAGAGCACGAGCACGAGCAGGGGGAGCAGCAGGCAGAGAGAGAAGCTGACTCCCCGCCGAGCAGGGAGCCTGATGCGGGGCTCGATGCAGGGCTCGATCGCAGGACCCTGGGATCATGACCTGAGCTGAAGGCAGACGCTTAACTGACTGAGCCACCAGGCATCCCTGACTTGGTTTCTTCAATAAATAACACAAGAAATAAAGAAGGGGATGAAGATTATAAATTATAAGAGACTTAAAGAGATCAACCAATGCAACATTTTAAATGGATTCTGATTTGCATAAATGTTTTTAATGTGAGAAATTTTAAACATATAAAAAATAGAATATGACGATATTAAGAATATTAATTCTCTTTATTTGATATTATTATATTTTTGAGTTCTTATAAGAGTAAGGTATATATAGATGAAATGGTATAAATAATCTGCTTTCAAACACCCTGGCAGAGGAAAAACCAGTATGAGAGCATAGATTAAAAGAAAAAATGGCAGAACATTGTTAACTGCTCAAGCTGGGTATATATGGGACCTCATCATACTATTCTATTTTTTATATGTTTAAAATTTCTCACAATAGAAACATTTTAAGAAAAATACACAAAGATCTACATTCAAGGAACTTGTTTTTCATTGAAGTGTTTCTAGGAGTTAACAAAAAATTAGAATCCATCTAGATGCCCATCAACGAAGAACTGCTTAGGTAAACTCTGTCACACAGTTACCATAAGATAAAATCCCCTGCAGCCACTACAGGGGATCCATGGATACCATTTTGGAAGATGGCTATGACAGACCAGTGAACTAAAAAACAAACTAGAAAACCAAAGGCATGTAGTATCTCCATAAGCACACGGAGACATCCAGAGTGCCATTTACCAAAATGTTGACAGTGGCTATCTCTGAACGGTAGAAATATAAGAGACTTCTCTGTTTTATATATTTTTAATATTGCTTGATGTTTTAATAACGATAATGTGTTTTTAAGTTAAGCTGTTTCACTGTATACTTAACATTTGTGCTTCTCTGGTGTGTTTTGCATGGACAAAAAGTTATTTTTAAAACAAAGCCATTTCCTTTTAAGAGGTAACAGGACAAGAGTAAACAAAACAGAATTAATGTATCAATACTGTCAAGGATAGAGAGGGTGAGGAACTTAGTTATGCAACGGACATGCAGTTAAGGGATACCAATAAATCTCAAATGCATGCAACAGTCAGAGGTTCCAGAAGTAGGTCACACACCCAGGACAAGTCTAATCTTGTCTGAGATGGCACAGAGGCACTCGGTACCCAGCCCCTCCCTCCACTCTGATGCTACCCATCACCACCACGATCCACCTTCCATATAGCACTCCAGCAGCCAAGACAGCCCACAGTCTCCCACACATACCAGTTTCCAAGCATCGGCCATACCTTCCGCCCCCGGCTGTCCCCACACTCCCTCTGTCCCGCACCTCTTTGCCTCACCACGCAGGCAGCCTTCAAAACTCAGTCGGGACCACCTGCTCCAGGACACCCTTGCCATCAGCAACTCCTCTGCCCTGGGCTCAGCTACCAGACCCTCTGGCTGGCCACAGCACCTGGTCATGTCACAGGGAAGACAGCTGTTGAAGGGGTCTGGCTTATCAGCCCCTTGAGGGAAAGAATGCTATACGGCTTATTTTGGATACAGCAACATGTGTGGCCTGAGGCACACCAGAACCCCAACAACGTCAGCAGAACCGAGTGCAGCTAAGGGGCTAAGGAAAACCTGAATCCTTTCCTGCACTGCAGTCATAGTACCTTGGGGTCTATGAGCTTTTCCACTTCCCATAAAAATATTTGAGACCTTAGGGAGCCTGGGTGGCTCAGGTTAAGCGTCTGCCTTCGGCTCAGGTCATGATCCCAGAGTCCTGGGATCGAGTCCCACACCGGGTTCCCCGTTCCGCGGGGAGTCTGCTTCTCCCTCTGCCCCCTCACCCCGCCCCACCCCCCACCCCCCTCACTTGTGTGCGCATGTACACTCTCTCCCTCTGTCGCAAAAATAAATAAAATCTTTAAAAAAAAGGAAGAAAATATTTGAGACCTTAAAGAAAAGCCCTATTGCTCTAGAATATGAAAACTTTTAAAAATCAGAAGTAACATTTAATCAAATACCTGCACCATATAACATTTCTTTTTTTTTTTTTTTTTAAGATTTTATTTATTTATTTGACACAGAGAGAGACAGCGAGAGCAGGAACACAAGCAGGGGGAGTGGGAGAGGGAGAAGCAGGCTTCCCGCCAAGCAGGGAGCCCGATGTGGGACTCGATCCCAGGACCCTGGGATCATGACCTGAGCTGAAGGCAGACGCTTAACAACTGAGCCACCCAGGCGCCCACCATATAACATTTCAACAGCAACTCAACTCTATTCATAATAATGTTAGGTTTAATATAGGATATGTGTACATTTTAAATGATGTAGTGTGGGGATCTGAAAAGAAACAGTACTGAGGGGTGAGGGGTGTAAAAAAAAAAGAGAGACAGAAAAAGTGACAGTGCCTAGGGGTTAGGAAGGTCTTTAAACCTCCCTGCCTAAAAAAAACCTGTTCTGGCTGATACTTACCCAGCTGGTTTGGGATAATGAAGAAGCCACCATATCCAAAGCAAACTCAACTCTTGAAAACAAGGAAAAAACAAAAGAAACATAAAATCTGTGTAGGAACCTCCTCACAGAGAGCTCCCACGTCCCTGACAGGTAACGGGGGTCTCATTAGAGCCAAGAATGGATGCAGCCCAGCAGCCTCCCCTCCTGGACTAGAATTCCCTGGTCCTTACAGGACAAGTTGGAGCTGTTTTTTTATGGCCCAGGCTCCAGCAGCATGAACGGCGAAGATGGAAATTCAGCATGGAAGGGTCAGGGAAAGCCAAGCCAAGCTGCATGCTAGCTTCCCTAAACACCCAGCTATTCTCATTCCAAGCTGGCCCCTCTCCTCATTGCAAAATTCTGAGCGGAGGGACTGTCAACCAGTTGGCACGGGCTCCTGAGGTGAAAAAACTGAGCACAGTATGTAAAGGCTCAGAGCCTACCATGACGACAAGTACAAAATATGCATACTCACAGAACACTTAGTTGTTGATGTTAGGCGGATCTCTACCAGCCCAAATGAGATAAATGAAACAACTAACTGCAGCCAATGCTGGTTATTCGTAGTGGATAAGGTCTATCAAGTGGTCGCAAACACTGAATTAGTGAACACTGAACCGCTGCTCCTAGGGAAATACAGGGTTAGGTTCTCACGAGTCACTGGTGCATCTGGTCCCAACATTTTCATCAACTAACCAATATGTAACCTTGTTTTATGTGTGTTTATGTTTAAAGATGCCTTATTTTAGGGCGCCTGGGTGGCTCAGTTGGTTAAGCGACTGCCTTCGGCTCAGGTCATAATCCTGGAGTCCCGGGATCAAGTCCCGCATTGGGCTCCCTGCTCAGCAGGGAGCCTGCTTCTCCCTCTGACCCTCCCCCTTCTCATGTGCTCTCTCTCATTCTCTCTCTCTCAAATAAATAAATAAAATCTTTAAAAAATAAATAAATAAATAAAGATGCCTTATTTTATATTGCTGATTTCTTACTAACATTCAACACACAGCCAACAGCACTATATAACTCAGGTCTGGAAAAAAGTTTATCTAAGGCATGTATTTTTCTCCTTCAGGCACATCACAGCCTTCCTGGGCACTTCAGCACTCCAGGTGGGGACCATTTTAAATAGTGAGATCGCCAACAAAAAGCACAAAAATGTGAAAAGCATGGCACTAAACAGAGCGCAAACCAGACACTTGTTTACAATATGAGAGCTGAAACAAGAAGGTCCCCTGGTTTGACCTCAGCTGGGAATGTGAATATTGGTTAACTCAAATTTTTCAGTGTTCTGCACATTTCAACCAAAAAAGTACTCTGAGTCTTGCATACAGGGTTACAAATAAATGTTAGTGAGTAGGCAAATTCACAGAGAATATGCAAATAAGGAAGACTGACTTTATTACCCAAAAAAAAGGACATGCGCCTTTGAAGCATTTGAAGAAAGCATGCTCTTGACCTTTTTGTAAGAGAATGGAATCCAAAATGAGTTAAGTATTAGAAGCTGTGACAGTACGAAAACACTCAACATTCGAGCAGTTAAGATGGAGGAGGATTCTATAACCACCAGACAGAAGAGGGTACTGGGTGACCTTCCTTCCTGCAACCCGCAGGTTTCTGAGAAGTGTTGGATAGGACTTGAATTTTAACAGACCCCTAGGGTGAATCATTTTGTAAAAACTAAAAATCTTTGTAAACTTTTATCTACTTCCTAAATGTAAATATTATAAAGCCAAAATTGCCATATAACAAGTTTGCTTCAAAGTTCGTCTTACCCATATGGGGCCCTGGCTGGCTCAGTCAGTAGAGCCTGCGACTCTTGATCTCTGGGTTGTTAAGTTCAAGTTCCATGTTGGATGTAGATATTACTTAAAAGTAAAACTTTAAAAAAAAAGCTTGTGTTGCCCACAAAGAAAAGGTACAACTTTCAAAAAATTACTGTTTTGTTTTTTTTTAAGATTTTATTTATTTATTTGAGAGTGAGAATGAGATAGAGAGAGCATGAGAGGGGGGAGGATCAGAGGGAGAAGCAGACTCCCTGCTGAGCAGGGAGTCTGATGCGGGACTCGATCCGGGGACTCCAGGATCATGACCTGAGCCGAAGGCAGTCGCTTAACCAACTGAGCCACCCAGGCGCCCCAAAAAATTACTGTTCTAACCAAAGAATATATATGTATATTGCACTAAATGCCTAGTTTTCCTCTAGAGTTAGGAACTAATATTACAGGGCAAAAAGTTAATTCACCTGCTTTTTGAAACAAATTAATAAAAAGAGGATAAGAAAGACAGTTTATTGTTCCTTTATGTGAGGAAACTAAAGTGGCACAGATGATCAGGTATAAAAGTAGGATAAAGAAGGAATTCTGCTAAGATGACAATCACTGAAATGCAAATGATTCTAAAATCGCACCTTACTGATTGTGGAGTAAAATAATCATATGTATTGCTAAATTATCATCTAAATAGGTCATTTCACCAAAAAAAAAAAAAAAAAAGTTGTTTAAGACCTGGGGAGGAGAGGGAAAAAAAACATTATTTTTATTACTCTTAAAAATAGTGAGCACCTGCTAAATAGGTGAATGATAAATGTTCGCCTTTTAAAGAGAACTCAACCTTGGCCAATAACTTTATATTTCTAAAGTTCATAAGAATCATTTATGAAGTTCGTAAATTAAATCACATCACACTGAAGATTATGACTAAAAGTGAAATGTTGGGCGCCTGGGTGGCTCAGTCGTTAAGCGTCTGCCTTCAGCTCAGGTCATGATCCCAGGGTCCTGGGATCGAGTCCCACATTGGGCTCCCTGCTCAGCGGGAAGCCTGTTTCTCCCTCTCCCACTCTCCCTGCTTGTGTTCCTGCTCTCGCTGTCTCTCTCTCTAATAAATAAATAAAATCTTTAAAAAAATAAAAATAAAAAAATAAAAGTGAAATGTTAATTTAATCTCTTCTGGCCTGTTTCAAAAGCATTTTTTATGTTTTTTAACTCTTAGAGGGAGAACAAAACTTTATTCCAAAAATAGATCTCCTGGGTGGCTCATTCGGTTAAGCAACTGCTCAGGGCATGATCCCAGAGTCCCAGTATAGAGTCCCACATCAGGCTACCTGCTCAGTGGGGAGTCTGCTTCTCACTCTGACCCTACCCCCGTTTCGTGCTCTGTCTCAAATAAATAAAATCTTAAAAAAAAATTAAAAAAATAAAAATAGATCTCGGTGACAATGAAATAGTAAAAGCTGGTCATTATAATACAAATGGGGAAAAATGAACAGGAACTGGCTTTAAATTTTTTCAAAAGCATTTTTAATTAGCAATAATCGCGCCTCGGATAAACCTCATTGGCTACGATACTGCCACTGTGCAAAGTTAAAAGCATAATTTTTAAAATATGAAATTAAGTATAAATTTATAGACTAAGACCACGTGAGGATTAAATAAACATTTGAGAAAGTCATTTTCAATGTATTAACTTATGATTTTAAAGTCTTTAACCTCAACTTTTTTTTTTTTTTTTTTTAGGTAGGTCAAGAAAAATAGTCTTCCTCCTTAGGTGTTCACATAGCACAGTGTGTACAAAATAAATATTAGAATATTAGCTAAATCTGATGGCTAGCAAACGCTTCTCAGTGTTGTAAGTACTTCACTGCATAATGCCATTAGCAGCTACCCTTTCCTGCGGAAGGGTCATAAGCAATTCTAGTCAACAAACTGTTGAATGCTGTTCACTCTGAGTATATTACCCCCTGAAAAATTAACACCTATAATTCCACAGACCTGCCTTTGTGACTCTCAAATTAGGGCAAATACACAAAATCACAATTTGTGTTCTCTGCTCAAAGCAAGGCAAGATACTCAGAGAACTGACTATCCTGGACAGTTGAGTTTTCCAAAGCGGTTAGATACTTAACTCTTTGGAAAGAATACTTCACACACTTTCCTTCTGAAACACAACATATGGAATACAAGTTCTATTTTTCTTGATTCACAATCATCAGTGAGAACGTTAATCCTTGTACCGTGTGTTGGGAGGCAAGTCTCCACAGATCTCTCACACGTTTGCATCTCTTATTAGGAACTGGCTGCTCCAGTTCTGAACACTCTATGCCCAGGTGTGTGTCTAGCAAACAGCCTAGAAATGTCCTCTCTCTCCAGAGAAGACAGGTTTGCTTGCTGTCCAGTATAATAAAAGTAGTGTCTCCGGGGCACCTGGGTGGCTCAGTCGTTAAGTGTCTGCCTTTGGCTCAGGTCATGATCCTGGGGTCCTGGGATTGGGCCCCGCATCGGGCTCCCTGCTCCGCGGGAAGCCTGCTTCTCCCTCTCTCACTTCCCCTGCTTGTGTTCCCTCTCTCACTGTGTCTCTCTGTCAAATAAACAAATAAAATCTTTAAAAAAAAAAAAAAAAAGTAGTGTCTCCCTCTGGGCTGAGGTTGGGCAGGTTTGTTCGCAGCACTTTATAAAAGATTAAGATTACCTGAACTCAGGGCTCTCCAGCCTGACTCAAACCCACTGCGTGGACAGCATCCTTCTGGGCCATTCCCACTCCCCCCAGGGGATCTGTGGGGCAAGAAGCACTGACACAAACATGCAATTCATGCTTCTGCCTGTGCTATATAGAGTCCTCTGTCTCTGACCCCAGAGTGCCGTGTCTTTTGCCAGTGTCTGGCAAACTGTCACAGGCTGACTGTTGGCTTTCAAGTAGGACAAAATCTCAGCTTCTTCACAGTTCTTGGCAGCTGTTGCTGACAAGAATGGATCCTGCCACAGACAGGGCTTTTTGGATCAGGCAAAGGTCTCGTGGGCTTAGGGGATATAAGAAGATCCCCTGGGATCTGGCAGCAAATGCTCTTGTCCAAGCAGTGGGTGTGGAGGAGAAAGGGTTAACTAACTTCTAGAGGATGAGCAGCAAAGGGGAGGACTGCAAGGAGCTGTCCAGTGGTGCTCTGGCTGTCCCTCAGTCAGTCGGTCGGTCAGTCACTCTCCCTAGCAATGCTGCACATCACCCACCCCTCTGATGAGAGGCAATGTGGCTGCAGCAACAGGGAAGGAGTCCGCAAAGCCGAAACAAATGATGTCAGCAATGAGGATCTAGAGCTTTGGGTGACTGAAAAGTTCATTAAGTTGAGCCAGGCCACTTGGAACTAAAAGCATGCCTTACTGACTGGCATAGAGCTGCTCTCCTGCTGTGCACCCCCAATTCCTCCCCTCACCCTCTACCCTGACATCTGTTTTAAGGAGGAGGAGGATTATAGGTAGGCTGGGCTCTCCCTGTCCCTAAGAGAGACTGAAGGCTTTATGTATCCAAGTACGAGGAACTTCAGGGAGGGGAGGGACTCAAACTTTCTTTTCTTTTCTTTTTTTTTTTTTTAAAGATTTTATTTAGAGAGAGACAGGAGAGAGGGAACACAAGCAGGCGGAGTGGGAGAGGGAGAAGCAGGCTCCCCAGTGAGCAGGGAGCCCGATGCAGGGCTCGATCCCAGGACCCTGGCATCATGACCTGAGCCGAAGGCAGACGCTAAACGACTGAGCCACCCAGGCGCCCGGGACTCAAACTTTCATGGCTCTGTGGATACAAACACCCAGGTACCATCCTACCTGGATCTGTGCTGGGAGGAAGTACTCAGATTCAGCCAATGGGGTTTGGACAGGATTCACGGTGGGAAAGAGACTAACACGACCCAGTGGATGGGGGCCCTTCAGGCCAATTCAAAGTACTGTTGTTTTTACATGTGAATGTATGAATGGTACGTTACATTTACTTACACTTCCCTGTATGTAGTGCCAGAGGGGATTCTTCCCCCATCGGGAAGAGCTACACCACCACAAGCTCCCCAGGCTCCCTCCCTGTGAAGAACCCAAAATGGACACGGTCACTCTGCTCAGTGGCAGAACTTCAAGGCCATTCCCATAGCCCTGGCTAATGTTCCCACAGATGGAGCTTATATTTTTACTGACATCTGAGCTGTCACCAAAGTCCTAGTGGTTTGATCTGCCTCTTGGAAAACTATCCACTGTGAACTGTGACAATTCTCAGCTGCTGACTGAACCACCGGGGCAACTCATCTAGATGCCCTGTTCTCCGATGAGACCCCCTGGCCTCCAGCTCCTGCTGGAGCCCGCACCATCCAGACCGCCACCACTGCTACCTGGGTCCATCCTCACGCACGGGCACAACAACAAGAACTCCACCTCTGAGGAGGGCCACCGCCAGGCTTGTGACTCCAGCCAGAAGCTGACGCGTTGGTCCTGCAGTGAGGGAGGCCACATGGCACACACTGCTGCCCAACCCTCACCCCTGCTCCCAGCAGATGGATGACATTTGACCTTTGACCTCCTCTCAAGACTCCACACTCCCGATGGCAGTTTTTTCCAGGTTTCAGTATTAATGTTGCAAATCACCTGACTCTGGTCACGCCACCGTGACCCTTGAAATGAACCTGCGCCGTGTGTTTGGTTTTCCATCCTATTTGCAGTCTGACCATGGTTCATCTTTTATCATCAACACTAAGGAACAATGGGCTAAAAGTCGAGGTATTCCATAGACTTTCCACTCCACCACCCACAGCCATCTGGCGTCATGACGCATTGAAAAAGCCTCCTGAAAAATCAACTTGAAAAGATTTCTCAGCCGACCTGCCCAACCTCCGGGAGCACATAACATGGGGCAGCAGTCTATGCACTGAATGTGGCCACCCCCAGAAAAGGACTGGCCTCTCGCAGCCATTTCCCGGGTAACGATGCGAACACACAAAATTGAGGCAGGGGAGGGGCGCTTATACAGACCAATGTGAAATCCTGGGATTCCACCCTGGCCATTCCTTTGTATAATGCTTCTTTCTTTCCTCTACAGAAACCCCCCTGCCAGCCCAATTGCTACACCCTCCATGTGACAAGAAGCCAAAAGGGGCTTAGGGAATTTGAATTCTGGATTCTCTTGTTGAACTGACCAGGTCCTAGATCACAAGCATAATGACCACTCAAATACACTGCAGGCCAAAGTGGGGGACATAATGAGTTTTATATGGGGGGCCCCTATGAGTTTTACAAAAATTCCCTTTGGGGGCTGGCAGTGGGGATTGGTGCTGGCTGGCTCAGTCAGTGGAATGTGTGACTCCTGATCTTGGGGTCGTGAGTTCAAGCCCCATGTTGGGTGTAGAGATTACTTAAAAATAAAATCTTTAAAAAATATATCTTCAGGGAATAGGAGCTAATTAGAAGAAAGGTAAAGTTATAGCTAGCAGAATGAGACACACAGATTTTTGTAGAGGTGGAGGGAAGGAAATAACCTCAGCATCTAAGGCATCTACACAGAGAACAACTTATACCCCAGGAGATGTGGGTGGGAAGGATCGCTCGCTCATTAGAGATCTGTCTTGAAAACTACCTGCCCCTACAAAAGTCCTCATGAAGCAAAACACCCTGCTGAATTGCCCCCAAACTATTCTAAGCACCTCCAATTTACTGACACCTGAATCTGCCAAGTCCTGAAAGATGGCTCTGACCACAATAGGATCACCATTACCAGAACTGTCTATCAGAAACACATATCCCAGCTCCTATGCCTCCCATGCAAAACACCTGTCAACATTTCCAGGTGTCTTCTTCACTGCCGCACGCCACCCCCTTCCCACAGCCACGCCATGGGACAAACAAATGTCACTCAGCTAGTGGCACAGACAAACAAGACAGACCAGACTGACTGCCCTCAGGCAGTCCCTCCAAAAATAAGTTCCAAATGCAATGATGTGTACTCAAGTGAGAACCCTAATGCCTACCAGCTGGCCAAAGGTTATACTGGAGGCCTTGATGCCTTGTGCCCTCTGAGCCACATGGGTCCCAGTCATACACTGTAAAGCAATTTCTTTCCAAGGACACCATGTGCACCCCCAGGCCTGTGTTGTTGTTTTTTTTTTTCCCTGTGGAAGTCAGTATTAACTTGCCTCCCTCCCTAAAACACTGTTATTTGCATCTTAGTCTTGCAGATGTTTTTAAAAACATCATGAGCAAGCTCTTGGATACCAACAAGCAGACCAACAGTGGCAATCACTCCAAAACTAATCTTAATTACTCAGGGGGAGCTTCTAGAAAGATTAACTGGCTCCTTACTTCAAGTGTACCCTATGGGTAGTTTTCCCTACAATGAGACCTCCAATTAGAAAAGGTGGTATGAGGGCGCCTGGGTGGCTCAGTTGGTTAAGCGACTACCTTCGGCTCAGGTCATGATCCTGGAGTCCCTGGATCGAGTCCCGCATCGGGCTCCCTGCTCGGCATGGGAGCCTGCTTCTGCCTCTGACCCTCCCCCCTCTCATGTGCTCTCTCTCTCTCAAATAAATAAATAAAATCTTTAAAAAAAAAAAAAAAGAAAAGAAAAGGTGGTATGAAATCTGTCTCCTGTTTTAGCTACAGTGATCAGTACCACCACCTTGCAGTGCAGGGCATTCGGGTCAGGATCACTCACCAGCCAGACTTGTTATGGGTGACAGAACCCTTCTAGACTACAGACCTATATGCCTTATGAATACAGATATAAATACCCTTAAAATATTAGCAAACAATTCAGCAATATATACAAAGAATTATAAGTCATGACCAAGTGGGGTTTCTTCCAAGGAAGCAAAGCTAGTTCAATAATTGAAAAGTAATCAATGTAATCTGCCACATTAGAAGGCCAAAGAAGAAAAATCACATAATCACATCAATCAAGGTAAAAAAAAAAAAAGCATATGACAAATTTCTACATCCAGTTACAATAAGAACTCCCAGAAAAATAGGAATAGAGGGGGACTATCTCAACTTGATAAAGCACATCTACAAAAAAAATCCACAGCTATCAAAATATTTAATGGTGAAAGACTAAATGCCTTTCCCTTAAGATGAGAAACAAGACAAAGATATCTACTCTCATCACTTCTTTTCCTCTCTCATCACTCTTATTCCACACAATCCTGGAAGTTCTAGCCAGTGCAATAAGACAAAGGAAAAGGAAAATAGGAAAGGAATTTATTTCCAAAAAAGGAAATAAAAGACACATAAATCAGAAATAAAACTGTACCTATTTGCAGATGACATGATTATCTATAGAGAAAATCCAAAGGAATCTACAAGAAAAAAAGCTTTTAGAATAAGTGAGTTCAGCAAAGTAACAGATGCAAGACAAACATATAAAAACCAATTGTATTTCTATATACTAGCAATGAACACGTGCACACAATTAAAAATACTATATCATTTGCAATCACTCAAAAACAAGCATAAATCTAACAAAACACGTACAGGACTTATATGCTAAAAAGTACAAACTGATGATCAAATACATTAAAGAAGATCAAAATAAAAGTTAAAACATATGGAGTTCATATATTAGAAGACCTGAGAGTAAATAAATCAATTCTCCCCACACTGATATACAAATTTAATGCAATTCCTATCAAAATCACAAAAAGATTTTTTTGTAGACATAGACATTACAAAATTTATATGGAAAAATGAAGGAACTAGAATAGCTAGAACAATTTTGAAAAAGAGGAATAAAGTTGGAGGAATCTGTTTACCCAATTTCAAGATTTATTACATAGCTATAGTAATCAGGTCTGTGCGGTATTAATGGAGGAATAGATGCATATATCAACAGAACAGAGAGAAAACCCAAAAAAAGACCACATAAATATGCCCAACAGATTACTGATAAAGGTAAAAAGCAGTTCAATGGAGGAAAGATATTTTTTCAACAAGGTGCTGAAGCAATTAGACATCAGGAGGAAAAAAAAAAAAGAAAAGAACCTCAAGTGGGGGGTGGGGATGAGTTAAGGGGTGCACTTGCTGTGATGAGCACTGGGTGTTGTATGTAAGTGATGAATCACTAAATTCTACATCTGAAACTAATATCACACTGTGTGTTATTGGAACTTAAAACCTTGAAAAAAATAAGGAACCTCAACCCAAATCTTATACCATATACAAAAATTACGTTATTTGTATTATTTGCATTTACTAAATGCAAAACTATAAAACTTTTTAAAAAATAGGAGAAAATCTTCAGGATATAGAACTAGGTAAAGAGTTATTAGATGCCAAATCCAATCCATAAAAGGAAAAAATGGGTAAGCTGGATTTCAGTCAAAATTAAAAACTTATGCTCTATGAAAGACTCTGTGAAAGGATGAAAAGACAAGCTAAAAACAGTGAGAAAATATTCGCCAACAAAGGTCTAGTACCCAAAATACATAAAGAACTCTCAAAACTCAACATTGAAAAAATACAATTAAAATATGTACAAAGACACAAAGAGACATTTCACAGAAGAGATATACAGATGGCAAATAAGCACATGAAAAGATGTTCAACATCATTAGCCATTAGGAAATGCAAATTAAAATCACAATGAGGGGCGCCTGGGTGGCTCAGTCGTTAAGCCTCTGCCTTAGGCTCAGGTCATGATCCCAGGGTCCTGGGATGGAGCCCCACATCGGGCTCCCTGCTCCGCGGGAAGCCTGCTCCTCCCTCTCCCACTCCCCCTGCTTGTGTTCCTTCTCTCGCGTTCTCTCTGTTGAATAAATAAAATAAAATCTTTAAAAAAAAAAATAAAGACATACAGAATGAAAGTGAAGGAACAGAAAAAGATATTCCATGCAAACGGAAATGAAAAGAAAGCTGGAGTAGCAATACACATCAGACAAAAGAATTTAAAACAAAGACTGTAACAAAAGACAAAGAGGAATATTACACATAATGATGAAGGGGTCAATCCAACAGGAGGATATAACACTCATAAGTATTTATGCACCCAATCAATATAGGAGCCGCTAAATATATAAAGCAAATATTAACAGACATAAAGGGAGAAATCGACAATAATACCGAATAGTAGGAGACTTTAATACCCCACTTACATTAATGAATATATCATCCAGAGGAAAAAAACCAATAAGGAAACACTGGCCTTAAACAACACATTAGGCCAGATGGACTAAATAGATACATATAGAACATTTCATCCAAAGGCAGAATATACATTCTCTTCAAGTGCATAGGAAACATTCTCTAGGATCGATCACATGTTGGCCCAAAAAACAAGTCTCCATAAATTCAAGAAGACTAAAATCATATCAAGAATCTTTTCTGACCACGACAGTATGAAACTAGAAATCAATCACAAAAAGAAAACTGGAAAAAACACAAACACATGGAGACTAAATAACCAATGGGTCAAACAAAGAAATCAAAAAGAAATTTTAAAAAATACCTGAAACACATGCAAATGGAAACATAACCTTCCAAAATCTATGAGATGCAGCAAAGGCAGTTCTAAAAGGGAACTTCATAGCAATGCAGGCCTATCTCAAGAAACAAGAAAAATCCCAAATAAACGGTCTTTCAACCTAAAGGAACGAGAAAAAGAACAAAGCCCAAATTTAGTAGGACATAATAAGGATCAGAGCAGAAATAAATAAATAGCAACAAAAAAAAATAGAAAAGATCAACAAAACTAAAAATCTGGCTCTTTGGGCGCCTGGGTGGCTCAGTCGTTAAGTGTCCACCTTCGGCTCAGGTCATGATCCCAGGGTCCTGGGATTGAGTCCCACATCGGGCTCCATGCTCCGCGGGAAGCCTGCTTCTCCCTCTCCCACTCCCCCTGCTTGTGTTCCCTCTCAGGCTGTGTCTCTCTCTGTCAAATAAATAAATAAATTCTTAAAAAAAAAAAAAATCTGACTCTTTGAAAAGATAAACAAGATCAAACTTTTAGCTAGACCAACTCAACAAAAAAAAAACAGAGAGGATCCAAATAAACTCAGAAATGAAAGAGAACTTACAAATGACACCAAAGAAATACAAAGGATCAAAGAGAGTACTTTGAACAATTATATGCCAACGAACTGGAAAACCTAGAAGAAATGGATAAATTCCTAGAAACACACAACCTTCCAAGACTGAATCACGAAGCAATATAAAATATGAATAGACTGATTACAAGTAATGAAACTGAACCAGTAATTTTAAAACTCCCAAAAAACAGAAGTCCAGAGACAGATGGCTTCAGAGATGAATTCTACCAAACATTTAAAGAAGAGTTAGTACCCATCCTTCTCAAATTATTCTAAAAAACTGAAAAGGATGGAATATTTCCAAAATCATTTTACAAAGCCAGCATCACCCTGATACCAAAACCAGACAGATACCACCAAAAAAGAAAATTACAGGCCAACATCCCTGATGAATACACATGCAAAAATCCCAAACAAAATATTAACAAACCCAATTCAACAATACATTAAAAGACCGTACACCACAATCAAGTGGGATTTATTCCAGGCATGCCAGTATAGTTTAACATCCACAAATCAATCGATGTGATACACCAAATTAACAAATTGAAGGATAAAATCATGGTCATCTTGATGGATGTAGAAAAAGCATTTAACAAAATTCAACATCTATTTATAGCAAAAACTCTCAGTGAAGAGGGTAGACATAATAAAGACCATATATAACAAACCCACAGCTAACATCAGACTCAATAATGGAAAGCTTTTCCCCCATTAAACAATTTATCACAACACTACATCTACTTAATCAAAGTGATGCTGTTTACAGACATTATCATATGAATATTTTTAATGAGGACTGCTATAAAAACAAGCATTTACTTGACATTTTTTCCAATTGCTTGCACATTATAATGGCCAAATTTATGTAACCAGTAATAAAGTTGCAAAAGCTCTAACTTTTTAAATCACATAGATTTCCTTATCAAAGGATAACACAAGGGCTTCTTGATAATGGAAATGTTCTGTATCTTAAATATTTCATTGTTAATGTACTGATTGTGGTATGTATTATAGTTTTGCACGATGTTACCACTGGGAGAAATGTGTAAAGGGTGTAAGGGATCTGCGTGTTACTTAACAACTCCATGTGAACCTACAATTGCCTCAAAATAAAAATTAGGGTTTTTGTTTGTTTGTTTTAGTGCATCATCTCAAAAATAAAGTTTTTTAAAATGGCATCGTCTCTAAAGGTATTATCAGCCAAAACACCTATCATCAGATTTTAATATTTCTAATTTTCTTGTTGATGGGCAATAAAAAAGCTCACTAGAAAATTCACCTAACAACCTAGTTCTAAAGCATTTACCAAGGGTCTGTCATGTGCAACTAGGAGCTAGGGAAACAGGCAAAATGAAAGCAGATTTAGAAGAGTTTATACTTCCAATGAGGTTGAATAAGAACTACGGTACTGAACTCAAGCTATCTTCCTAAGGTGCTTCATTACTCCTGTCCATAATCGTAAGTATTTCCAAACAGGATACAGGAGTTTTGTCTCAGCAGTGTTTATCTTTACTTATGTTTAAGTTAAGTCTTCAGAAAGTCCTCTCTCGGGGCGCCTGGGTGGCCCAGTCGGGGAAACATCTATCTTCGGCTCAGGTCATGACCTCAGGGTCCTGGGATCGAGCCCAGCATTGGCCTCCTTGCTCAGCAGGAAGCCTGCTTCTCCCTGTCCCTCTGCCTGCTGCTCCTTCTGCTTGTGCTCTGTGTCAAATACATAAAATCTTAAAAAAATAAAAAAAATAAAAAAAAAAAAGAAAGTCTTCTCTCCTTCCTTACTCCCAGCCAGTGTAGGACACTTCCCCACAACCCCCTGCTCCCAAGCCCTGGTATCCAAGTCTCACCTCAGCCCAAACCACCACCCCGCCATGTTAGCTGGAAACAGGACTCAGGAAAGGAGCAAATCGTACACATACAGGTCACACACACACTTCTCTCACATCCAGCTTGCTGCAATTCCTCTGAATATAAATACCCAAAGGAACAAGAGGATGGCAGGCGGGAGGGGTTGGTTAAGACTTGCAGCTGCCCAGCCTCTAGAAGAGGAGTTATGCCATCAGAAAAGTTAAAGAGACAGAGGAATCGAAAAGAAGGGCGGGGGGGGGGGGGGGGACTACATTCTTATCTCATCTCAGCTCTTACCCCCCTCCACCTTCACAAACACCCCCAACTCTGCCCACCTACTATCCCAGAAGCATTTGCCAAGAGCTTCCTTCCCTTTAAAACACACTAATCTCTCACCTTTGCTTGAGCCATGCCTCAAGAATCACATTCCAAGAAGTGAAAATAAATACCAAAGGGATATAATTCATCATTTGTGAGTACTCTAGCCCCTGCCTTCTAGTAAAGCTTTACTGCAACTGTAGTCCATTTTTTTTAATGATTAGGTTGCTTTTAGAAATTAGACGTTTAGTTTAATCAAGAAACCTAGTATTAGGACGCCTGGGTGGCTCAGTCATTAGGCGTCTGCCTTCGGCTCGGCTCGGCTCATGATCCCAGGGTCCTGGGATCGGGCTCCCTGCTCCATGGGGAGGCCTGCTTCTCCCTCTCCCACTCCCCCTACTTGTGTTCCCTCTCTTGCTGTGTCTCTGTCAAATAAATAAATAAAATATTTAAAAAAAAAAAGAAACCTAATATTAAAAAACTCTGGAAAACAGTATGGAGGTTCCTCAAGAAGTTGAAAATAGAGCTACCATACGACCCAGCAATTGCATTACTGGGTATTTACCCCCAAAATACAAATGTAGTGATCCGAAGGGGTACATGCACTCCAATGTTTATAGCAGCAATGTCCACAATAGCCAAACTATGGAAAGAGCCAAGATGTCCATCAACAGATGAATGGATAAAGAAGATGTGGTGTGTATATATATATACACACACAATGGAATATTATGCAGCCATCAAAAAAACCCCAAAATATTGCCATTTGCAAAGACGTGGATGGAACTGGAGGGTATTATGCTAAGTGAAATAAGTCAATCAGAGAAAGACATGTATCATATGATCTCACTGATATGAGGAATTCTTAATCTCAGGAAACAAACTGGGGGTTGCTGGAGTGGTTGGGGGTGGGAGGGATGAGGAGGCTGGGTGATAGACATTGGGGAGGGTATGTGCTATGGTGAGCGCTGTGAATTGTGTAAGACAGTTGAATCACAGACCTGTACCTCTGAAACAAAAAATACATTGTATGTTAAAAAAAAAAAAAAGATAGTAGGAAAGGAAAAATGAAGGGGGGAGAAATCAGAGGGGGAGATGAACCATGAGAGACTATGGACTCTGAGAAACAAACTGAGGGTTCTGGGGGGAGGTGGGGGGATGGTTAGCCTGGTGATGGGTATTAAAGAGGGCACGTATTGAATGGAGCACTGGGTGTTATACGCAAATAATGAATCATGGAACACTACATCAAAAAATAAATAAATAAATAGGGAAAAAAGAAAACTACTATTCACACCCACTGAGCAAGAACCGCTTTCACCTGTTAATGTATCTTGCCTGTCTGGCTTTACACTGAGACCCAGCAAGTGTAGCCTGTGAATAGTCAAAATTGGCACCCCCAAGCATGTGAGGGCAGGTTGCAGCAATGACAAGAGCCTCTCTACTAAATGGGGAGGGTCAATTAGACTGATTAGGTGGCTCATCAGGTTCCCCATCTTCCCTTAATATTTGTTTTGTGTCCTGTTTTCCAGCTAGGAGTGATACAAAGAGATTACATGGTCCTTGCACCAGAATTCATCTACTTTACCATAGCCTATAGTTGCACATTCAGTTCCAAAAACTTAGTTTCCAAGTTCATGGCTAATCAAAATGAATACATTTCATAGAGAGCAAAGGACTCTGTTCATCACCTGCCATTTGCTCAGTGCCTAAGAAGTTCCTGGCACTTGGAGATAGAGCACTGACCAATACAAGGTGATCCCTATTTTCCCCGGCTTATGTAGGGGAGAGAAATCAGACAGAAGAATAAGTAAAAGTGATTGTAAATAAAATTATTACGAAGTGTGCTAGTTGTTAGCAAGGATATAAACATAGCTGAGGAACCTGCATTTTCTGGGGATATGAAGAACTATTTCCTTTCCAATGCTATCGAAATCTGGAATTAAAAATTCATACAATTTATTGATCCCCAAATTTACTCTAAAATTTACTTCAAAAAATTAAATCTCAGATGCTGGCTTGTTAGCTCTTCATTTTAAAATACAAATGCCATTCCAATTGCCTGAATAGAAACAGTAAATGGAGGACTTAAGGCAACATTTCAGTAGGTGGAAATCACACAAAATGGGTCCCTGAGGAATGAGGGAAGGAAGAAGGACACAGGCCAAAGAGCATGCCTTCAGCTATTTCAAAACTTGGCCTAGGGTGGGCCCTGTAGCAAGGAAAACCCCTTAGCACCCTGCTCCCTGAGTCCCACAATCCTTACTAGTTATATACTTCACTTGCATTAGGCAACTTTTGTGGACTCACTTGGGCACAGAACTACCATGTGGAAAATTGGGTTTCTTTGTTTGTTTTTTAGGAAAGTGGAATATATTCCAAATAAGAAAGCAACAAATCAACCTCACTTAAACTGGTGATTGCCAAGTTAAAATACTAGCCTTGCTTTCCACAGTGTCCAGACAAAACTCAATCACATCAACCAATCTTTGAGGAATACAAAGTTACATTGTCAGAGTTACCTAATTGTGCTATTGTGCTAAACACAATAACCTAGTGTTAAAACCTAATGACTTTAAGATACATTTGACTATAAATCTGACCCACACAGACAATAATCTGAATTTCCATCAAGGAATCTGTAAGCACTAAATGATGGAACAAAAATGAATCCAGGCTTCACGTGTGCCGGGGCGGGGGGGGGGGGGGGGGAGAGCTCTGAACTGTCACTTTGGTAGGGGGGACCCTCTATTTCTTTTTTTTTTTTTTTAAGATTTTATTTATTTATTCATGAGAGACAGAGAGAGAGAGAGAAGCAGGCTACCAAGGAGCAGGGAGCCCGATGCGGGACTCGATCCCAGGACCCTGAGATCATGACCTGAGCCGAAGGCAGACGCTCAACCATCTGAGCCACCCAGGCGCCCAGGGACCCTCTATTTCTTAAGATTCAAATGTAATCTCCCCAAATTTAACTACAATCTTTTTGTTAATTTGTTTGGCTTTGCTTTCTCTACCAAAATTATTCATAGACTTAAGCCTCTAGATTTGTTCCCTGCTACTGCATCTCCACTTCTTCCCAAACATTTTATAAAGGCTGGCCTACCACTAGTTAGAAGTTACATCTGAAAGCTTTCACCTGGCCTTTCTTTCTAAACACCTGTGGCTGTAAATGGGGGGGCTGGGGTGTGTGTGTGAGGATTTCTAGTCTAGTCCTCTTGACACAAATTAGGAATTGGAGAGGAATGATCTTTGTAAGTGATCTCCAGTGAATTTTCCATCAATTCCCTCCCTTCACCCAGCTTTGTAACCACCAGAAAATTCTCATCAACTTCAAATTCTGTCAGCCACCTGCGCTGCTCTTTTCTGTTCCCATGGAGAGGATCAGCCTCTACAACAACTTCGCGAAGATGTGCCTCCCCTCAGTCTCATCCTCCTCCGCTTAAAATCCTCTGGCTTCCCATCTCAAAATAAAAGTCCAAATTCCTATAGCTCTTATAAAGGCCAAGCTCTGCATCACCTAGCCAGTCTGACACCTCTTTAACTCCCCAGCCTCATCTCTTTCTACTCTTTCCCTCCACTCTTTGCTCACACCTTTACACTTATTTTCTGCCTGGAATGCTCCTTCCTCTCCTTAAAAGGCTTTCTCAAATGTTACCTTCCCCTACCCTACCTTCCATGTAAAACTGTAAACTTCCAACTCCCTCAGCCCCTAACAAACTGCCCTAGTCCCCCGTGAGGGGCGGAGCCCACTCGTCCTCCCCAGGCCTGAGAGATTACTTGTACAGAGGCGCATCTTCCGGGCTCCTCACTCCAGACACAAGACTGAATGAAGAAGTCTCTGCTCTTCGGCCACCGCCCCCTCTCCTCCGCCCCCGCGGTCCACTCCCCACAGCAGCCGAACCCTGACCCCGACTCGGCCCTGCAAGCCCCCTCCAGCAAGCACGCCCGACCTCCGCGGGCCCCACCTGTTCCCGGCGTCCCCTTCGGCTCCTCACTGCGCGCATGCGAGCAAACCCACGTGGGTTCGGGCGGGGTTTGGCGGCGCTGCGGCGGCTGGACACGCCCCCAGCGTAGAGCTGGCTTCTGATTGGCTGCCTCTTGCCTGCCTGGCGGGGTTGGAGTCGTCTGCGGCTGCACATCTAAAGGCGCTGCCAGTCGAGTCGTGTGTTTCCTGCTCTTCGTCGTCTCCGCGAGTTCTCCGGATCTTCGCAACCCCGCCAGCATGTCTCAGGTATAAAGCGTGCCTAGCCTGGCAACGAAGGTGCGGCGAGGCTGCAGGCTAGGGGGAGGGGTGTATCTCCCAGGAAGAACTCCTCAGGGTCTTTCCCTTCCACGCCCCGCTGTGCCTCCTGGACCCGTGCCCAGCTCTGACTCTTTGCAGGGAGCCTCGTGAGCGGAACTTGCAGGGTTTGGACACTGCTACCCACCCGCAACCGCTAGAAAGTTGCCCATGGGGTGGACTTCGCGATGAAGCAGGAACAGGGGTCTGAGGCGAGGGTCCTAGGTAGAAAGATGGCAGGTAGAGGGTTCCGTGGATTGAAGGAGCAAAGAGACCGAGTTCCCCATCCGGAAGGTCAGGGCAGGAGTAGGGACGCCATGCAGAATGGGGAAGCAAGGAAGCCGCGGCTGACAACTTAGAGGTCAGGGGACATTGGAGGTTAGTGTCCAACGTGCGGGAAGGGGAGGGCTTGGGGAGAGGTGGCCCAGAAGCCTTTTTCCTCCTTCGAATGTAGTCGCCTTTCGGAGACTGAGCTGTGTGGGCTGACCTCTGACTCATCTCACCTCTCTCCAATCAGAACACTGAAATAGAGGTCAGCGCTGGACGCCCAGCCCCAGGGGGCGGGAGTCCAACGGGCTCCGGTCGCTGACACCTCCGTACTCAAACCCCGTCTCCTTCTCAATTGTTTGAAACACTCCTTCTCAATTGTTTGAAACACGCTGTGCTAGCCCTATCCGCAAGTCAGGGCTTTACTGAGACCCCGGCCTGACCCAGGGGTGGTCAGGCAGTTGACCACGCTTTTTCAGTGAAGTATATGCCTCCTGCAGGCACTCCTAGCCTGCTTCCTTCACCATTGTGTTTCCAGCACCTGGTACCTGGTATGGTAAGAGCATCCAGTACATAGTTATCCATCGAACGAGTGAACCCCTGTGCTTCCCCTCCTTGTTTTGCTGAATCTTTCTGGCTGCCCTGTTGGGGAACACACACTGCTTTTCCTCACAGGCATCGCAGGAGTGCTGCCTTTCCACCCTGTCTCTCCCCATTACTGAGCTCTATTTAGGCCTTTTCTCTCCCTCATGTTTAGGCTGAGTTTGACAAAGCTGCTGAGGATGTTAAGCACCTCAAGACCAAACCAGCAGATGATGAGATGTTGTTCATCTACAGCCACTACAAACAAGCAACTGTGGGTGACATAAACACAGGTATGGGGTGCCTGGGTGGCTCAGTTGGTTAAGCATCTGCCTTGAGCTCAGGTCATGATCCCAGGGTCCTGGGATCAAGTCCCGTGTCAGGCTCCCTGCTCATCGGTGAGCCTGCTTCTCCCTCTGCCTCTGACATTACCCTCGCTTGTGTTCTCTAGCTTTCTCTAGCTGTCAAATAAATAAATAAAATCTTTAATTAAAAAAATAAACACAGGTATGCTGAGATGAGCTTGGGAAGGCCCCCTACTCATCAAGGCAGACTCAGCAGCCTTGACGGGTGCTGGAACTCTTAATCTATGGGAACTGCACACTCAAAACCACCCAAAGCCCTACTCTTCAGGTGGAACATGGTAATGGCTCATGGCGTTCTCGCCCCGCCCCCGTGCCAAGATCATGCTCCTGAATGAGGCTCATGGACCCTGTACTGTTCTTGGTGGCTTGGGTAGCAGAATTCAAATCCTAGTTTTTGGAAGGACTTTACTGGTTATCACCAGCATTTTCCATCTACTTGGGAGGAAGCAGAGACCCCAGCCTGGAAGAGACTTAGTCCAAGCTCTGAGCTCAGTAGCAGCTTTGTTGAATCCTACTACTTCCACCGCAGACAGGCAGAATCAAAGTCAGAGCACTCGGCAGCCAGGCCAAGCCTGATAGCCGGAGCAGAGAAGCCGGCTTCCTGAGGCCGGTCAGAAGCATTTTTGCTGACAGTGGTTCCTGCTGACCGTTTCTTCCCTATTGAAAAAAATCTTGGGGCGCCTGGGTGGCGCAATCGTTAAGCGTCTGCCTTCGGCTCAGGTCATGATCCCAGCGTCCTGGGATCGAGTCCCGCATCGGGCTCCCTGCTCGGTGGGGAGTCTGCTTCTCCCTCTCCCACTCCCCCTACTTGTGTTCCCTCTCTTGCTGTGTCTCTCTCTGTCAATAAATAAAATCTTTAAAAAAAAAAAAAAGAAGAAAATCTTAGTACAGATTTTGAGGAGGTACCATATTCTGAATAGTCTTTCCTGCTTTGGACAGTTTTCATTCTGCCCCTAAGTCCCTGCAACTCAGGTGTGTACTGAGGCAACAGCACAATGCAGTCTCTGCAGGGACTCGGAGTGCAGTGGCCACGGCAGCATAGAAGAAGGTCACCCCCTCCTCTGTTCAGGAGGGAAAGCATGGCCAATCCCACCGCGCTTGGGGTGGGCGGTGGAGCAGGTGGGTGGCTGCCAGCCATTGGGAAGCAGCAAATGGTGCCCAGAGCAGTGCCAAATCAAAGTTCCCAGGAAGGGCTTTGCTGAGAAGATCTTGGGGCAAAGGTGAGTTCTGCGCTGGGTTTATAAACTTTATATCCTCTCAGGAAGGGAAAGGAGAGATGAAGCGGGGCTGGCCAGAGGAGCTGAGATGCTTTTCTGCCAAACAGGATTTTCCCAGACCCTGGCCTCTGCCCTGCTTTTACATGAGTATGTAGACTGGCTTGGAAATCTGTCGCTTCCTCATTGGGGAGGCATCAGCTCATTCTAGGGCTCCATTGTCCAATAGATTGTCACTACTAGCCCCATTCAGTTTTAAGTTGAAAATAGTTAAAATCCAGAGCTCAGTCCTCAGTGGCACAAGCCACATATCAAGTGCCACAAGTGGCCAGTGGCCCTGAGTTAGTGTAAATGTACATGTCCATCATCACAAAAAGGGCTTTTGGAGTGTGCTCACTCTTCCTGGATGATGATTCTGTAGGCGCCCTCTCCAGCATCCCTGGAAATGCTTCTCTGAAAGCATCTGAGGAGACTTGCGGTTTCTCAGGCACAGTGGTCTGGGCCATGGGCACTGGGATTGCTCCTCTTGCCTTTGTTCTCAGGGTGGCAGTAAAATAGGTCAGCAGGGAAGTAGCCAGTGTGTTTCCCAAGTGCAGCTGATGACAGGTCTGGTGTAAAATCATGGCGTAACTTTAAGAATGCTTTGCCTTTGGAGACAAAACGCCCACAGATTAACAAGAATTAGACTAACAACTTGGTAGAAAAATGGGGCAAGGATATGAACAGACTATTCACAGAAAGAGGAGCCCAGAAAACTGATAGCAATAATAACGTGAAAGAGAGAAATTGGGTGACTGAGAGCAGGGGTGGGAGGGAAACTTTATAGTATTCTCCGTGACAGCATTTCAATTTTAAGCCATATGAATGGATGTAGTACTTGTTTAAAAAAATTTTTTTAAGTATGGTTTTTAAAAGGAGAAATTTTGGAGTTAAAATTTAACTTCTAAGACAAAGTCTGCCTAGTAATGAGAACAGTTTTCTTCCTATTTTCTCTAAATCTTAAGTTTGGATTTCTGTACATCTGGGTTTCTGAAGGCAGAACCCACTGTGCTGGACCCATTTAACTCCCTAACAGAGCTTGGAAGCAACCAATGAAATGAAAGATGGCTTTCAGGACAAGAGAGTCGATGATGTTCTCCATTAGAACTTGAAGCAGGTCTAATGTCTTTTTCTTTCCTTGTTTCAGAACGGCCTGGGCTGTTGGATCTCAAAGGCAAGGCCAAGTGGGATGCCTGGAATCATCTGAAAGGTAATTGTTCGTAATCAGTTTCCCTAGTCTGTGAAGCCCAGTAATGAAATACTCTTCATTATGGAGTGTAAGGGGTAAGGAGAGTAAACAGAGTGGATGGAACACATGCCAGAAACCAGCCTGGCCTGGCCAAAATGGAAAAAAACTGGACCACCTACTTTTTCTCCTAATACCATGTATGCCTTCTCCAAGAGCACTGTCTCTGAGCAGTGGTATTGTCGGGAGAGGAGGGGCTGGGGACCCGGTTACTGAAAAACAGACTGTGGCGGGCGGGGGGTGGGGGGGGCGGTGTGTGAAATAGTTGGCCTGGGCTTTATATGTATTCACAAGAAGGAGTGGTTGCGGGTCGCCTGGGTGGCTCAGTCATTAAGCGTCTGCCTTTGGCTCAGGTCATGATCCCAGGGTCCTGGGATCAAGTCCTGCATTGGGCTCCCTGCTCCGCTTCTCCTTCTCCCTCTGCCGCTCCCCCTGCTTGTGTTCCCTGTCTCACTGTGTCTCTCTCTGTCAAATAAAGAAATAAAATCTTAAAAAAAAAGGAGGAGTGGTTTCCTGCCTGCACCTTCCTCTTCCTTGCAAGGCCGGGCAGTGATCCCCTAGCCCAAGCAGCCCTCCCCAGCTCCCTTCCAGCCAGAAAGGCACATAAAGGAAGGGAGTGAGTACTCCCCATGAACGGAGCTACTACACGCTAAACAGCAGTAGCCAAGAAGTACCCCAGCTCCGACTTCATCACGTGTCGCCTGCGGCAGCAAGACCTGCCAGTTGGCACTGAAGCTGCCTACCAGCTTTTGTGTTCTCGCTCGCTAGCTTCTGAATAAGCCCTCTGTCTTCCTGCAAATGAAAAGCCCTCGGATTCAAAAAGGGCCAGGATACAATCAATACACTCCTAGGATTTGCAAGAAACTGGAACAGGAATGCGCGTCTGACTGCCCATCGTCACTGGCCATTCGCATACCGGTGTCCAGGCGCTCTGCAGTGTTTCAGAAGGCGCTCCGATTCCCAGCGTCTCTCCCTCACCGCAGAGTCCAGGAAACCGGAGCTCACTGTCCGTGTCCTTTGGACTGCAGCACGAGGGCAGAGATGTGCCTCATTCACCTCCACGAGCTAGCTGCCTTTGCTCACAGTTCTCGAAACTTTTCCCACAGCTCCTCTCTGGGGAGAAGAGGGTGCCTGGCTTTGCTTTCTCACTGCCAGCTTTCTCCAGCAGAGAAGAGCCCAACAGATAGGTCAGAGCCAACCATGAGAGTCAGAGTCAACAGGGCCAGGAAAGTCACTGCGACTCCCCATGTTAGGCTTTCCGACCTGTCTGGAGATCCAGCCTTGCCCTTGAGGCTCAGGTTGACCACTCACTCACAACAGTGGGAGACTCATGTGGCCAGCAGGCCAATGACGGGCCTCAGGACAGGTGCACGCACATTAGGGGTTCAGTGCTTTCGGGAGCATCAGCTGCAGGCCCAGCTCCTTAAGTATTTCAAGTTGAATCCTGGACGTCTGTGAGGTGCAGGTAAGAGACACCCCACTTCACAGGGGAGAAACTGAGCCTCCGAACATGAAACTGGGACTGTATAGGGCTTTTAAGTCTGCTGCTTTTCTACCGTGCTGCCTCTCTGACAAATAATCCTGTTGATTCCTTCCAGGGACTTCCAAGGAAGACGCCATGAAAGCTTACATCAACAAAGTAGAAGAACTAAAGAAAAAATATGGAATATAACAGACTGGATTTGGCTGCCAACACTGCATTTCATCTAAACCGATCTAATGCCTTTCTTTTCTAATACTGTGGATGACATGAAATAATGCAAATAGCCTGTTAGCCTAGGTCCTGAAGACCGCACAGGGCATGGTTCCAACAGAGTAGGGCCTGCCATGGTTACTGACCTGCACTGAGTAGTTTTTATCCGTAGATCTATTAAAAGCACATTTGTTACTTTAAGTCTTCAGTAATCTGGGTTCTTGAAATAGTTTACTCCATTCCGATCGCTCCTCCTCACACCCTTTTTCTAAAGATTTCATCTGGAAGTGTTTGAGCTCACCCTCCTCTACTCTGGTGGGATGCGAGGCAGGTGACACACCTCTGGTTGGGAGGGAAAGGGTTACAGAAATAGCCTTTCCTACCTCCTTCTTCCTCCCCCTTCCAGCCACACTGACCGGGTGGGCTGGCTGAGACCTCAGGCCTCAGGGACTGTCAACCCTCTGCTGGAGACATTGCTGGCCTCAAGCTCCAAGTAAAGCAGGGTTGACAAGTATTTGAGGTTTGTCTGAAGTCCCTCCCGTCCATGGTTCCAGAGCAAAGGAGCAAGGCTAGAAGCCCCAGTCAGGAATGAACTGTGCATCTGCCACGGGGTATTCCCAGAGTTCCAGGCCCGTGGGCAGCTGGGCAGGCAAAACTGAGTGGGGAAGTGGGTGTTCAGCAGGAAGAAGGGAGATCAGGACCCAGGAGGCCAAGGGTTAAGGTTACAGAGAAGAAAGGCTGGAGCTTGACCCTGGGGGTTATAGGTTGTCGAAAAGTAAGAAAGCAAAAGACAGCCGACAGGCCCTCCTTGCCAGATGCTCTACCCGACTCACTCCCACAGTCTTGCGAGGAAGGTAGTGGTTTTCCCATTGTGCAGGTGAGGATGCTAAGGCTGAAAGGGGTCAAGGGAGAAGCTCCTTGAGGCCAGACAGCCATACTTTTTTGTTTTTCTTTTTTTTTTTAAGCCATACGTTTTTAAGCATCTCAGGTGATTCTGAGACTCTGCCAGGTTTGGAAACACACCCGCGCCCCCCGCCCTCCCCCAACACACAGCCTCAGTCCGTTCCCTCCGAAGCCTCTGCCCTGGTCTTAGACCTCGTTCAGCCCGCAGTACAGGGAGGAATCAGATTTGCGGTGACTTGCCCAAGGCCACTCAGCTGGCAAATAAGAGCCAGCATTCACACGCTCATCTCCCTGGCTCAGATGCCTGCACCACACAGGTAGCCTCACAGGTGTGCCCTGTGCTGGAACGGGAGAAACCGGAACAGCAGGAAGGGCCTGGCATACAGCATACCTTCAGTGAGAAGTGGCACCAGATAGAAGTCTTGATAATGAAGCTGAAAAGCACAGAATTTGTCAACAAAGGGGCTAGGCAGCTGCTGGAAAGTAGATGTGGTCAGAGGCATTCAGATTGTGGACCTGACGGCATCTGTGGGTTCTGAGAATGGTGATTGTCCCGTGCTAGCCCAGCCTGCACATGGAAAACGAGCCCCAGAAGCTCAGGTATAGATGGGGGGCGGGGGAGTGCTCCCAGTGGGGCCAACGTTCAAAACCTGGACGTGCGCCCTGAGTCAAGTGACTTCTTGAGCAGCCATGTCATTTATACGGGAGTTAGCCTTCCCTGGGCGCTAATGTGACTGAGGGCCTATGAGTCAGGAGGCCCTCTGTTCTCTCTGTTCTGCTCTCTCCCCACCCAGCTCCACGGCACCCAGCCTGCCAAGGCCACGGAACTCCCAGGCATCCCTGAGCCCGAGGTGGGGGCAGAGCGACTCAACTATACCCATACCTGCATTCTCTCCTTGGATCAGTTTTTGGCTGCTTCAGGGGTAAGCCAAAGGAAAAACCACCTTCAATGAGTCCAGGGCATGGTTCTTGTCCAGACAGACCTGGCGCTGGGGTCAGGCCTACCTCACTTAACCTGGAGGCTGGTGGTCAGTGTGAAATGTAATTGTGTGAGGAACTCCTGCCTAGCGGGGGTGCCCAGTGTGTGACCCTTCATCAGGAATTTTTCTCCCGCCGATTTTCTACCACCTCTTGTCCCTGGCAACATCCCTTGCAATGGCTGTCAGAGTCAAGGACCTAGCCCAGAAGCAGATGGTCAGCCCCTGTGGCGACACTGGCAGGGCTGTGGGCAGAAGAACCTGCCCGGTACTCGAGCTCGTGAAAGGAAGCCGGAGCAAGGCAGATGTGTGCTCAGGCACCGTATTGCCGCCCGGCTGCCGGCCAGCATCAGGGAACGGGCCTCGGCCTAGGGAAGCCCTGACAAAGAGGGGGCAGCCTGGCCATCTGTAGTTACGTGGGCTAGGACTGTGTTAGGACTACGCCATGGTTCTTCTCCCCCGGACGCAGATGGCAGAGAACCACCACGGGAGCGGAAAGGCCCACCTGCCCACAAGTGGCGTGGCCTCCAGTTACCGGCTGTCGTTTGCTGAGAACCTGCAGGGTGAGCCTCCCGCTCAGGTTCATTACTTCGGTTGGTGAATTTAATCCCACGGTGCTTTGAAGTCGGTACTACACCTCAATGCTCTGTGATGGGAATGACTGGACCCATTATTCAGATGAAGGGGTTAAGACTCAGGTGACGTGAATGGATCCAAACCCAGGGCTCTCTGCCCAGGAAGGGCCTGCTTGTCCCCTTCTGTCACATTCTCTCTCGTGACCACCGGCTGCCACTCAGTTTTGCAGGGCCCCTGTCCGATGACAAGGGTGACCCTTGCCCCGCTGGGCTAGGAGGAGGTGCTGTGAACTCCCCCGCCTACTGTGCAGGTCTTTCTGAGGGGCAGCTCAGGGAAGCAGGTCACATCTCCCAGGCTGGAGCGGGGACCCCCAATGGCCCATACTTTTTTCTTTTTCTTTTTTTTTTTTAAGCATCTCAGGTGATTCTGAGACTGCCAGGTTTGGAAACACACCTGCGCCCCCCCCCCCCCCCCCGCCCCAACACACACACGCACTATAAAGTAGTGGAACTGGTTTCTCCAAAAGTAACAAGCTGTGGTGTTCTTTTTTTTTAAGATTTTATTTATTTGCCAGAGAGAGAGAGAGCACAAGCACGGGGAGCGGCAGGCAGAGGGAGAAGCAGGTTCCCTGCCAAGCAAGGAGCCCGATGCGGGGCTCGATCCGAGGACCATGGGATCATGACCTGAGCCGAAGGCAGACGCCTAACCGCCTGACTCCCCAGGCGCCCCACAAGCTGTGGTGTTCTGGGAACACGGCACCAGTGGCTTCAGGGGCCATGCCCTTGACACTGGGTATGGTCATATGACTTGCTTTGGCCAGTGAAATTTGATCAGACATGATGCAAGGAAGAGCTGTCGATGCGCTTACTTGGCTTGATTTGCCCTCATATACTTCGCTATCTGCCATGAGAAGAATATTCCTGAGGAGCAGCGGCCCCAGGTAGATGTGAGAGACAGGTAGAACACACCTGAACCTAACCCACAGCCTAAAGTTAAGTCCAGTTGGTCTCAGGGAAGCCTGGCAGAGCCACCATCAACTGAAGACCTGTGAGCTACTACACACTGATGAGAAATGTTGTTGTAAGGTCCTCAGTCTTGGGGCTTGTTGGTTATGCAGCATTTTTGTAGCACATGTTCACAGAGGACATTTGACGTTTTTGTCCATCCAGCATCCCCTCCCTCGCCCATTTGAGCAACTGTTGAGAGGTGGTTCTGGTAGGCTGCCAACCACAGAACCTCATTCCAGAAGTGGACATATCTGAGTCCATTCAAGACAGTGGGAATGGGGCACCTGGGTGGCTCAGTTGGTTGAGCTTCCAACTCTTGATTTCAGCTCAGGTCATGATTTCAGGGCCATGAGATCGAGCCCCGAGTTGGGCTCCATGCTCAGCGTGGAGTCTGTTTCAGATTCTCTCCCTCCCTCTGCCCCTCGCCCCCCCATGCTCTCTCTCTCTCAAATAAATAAACAAGCCTTTAAAAAACAAAGATGGGGGAAGGAGAAGGAAAGGACAAAACGATATCCCCTCCCATCTGAGGATCTCCAGTAGGCAGAAAAATGATGTCCCAAGGATGTCCATGTTCTGAGCCCCAGAACCTGTGAATATGTTAGGTTACACAGCAAGGGGCAATTAAGGTTGCAGATGGAAGTAAGGTTGTTATTTAGCTGACCTTAAAATAGAGAGGTGATCCTGCATTCTCTAGCTGGGCCCACTGTAATCACAAGGGTCCTTAAATGTGGAAGAAGCAAGGAGAACAGTCAATGTCAGAGTGATGTGATATTGCTGGCTTTGAAGAAGTCATAAGCCAGGGCCTCCAGAAACTGAAAAAGACAAGGAAAGAGAGACTCCCCTACAGCCTCCAGAAGGAATGCAGCCCTCCTGGCACCCTGACTGTAGCCTAGTGAGATCTGGGTCAGACTTCTGACCTCCAGAACTGGAAGGCAATAAATCTGTGTTGTTTTAAGCTACTAAATCTGTAATAATTTGTTACAGCAACAGGAGACTAGGTAAGATGATAGGAAACAAATCCAGGATCTGTCCCTGAAGAACCACATACACCTCTGTTTATGTCTCATTGGCCAGAATTTAACCACATGCTTAGCTATAAGACAGACTGTGCACCTTGTCAACCCAAATAGAACTCGGATGTCATTAAAAGGGGAGAGGGCGAGTATACAGATGGCAACCTAGGTCACAGAACTCCATTCCTTGGGCCACAGTGATGATCCAGCATGGTCAGGACTCAGCCGATTAGCTCTTACCATAGATTTTATTTGGACACTGGAAGAAAAAAGTTATCTGTTGCTGTATAACAAGTCACCCCCAAACTTAGTGGCTTAAGACAACAACAATAATTTCATTACCATTCTCACGGTTCCGGCGTCGACTGGGCTTTCGCTGGAGGCTGTTTTTCAGAGTAGCTCACATGGTTGCCACTAGATGATCATGGGGATGGAGTCCCCTCAGAGTCTCGTCACTCATGCTGGTGCCTGGTGGCTGAACCTGGCTGTCAGCCAGGACCCCTACACAGGGCTCGCCATGTGGGGGAGGCTTCCTAATAGCACGAGTTCCCAGAGCGGGTGTCCCAAGAGACCCAGGCAGAATCCGTATCACCTCGCCTCCCAAGCCACATAGCGGCACCTCCGCCATCATCATAAACGCACCCAAATTCAAGGACAGAGAACACAGGCCCCATTGCTTAATAGGAGGAGTGTCAAAGTCCCATCGTTGGAAAGGGATGGAAGACACTGTTGCAGCCATTTGAGGGGGGGACTGGGGTATAACCTGTCAGAGATTCATGACCTTATCACATGAGGCCTCCTTCAAGCTGTCCTTTTTAGATAACTGAACCATTACATCCCCTTTTGGGGGGACAGCTTGAGCTAATCTGATGCAGGTTTCCGTCACTTCCTGGTGACAACGTTTTAATGCACATCTCACGGGGCTACTCTCAGGATAAGATGACTGATAATGCTTGCAAAATTCACATCACAGTGCTAACTCTAGGGACCTCCTAAGTGAAATTTCCCTTCTCCCTGTTCCTTCCCTTCCACTGACCCTTCACTTCCCCTGTGGATGGTGGGAACTGGCAGCCAATGCCGTCAATGATGCAAGATAGCAAGAACAGCAGCCTTTACCACGATGGACAGTTCACACCCCTTGCTTGCAGTTATACTCTTGGGAATTTTGTAATGCATTTGCTCCAGCCCAATGCAGACAAAGTTCCACTCTTCAGCGATAGTCTTTTTTTCCCTCTATCCACTGACTTAACATTTCCATCAGTTTGATCTTAAACGGGGTCCTGCACTATCTTCATATTAAAGCAAAAGATTTGACAAATTGATTTTAGGAGTTTTTAAACAAACCTTTTAGGGTACAGTCTCTTTAAATGCATCATACTGTGAATCCCCAGTAGACCTCTCCTTCATATCTCAGCTCCAGACTGCCACATTGAAAATTCTTTTCTAATTCGAAAAACAATGTGCATGTATTATAGCTAACTTGGAAAATACCAGAAACTATAAAAAGGAGAACAAATAATCTCTCGTAGTCCTTTAGCATATCATGAGGATCACATTGTGTAGAAAGTTCTATAACCTCATTTCTCCCCGCTAAAAGTATATCGTGAAAAATGTCTGGGTAATATTTGTATCACATTGTTGAACTGCCATTGAATTAGTATCCTGATAAGTAATATCCAGTTTTTGCTATTATTATGATAACTTATAAAATATCTTCATATTTAGATCTTTGAAAACATTTTGACTTTTCACTTAGAGATAAATCCTTGGATATAACTTACGGATTCAAAATATAGAATTTCTATGCATATGTAAAATATTTCCATAAAAAAGCTTTTACTGGTCATTTACCCATGTGCCCTGCCATCATCACATCCTTGAGCCAGCATTGAGTAGTATCACGTTAAAAATTGTTTTGTCTTGGGCGCCTGGGTGGCTCAGTTGGTTAAGCGACTGCCTTCGGCTCAGGTCATGATCCTGGAGTCCCTGGATCGAGTCCCGCATCGGGCTCCCTGCTCGGCAGGGAGTCTGCTTTGCCCTCTGACCCTATCCCCTCTCATGTGCTTGCTCTCTCTCATTCTCTCTCTCTCAAATAAATAAATAAAATCTTTAAAAAAAAATTGTTTTGTCTTTATACTTTGGAGGGTGAAACATGGTGTCTTGCAGTTTGAGGTTCTTTCTCAGGTCCAGCGCTGCTCCCCAAAGTTCAATTCAATGGCCAGGGAGCAGAAGGCCAGATGTTTCCCATGAGCCAAGGTTGTGTGTGTTAATGGGTTAACCAGGGAGGCCCTGAGGTGCCCAGGAAGCCAAGTGGGACTGAGGCGTCCCCACCCTGCCTCACAGGCCAGGTGCCATGCAGGGGGCACCAAATGCAAAGCCTTTTTTGGTGTCACTGCAGTGACAAAGCCACCGTCCTGAATCGCGCACATGATCAAGACCCAAATGCTCACAAAGGAGCCTGAGCTCCTGCGTGGAAAGAGGGAAATGTGTTGGACGCTCCAAGGGAGGAAGCCACTTTCCAGCACTGATAGCCACGGGACAGAACAGCGCGATACACAGATGGAGGGAGGGTCTGCAGGAGCTGGTGACAGGGAGCAAGAAAAGTTAGCCTCAGAGCACCTGGGTGGCTCAGTCGTTAAGCGTCTGCCTTCCGCTCAGGTCATGATCCCAGGGTCCTGGGATCGAGCCCCGCATCGGGCTCCCTGCTCAGCGGGAAGCCTGTGTCTTCCTCTCCCACTCCCCCTGCTTGTGTTTCCTCTCTCGCTGTCTCTCTCTGTCAAACAAATAAATAAAATTTAAAAAAAAAGAAAAGAAAGAAAGAAAAGAAAAGCTAGCCTCCTTTCAGCCTCACCCAACTTTAAAGGATTTTGAGGGCTTTCATCTTATTTATTTCTCTCCATTTTATTGGGAAACTTTTCCAACATACAGAAAAGTTGAGGGCAACCCTCGTGGGTCCCCTCCCTCTTCAGGAGCTTTGTACTATCGCTCAATAAACTTTGTTTTGCTGCCCACTAGAAAGAAAGAAAAGAAAGAAAGAGAGAGAGAGAGAGAAAGAAAGAAAAAGAAAAAGAAATAAGAAAGAAAAGTTGAAAGACTTTTACAGTGAATACCCATGTAGCCACTACCTAGATTTTTACCACAGCATTTTACGCCAGTCACTTTCTCATACAGCAGCCCATCCACCCCTTAATCCTGCAAACTGAACTCTTTTTGATGCATTTCAAAGTAAGCCGCAGATATTAATATGCTTCCCCCTAAATACTTAAATGGGTATATTATTAACTTGAGTTCAACATTTGTTTACAGTTTTATTTCTTTGGGGTCAAATTCAACCACGATAAAATGCAAGCATCTTAAACATACCACGATAAAATGCAAGCATCTTAAACATACCACCAGATATGTTTTAACAAATGCACATACTTGTACAACTCAGATCCCTGTCAAAATATAGAACACTGCTATAATCCAGAAAGTTCCTTCATGCCCCTTCCGGGTCAATATCTGTCACCATGCTCCTGGAGGCAAATGCTGCTCTCATTTTTTTTTTTTACCCTAGATTAGTTTTGCCTTTCTACAGCTTCATATAGGTGGATTCACACATTTGTATTCTTTGTGGGAGGTTTCTTTCACCTTATCTAAGAACACTTTGTGATGTAGGAAAAAACTAGCAAACTATAGGGCCTACTGGGAGCCCAGCGTTCATGTGGGACAAACATGGAAAAAGGTTTTCCATTAAATATAATTTAAAATGACAGTGGAGGGACACCTGGGTGGTGCAGTTGGTTAAGCGTCTGACTCTTGGTTTTGGCTCAGGTTGTGATCTCAAGGTCATGAGATCAAGCACTGCATTGGGCTCTGCGCTCAGCATAGAATCTGCTTGAGATTCTCTCTCCCTCTCCCTCTGCCCCTGCCCCTACTCTCTCTCTCTCAAATAAATAAATATTTAAGAAAAAAGACAGTGGAAAACACCATTAAGAGAAGCCAAAGGTAACCCAGAGTGGGAAAAAAATGTTTGCAATACGTCTATCCTACAAAATACTCGTATCCAGAATATATAAAGAACTCCCACAAATCAGTAATAAAAAGACAGATAATCCAATGGGAAAAAAGAGCAAAGGACTTGAACTTCTCAAAAGAGGCTATGCAAATGACCAATAAATACACAAAAAGGTGCTCAACCTTGCTAGTCATCAGAGAAATTTAAGACCACAATATGATACAAGTACACAGCCACCAGAATAGCAAAAATGAAAAAGAAAAAGAAATGTCAAGTATTGGCAAAATGTACAGCAATCAGAACTCTCATATGCTGCTGATGTTCCATCAGCACAAATATTTCAGCTCAAATATCTTAGATAACTGTCTGATAGTAAAGCTAAACATATGTATACCATAGGGCCCAGCAACTCAATTCCTGGGTATACACCCAACTGAAACACATCACGAAGACCTGCACAAAAATGTTCGTAACAGCACTATTCATAACAGCCCAAAACTGAAAATAACCCACATGTCCATCAACAGGAGAACAGAAGAAGTAATATGGAATATTCATGCAATGGAATAATATACGATAATAAATGGACAAACTACAACCTCATGCAATAGTACAGATGAATCTCACAAATATTACAGTGAGTGGGGAAAAAAGACACAAACGTTACATAGATGCAAAAATCTTTAATAAAATATTAGCAAATCAAATCCAGCAATATGTAAAAAGGATAAAGCGAGATTTATTACAGGAATACAAAGTTGGCCTAACATTCAGAAACAAATCACTGCAATTCACCATATTGAAAGACTGAAAAAACAAAATGTGATCACCTCAGTAGATGCAGAAAAAGCATTTAACAAGTGTCGTTCCCCATCCATGATACAAACTCTAAACAAACTAACACTATAAGGAAACTTCTCCTTATGGTGGTAAGATGTCCACTCTTACCACTTCTATTCAGCAGCATCCTGGAGCTTCTAGCAAGGACATGTGGCAAAGAAAAAGGCATCTAGATTGAAAAGAAAAGAAACAATATCATAGGATACAAGGTCAATATTAAAAAATCAGTTCTATTTCTATGGACTAGCAATCAACAACTGAAAATCAAAATTTAAAAAACTTTACAGTAGCATCCAAAAACATGAAATAATTAGGGATGAATTTAACAAAATATCTGCAAGACCTGTGCAATGAAAACATCAAAGCATTGTGAGTGAAATTAAAGAAAACTCAAGTAAAGAGGTATACAATACTAATGAATCAGGCAGAGAGATTCCAAGATGGCAGAGGAGTAGGAAACCTTAGTTTCATCTGGTCCCAGGAATTCAGCTAGATAGCTATCAAATCATTCTGAACACCTGTGAACTCAACCAGAGACCAAGAAAAGAATAGCTGCAACTCTACAAATAGAAAAGCGACCACTTTCTGCAAGGTAGAAGGTGTGGAGAAGGGAATCCAAGGTGATATATGGGAAGATAAACTGCGGGGGGAGGGAGCCTCCATCAGCCAGCTCCGGCAAGTGATAGAGCAGCGGAGAACAAAATCAGAACTTTAAGAAGTTGGCTCTGGTGAGGGATGTCCCCACCTGAAAGGTGTTCAGATGGCGAAGCGGATTGGAATCCTAGGTGAGACAGTGTGGTCTCAGGACCGTTGGGGTCACAGAAAGACTGGGGGTGCCTGAGTGAGACAGAGCTCCCAGGTATCGGAGCGGGGAAGCCGGCTGTAACCAGTGAGCCTAGGAGTGGGCTCTCAGCTCAGTGTTGCCATAAACCCTGAACCTTGACATGGTCAGGCGACTGCTCCCCAAGCAGGGGCCCAGCAAGCTGCAGAACTGGCAAGACCCTCCTTCCTCCCCCAGGAGGAGTGGTGGGGGAGCCCGCTGCAGGTGTCCACAGGGTTTGCAGACTCAAAACAGGGTCACATGCCTGAGATAGAAACGCTATGTCACAGACCGGGTGCACAGACAGCTGAAGGAGACAGGAGTGATTGACTGCTTTTCCCGGAGGGCGTGCTGAGGAGTGGGACCCTGAGCTCTTGGCTCTGGGACCAGAGATTGGGAGGCTGCCATTTTCATTCTCATCCTCTAAAGCTGCACGTAAAGGCTTCAGGGAACAAAAGCTACAGAGAGCAAACTGGAGCAGATTACTTAGTCCCTCCCAGCGAGGGTGGTGCAATTCCGCCTCAGGCAAAGACACATGGGAATCAATGCAACAGGCCCCTCCCCCAGAAGATCAGCAAGAACATCCAGCCAAGACCAAGTTTACCAATCAACAAGAATTGCAAAACTCCAGCACTAGGGGAATATAAGATATAGAATTCATGGGGTTTTCCCCATGATTCTTTATTCTTTCAATTTTAATTTTTTTTTCTCTTTCCTTTTTCACCCAGTTGTTATTTATCAACTCTTTTTAAAAATATTTTTTAATTTTTATTTTTATAATTGCATTCTATCCTTTCCTTGTATTTGCTTATATATATATATATGTTTTTCTTTCTTTACAATTCTGGGATACAGTTTCTTCTAACAGACCAAAATACATCCAGAATTTAGTGTATGGCTCTGTTCTTTTCACCTGTCTAATCATATTCTCTCAGTTTTTTTCTTTCTTCTTCTTCTTTTTCTCTTTTTTGTATTTTGTTTTGTTAAAGTCTTTTTTAATTTTCACCTTTACAGTTACATTCTATCCTTTCAATGTATTTAATTTTATTTTTGTATATATATGTTTTTCTTTCTTTATAATTTTGAGATGTTGTTTCTTCTAACAAACCAACAAAAATACACTCAGGATATAGTGTATTGCTCTGTTCTGTACACCTATCTGTTTATATTCCTTCTTTTCTTTCTCTTCTTTTTTGTCTTTTAATTTTCATTTTTACAGTTACATTCTATCCCTTCATTGTATTTAATTTTATTTTTGTACATATATAAGTTTTTCTTTCTTTACAATTTTGAGATCTAATTTTGTAACAAACAGACCAAACTAGACACAGGATCCAGTGTATTGTTCTATTCTGTTTATCTGTCTGATTATATTCTCTCTTTTTTAAAGATTTTATTTATTTATTTGAGAGAGTGAAAGAGAGAGATCACAAACAGATGGGAAGTTTAGAGGGTTAAGCAGACTCCCCGCTGAGCAGGGTGCCTGACGTGGGGCTCGATCCCAGGTCCCTGGGATCATGATCTGAGCCAAAGGCAGACGCTTAACCAACTGAGCCACCCAGGCACCCCTATATTCTCTTTTTTTAAATTATTTTTTCGGTTTTGGGTCTCTTCTAATTTGTTTAGTGTATATTTATCTGGGGTGTTGTTGCCATTTTATTATTTTGTTCTCTCATTCATCTCTTCCTCTCTGGACAGAATGACAAGACAGACAAACTCACCTCAAAAAGAGAACAAGAGGCAGTACTGACTGGCAAGGACCTAATCAGTATGGACATAAGTAAGATGTCAGAACTAGAGTTCAGAATAATGATTATAAAGATACTATCTGGCCTTGAAAAAAGCATAGAAGATACTAGAGAATCCCTTTCTGGAGAAATGAAATAACTAAAATCTAATCAAGTTGAAATCAAAAAGGCTATTAATGAGATGTAATAAAAAATGGAGGCTCTAAAAAAATGGAGGCTCTAACTGCTAGGATAAATGAAACAGAAGAAAGAATAAGTGTTACAGAAGACAATATGATGGACAATAAAGAAACCAAGAAAAAGAGAGATAAACAACTACTGGATCATGAGGTGAGAATTCAAGAGCTGAGTGACACCATAAAGCAAAACAATATTAGAATAATTGGGATCCCAGAAGAAGAGGAAAGAGAGAGGGCAGCAGAAGGTATATTGGAGCAAATTATTGCAGAGAACGTCCCTAATCTGGGGAATGAAACAGGCATCCAAGTCCAGGAGGCACAGAAAACCCCCCTCAAAATCAATAAATATAGGTCAACATCCCAACATATGATAGTGAAACTTGCAAATCTCAGAGACAAAGAGATAATCCTGAAAGCAGCTCGGGACAAGAGGTTCATAACCTACAAAGGCAGAAACATTAGACTAGCAAAAGATCTATCCACAGAGACCTGGGCAGGCCAGAAAGGACTGGCATGATATATTCAGGGTGCTAAACGAGAAAAATATGCAGCCAAGAATACTTTTTCCAGCAAGGATGTCATTCAAAATAGAAGGAAAGATAAAAAGCTTCCAGGACAAACAGAAACTAAAAGAATTTATGATCACTAAACCAGCCCTGTAAGGATCCTTTAAGTGAAGAGAGAGCCCAAAAGTAACATAGACCAGAAAGGAACAAAGACAATCTACAGAAACAGAGACTTTACAGGTAATACAATGGCACTAAATTCTTATCTTTCAATAGTTACTCTGAATGTAAATGGGCTAAATGCCCCAATCAAAAGACACAGGCTATCAGATTAGATTAAAAAGTAAGACCCATTGATATGCTGTCTGCAAGAGACTCATTTTATTTTATTTTATTTTTTTAAAGATTTTATTTATTTATTCATGAGAGACAGAGAGAGAGAGAGAGAAGCAGAGGGAGAAGCAGGCTCCCAAGGAGCAGGGAGTCCGATGTGGGATTTGATCCCAGGACTCTGGGATCATGACCTGAGCCGAAGGCAGACGCTTAACCATCTGAGCCACCCAGGTGCCCGAGACTCATTTTAGATCCAAAGATACCTCCGGATTGAAAGTGAGGGGGTGGAAAACCATTTATTATGCTAATGGACATCAAATGAAAGCTGGGGTGGCAATCCTTATATCAGACAAATGAGATTTTAAATGAACGAGTATACTAAGAGATAAGGAAGGACACTATATTATAATTAAGGGGTCTATCCAACAAGAAGATCTAACAATTGTAACTATTTATGCCTCTAACAGGGAAGCCGCCAATTATATAAACCAATTAATAAGAAAATTAAAGAAATACATTGATAATAATAGAATAATAGTAGGGAACTTTAACACCCCACTCACTGCAATGGACAGATCATCTAAGCAGAAGATCAACAAGGAAACAAGGGCTTTGAACGACACACTGGACCAGATGGACTTCACAGATATATTCAGAGCATTCCATCCTAAAGCAACAGAATACACGTTTTTCTCGACTGCACAAGGAACATTCTCCAGAAGAGATCACATACTGGGTTACAAATTAGGTCTCAACTGGTACCAAAGGATCGGGATCATTCCCTACATATTTTCAGACCACAGTGCTTTCAAACTGGAACTCAATCACAAGAGGAAATTTGGAAAGAACTCAAATACATGGAGGCTAAAGAGTATCCTACTAAAGAATGAATGGGTCAACCATGAAATTAAAGAAGAATTTAAAAACTTTATTGAAACAACTGAAAATGAAAACACAACTGTTCAAAGCCTTTGGGATGCAGCAAAGTCGGTCCTAAGAGGGAAGTATATAGTAATACAGGCCTTTTTCAAGAAACAATAAATGTCTCAAATACATGACCTAACCTTACACCAAAAGGAGCTGGAGAAAGAACAGCAAATAAAGCCTAAACCCAGCAGGAGAACAGAAATAATAAAGATTAGAGCAGGAATCAATGAAATAGAAACCAAAAGAACAGTAGAATAGATCAAGGGAAACTAGGAGCTGGTTCTTTGAAATAATTAATAAGATTGATAAGCCCCTGGCCAGACTTATCAAAAAGAAAAGAGAAAGGACCCAAATAGATAAAAGCATGAATGAAAGAGAAGAGATCACAAGCAACACTGAAGAAATACAAACAATTATAAGAACACATTATGGGCAACTATAGGCCAATAAATTAGGCAATCTGGAAGAAATGAATGCATTCCTAGAGACATATAAACTACTAAAACTGAAACAAGAAGAAATAGAAAACCTAAACAGACCCATAACCAGCAAGGAAATTGACGCAGTAATCAAAAATCTCCCAACAAACAAGAGGCCAGGGCTGGATGGCTTCCCAGGGGAATTCTACCAAACATTTAAAGAAGAATTAATACCTATTCTTCTGAGGCTCTTTCAAAAAATAGAAATGGAAGTAAAACCTCCAAACTCATTCTATGAGGCCAGCATTACCTTGATCCCAAAACCAGACAAAGACCTCACCAAAAAGGAGAATTACAGACCAATATCCCTGATGAACATGGATGCAAAAATTCTCACCAAAGGGCGCCTGGGTGGCTCAGTTGGTTAAGCAACTGCCTTCGGCTCAGGTCATGATCCTGGAGTCCCAGGATCAAGTCCCACATCGGGCTCCCTGTTTGGCAGGGAGTCTGCTTCTCCCTCTGACCCTCCTCCCTCTCATGCTCTCTGTCTCTCATTCTCTCTCTCTCAAATAAATAAATAAAATCTTAAAAAAAAAAAATTCTCACCAAAATACTAGCCAATAGGATACAACAGTACATTAAAAGGACTATTCACCATGACCAAGAGGGATTTATTCCTGGGCTGCAAGTGTGGTTCAACATCTGCAAATCAATCCATGTGATACATTAAATAAATAAAAGACAGGACAGGAACCATATAATCCTCTCAATAGATGCAGAAAAAGCACTTGACAAAGTACAGCATCCTTTCTCAATTAAAACTCTTCACAGTGTAGGGATAGAGGGAATATACCTCAATATCATAAAAGCTATATATGAAAAGGCCACAGCAACTATCATTCTCAGTGGGGAAAATCTGAGAGCTTTTCCCCTAAGGTCAGGAACATGGCAGGGATGTCCGCTATCACCACTGTTGTTCAACATAAAATTAGAAGTCCTAGCTTCAGCAATCAAACAACAAAAAGAAATAAAAGGCATCCAAATTTGCAAAGAAGAAGTCAAACTCTCACTCTTTGCAGATCACATGATGCTCTATGTGGAAAACCCAAAAGACTCCACACCAAAACTGCTAGAACTCATACAGGAATTTAGCAAAGTGGCAGGATATAAAATCAATGCACACAAATCAGTTGCGTTTTTATACACTAACAATGAGACAGAAGAAAGAGTAATTAAGGAGTCAATTCCATTTACAACTGCACCCAAAACCATAAGATATCTAGGTATAAACCTAACCAAAGAGGCAAGGGATCTGTACTCAGAAAACTATAGAACACTCAAGAAAGAAACTGAGGAAGGGGCGCCTGGGTGGCTCAGTTGTTAAGCGACTGCCTTCAACTCAGGTCATGATCCCAGGGTCCTGGGATTGAGCCCCGCATCGGGCTCCCTGCTCGGCGGGAAGCCTGCTTCTCCCTCTCCCACTCCCCCTGCTTGTGTTCCTGCTCTCACTATCTCTCTCTCTGTCAAATAAATAAATAAAAATCTTTAAAAAAATAAAAAATTTTAAAAAATTTTAAAAAGAGAAAGAACTTGAGGAAGACACAATGAAATGGAAAAATGTTCCTTGCTCATGGATTGGAAGAACAAATATCATTAAAATGTCTATGCTACCTAGAGCAATCTACACATTCAATGTAATCCTTATCAAAATACCATCAACTTCTTTCACAGAGCTGGAACAAATAATCCTAAAATTTGTATGGAACCAGAAAAGACCCTGAATAGCCAAAGGAATGTTGAAAAAGAAAACCAAAATGGTGGCCTCACAATTCCAGACTTCAAGCTCTATTACAAAGCTGTCATCATCAAGACAGCATGGTACTGGCACAAAAACAGACACATCGATTAATGGAACAGAATAGAGAACCCAGAAATGGGCCCTCAACTCTATGGTAAACTAATCTTCAACAAAGCAGGAAAGAATATCCAATGGAAAAAAGATAATCTCCAACAAATGGTGTTGGGAAAATTGGACAGCCACATGCAGAAAAATGATACCGGACCATTTTCTTACACCATACGCAAAAATAGACTCAAAATGGATGAAAGACCTAAATATGAGACAGGAATCCATCAAAGTCTTTTGTTCTTCTTGCCCAAGATTGCTTTGGCTAATTGGGGTCCTTTGTGGTTCCATAAAAATTTTAGGATCATTTATTCCATTTCTGTGAAAAATGCCATTAGAATTTTGATAGGAAGGCTCCTAGCTGGCTCATACAACTCTTGATCTCAGAGTTCTAAGTTCAAGCCCCACATTAGGTGTAGAGATTACTTAAAAATAAAACCTTAAAAAAAATAATTTTGATAGGGATTGTATTGAATCTGTAGATTTCTTGGGTAATACAGACATTTTAACAGTTATAATTCTTCCAATTCACAAGCACAGAATATCTTCTGTTTATTTGTGTCATATTTAATTTCTTTCATTAATGCATTTTAGTTAGTGTACAGGCTTTTCACCTCCTTGATTAAATTTATTCCTAGATATTTTATTATTTTTGATGCAATTGTAAATCAGATTGTATTCTCAGTTCTTTTTCTGATAGTTTATTATTAGTATATAGAAATGCAACTGATTTTTGTATATTGATTTTGTATCCTGCAACTTTAAAGAATTTGTTTATTAGTTCTAACAGTATTTTGGTGGGGTCTTTCAGGTTTTCTACATATAATATCATATTGACTGCAAATTATGACAGTTTTAGTTGTTCCTTTCCAATATTGATGCCTTCTATTTCTTTTTCTTGCCTCATTGCTCAGGCAAGGACTTCCAATACTATTCCAACATTATAATAAAGGTGGTAAGAATGGGTATCCTTGTCTTGTTCTTTTTTTTTTTTAAAGATTTTATTTATTTATTTGAGACAGAGAGAGCACATGAGAGGGGGGAGGGTCGGGAGGGTCAGAGGGAGAAGCAGACTCCCTGCCGAGCAGGGAGCCCAATGTGGGACTCGATCCAGGGACTCCAGGATCATGACCTGAGCCGAAGGCAGTCGCTTAACCAACTGAGCCACCCAGGTGCCCTCCTTGTCTTGTTCTTAATCTTATAAGAAAAGCCTTTAGCTTTCCACTGTTAATTATGATGTTAGCTGTGGGCTTTATTATGTTGAGGTATATTCCCTCTGTACCCACTTTGTTGAGACTTTTATCATAAATGGATGTTCCTTTGTCAAAGATCAAAAGATAAAAAATGGACCATTTTCATATGGGTTTATTTCTGGTCTCTATTCTATTCCATTGTTCTCCTTGCCTATTCTTTCCCTAATACCACACTCTCTGGATTACGGTAGTTTTATTAGTCAATTGATCTTTGACAATGGTTCCAAAATAATTCAGTGGGGAAAAGCATAGAGTTTTATTTTTTTTTAAGAATTATTTATTTATTTGACAGAGAGAGACAAAGCGAGAGAAGGAACACAAGCAGGGGGAGTGGGAGAGGGAGAAGCAGGTTTCCTGCGGAGCAGGGAGCCTGATGCAGGGCTCGATCCCAGACCCCCGGGATCATGACCTGCGCTGAAGGCAGATGCTTAATGACTGAGCCACGCAGGCACCCCACAGATAGAGTTTTAACAAATGAAGCTGAAACAGCTCTATATCCTTAGGGGAAAAAATTAATAAATCCATCCCTTATTTCATACCAGGTACAAAAAGTTAACTCAAAATGGATCATAGACCATATCAAATATAAAAGATAGAACTACAAAACTACTAGAAGAAAACAAAAAAGACAATATTTGAAAACTGAGGTAAGCAGAGATTAGGTAGGACACAAAAAGCACAAACCATAAAAGAGAAAAATTGATAAACTGCACTTCATCAGTATTAAACCTTTACCCTTTAAAAAAACATAGTTAAGAAAATAAAAGGGGAAGCCTAAACTTGGAAAAAGATATTGAAAATACATTTACCTGACAAAGAAACTGTATCTCTAATATATAAAAAGTTCTTACTAAAAAGAAGTTCTTACACTAAAAAGACAAACAACCCAATTTCTAAAAATTGGCAAAAGATTTGAATAGTCACTTCACAAAAGAAAGTATGCAAAAGGTCAATAAGCACAAGAAAAGATGCTTAACATCATTGGTCATCAGAGTTAGTTAAAGCCACAATTAGATAACATTACATATCCACTAAAATGGCTCAGATTATAAAAGATTAACAGTACTAAGCGTTGAAGATATGGAGCAACTGGAATTCTCATCCATTGCTAATGGGACTGTAAAATGGTGTGGCCACGTAATAATTTAGGAGTTTCTTATAAAGTTAAACAAAACCTTACCAGATGACTGAGCAATTCTTCTCTTTGGTATTGATTAAAGAACGAATGAAAACATATGTCCACACAAAACCCAAATGTTCATGGCAGTTCTATTCTCAGTGACCAAGAAAGAACTCCACTGTCCATAATGGGAGCATGGAAAAGCAAATTGTGGTGTATTAATACACTGAAACTACTATTCAACAATAATATGGAAATACTGGTCCACAGATGAATATCCAGTACATTATGCTGAGTGAAAGAAGTCAGACACAAGAGTACATACTTTATATTTCACTTTTATATGAAACTCTAGAAAAGATAAATCTAATCTGTAGGTTCAGAAACCAGATCAGTGATTGCCTTTGGCCAAGATGGAAGCTGGGAACCATTGATTGAGAAGGGACACATAGAAATTCTTTTGGATGGGGGCACCTGGGTGGCTCAGTCGTCAAGCATCTGCCTTCGGCTCAGGTCATGATCCCAGGGTCCTGGGATCGAGACCCGCATTGGGCTCCCTGCTCAGCGGGAAGCCTGCTTCTCCCCTCCCTCTGTCTGCCGCTCCCCCTGCTTGTGTTCCCTCTCTCGCTGTGTCTCTCTGTCAAATAAATAAAATCTTTAAAAAAAAAAAAAAAAGAAATTCTTTTGGATGATATAAATGTCCTCTATCTTGATCATGGTGGTCTAACATGGTTATGTAAATTTGTCAAAATTCATCAAAATATGCACTTAAAATGGGTGCATTTTATAGTATTAAAATATATCTCAATAAAGTTAATATTTTTAAAGTAACAAAAACATGCATTAGAGGCAAATATAAAGTTGTACTTTAATTACATCTTATACTTCTTTTTTTAAGATTTTATTTATTTTTTGACAGAGAGAGAGACAGCAAGAGAGGGAACACGAGCAGGGGGAGTGAGAGAGGGAGAAGCAGGCTTCCCACCAAGCAGGGAGCCCAATTCGGGGCTCAATCCCAGGACCCTGGGACCATGACCTGAGCCAAAGGCAGATGCTTGACGACTGAGCCACCCAGGTGCCCTACATCTTATACTTCCAGCCTATTAAAATTTGGATACACTTCAGGTCTTCCTATAGTAGGAAAGGCTATCACATACATGATAACTATTCGAAAATAAATTATCATAGGAGAGATATGTCTTGGGAAAACATCTGATAAATTGATTTAATTTGTTTCAGAAATGAAGATAATAGGCAGAGGTCCTTGTGGGCCAGCAAGTTATCACCCTGGAGAAGGCAGAATTTGAGGCAGACATTACATTGAGTAGAATCTGTGTGAGAAGCAGAAGACGGCATTGGAGGCGGGAGCAAAGCCAAGCCTGAAGCTATGCAGGTGACCGTGGCCGTGATATACCTGCGGTAGGAGAAGGCTGGGCTGTCAGGAGACCTGACCGCCCAGCGTCCCAAGCAAAGGCCGGCCAAATCTACCCACTGTCGCATAGGAAGCAGGGTAGGGGTGGAGACAGTCTAGAGAGAGCCAACTACAGTTCTCAGAAGGACATGCAGAGAGATGGTGTCGTTGATTTCTGGGGTGGAATGGGCCCCGATCTGGAGGAAAGAAGGCCTGGGGGGCTGATGAGCAAAATGTGTAGCTTCCGGGTAGCCCTAGAACAGAAGGCCTAAAAGCATGAGATTTATTTCAATGCCAGCAGGTTTGGATTCCAATCCTGGCTCCGCCACTTGCTAGTTAACCTCTCCATGATTCCATTTACTCATCCGGAAAGGGGGTTGTTACTAGAACTCAAGGAAATCGGATGTGTTTAGATGTAGGTAGTGCTTGGCGTCCAGCATCTGCTCAATAAATCAGGCAAGTTTTCTTGTGTGGAGGAAACAAGGACTTGGTGTACAAATTCGAGAAGGTGAGGACAAGGAGTCCTTACTTACTATGGACACATAGCCAACCGCTTCTCTGGGTTCTTATGATATCCTACGTGTATGTCTCTTGGTGGACTCATGACAGGCATGACATGTAAAGGATATGTGCGCGTCAGTCGCCCCCATTGCCTACTAGACTGTGGGATCGGAGCTGTACCTGACACACAGTACACATTCTGTGTATACAGTAGTCCCTCCTTATCCATGGGGGATACATCCCAAGACGCCCAGTGGATGTCTGAAAAACACAGATACTACCAAACCCAGGTACACTATGCTTTTTCCTACACATACATTCATACCCATGACAAAGTGTAATTTATCAGTTAGGCACAATAAGAGATTAACAGCAATAACTAATAATAAAATAGAACAGTTAGAACCATATACTGTAATAAAAGTTATGTGAATGTGGTCTCTCTCTTAAGATATCTTATCGTCCTGTACTCACCCTTCTTGTGATGTTTCGAGATGATAAAACGCCCACGTGATGAGATGAATTGAGGGGAATGACGCAGCCATAGTGACGTAGCATCAGGCTACTACTGACCTTCTGATTATATGTCCCAAAGAGGATCATCGGCTTCCGCTGGGCGGTTGACTGCAGGAAAACCTGGTCTAAGTGGAGACTACTGTCTTCAAGAGTGAACCTTTGTGGGAAGCACTGGCGCGCCCTCTGGAGGCCAAGGAAAGAACTATGACGGTGCCAACCTGTAAGAGTCCCAACAAGCTTACTCAAGCCCATCGCTCAGCTCACCGGGCGCCCTCTTCATATGGTAGCACTGTGAGAGTAGATTTCTGCTGAATCATGAGGTTTTATGCAGAGCTCAGTCCTGGACCCCACCATCTGCCTCTTGCCACCTGCCTGGTGGGACCTGAGGGATGTCTGCTTCCCTAGCCTACCTCCTGGTACTCCTGCCCTCCCTAACCTCCCCCTGCCCAACTATAGAGGCGGCTGGCCACAAGCTATGGCAGCCCTGTTTGCCTTTGAAAGCTGTTTCCTCCTTCCCCCCGAAATGGGAACTCCCTACTCTATCCCACCCGCTCACTTGGATATATTTCTATCACAGGACACTCTGTTTGTTTGTTTGTTTGTTTGTTCTAAAGATTTTATTTATTCATTTGAGACACAGAGATACAGAGAGAGAGAGAGAAAGCATGAGCAGGGAGAGAGGCAGAGGGAGAGGGAGAAGCAGGCTCCTCGATGAGCCAGGAGCCCGATGCGGGGCTCAATCCCAGGACCCTGGGGTCATGACCTGAGCCAAATCCTCGAAGACAGGAGCTGTGTCTTCTCTGTCTATTTATCCTCAGAACTTAGCCACGTAAATCCTCAATAAATACTTGTTGAACGAATAGACGGATAAATGTAAAAATTCCACCTTTTTCTTGCCTCCCTCCACCCTCCCCCTTTAAAGATATTCCAAAATAAATAAATCTCCACTGCTATCCACCATTACCATAATTAAGACAACATTATTGGCTGTGACAGCTAAGCCAAAAATCTCGGTGGCTCAATACAAAAGAATTTTATTGCTCACTCATGGGAAGCCCAAAGCAGATTTCCCACTCAGTGGATGGGGCCCTCCACGTCCTGGCTCTGCCCTCCCTTCCCCAGCTTTAGAGTTGTCCATAGTCAGTGTGTGGACTGGAAAAAAGATGGAGGCTTTTGCGGGCCAGCTCTGGAACTGACGTGCCTCACTTGCACTGACATTCCATTCCCTGGAATTCAGTCACACAGTAGCCTAACTGTGGGGGTGGGGAAATGGAGTCTGGCCGTGTGCTCAGGGAGAAGAGGAAGTGGGTTTGCTTAGTAGCCGGCCAGTCTCTGCCACCCCACCTTAATGGGAATTCTTTTACTAACGGGAAGATGTGGGAACTTAGATTCCATCATTTACATGGGTGGAAAATTATAGTACCAGAAAGACTTTGAGTAGAGAGGAACACTTCCCATCACTCGTATAGGAATTCATGTGTTGTTGTTTTTTTTTTAAGATTTTATTTATTTATTTGACAGAGAGATAGAGAGAGAGCACAAGTAGGCAGAGAGGCAGGTAGAGGGAGAGGGAGAAGCAGACTCTCCACTGAGCAGGGAGCCTAATGCAGGGCTCGATCCCAGGACCCTGAGATCATGACCTGAGCCGAAGGCAGCCGCTTAACTGAGCCACCCAGGCGCCCCAGAATTCATGCTTTTATTAAACAACACAATTTTAATAAACCACGTTTGGAGAATATTTTTTTTAAGATTTTATTTATTTGTCAGAGAAAGCCCAAGCAGGGTGAGTGGCAGACAGAGCAGATAGAACAGGCAGAGGGAGAAGCAGGCTCCCTGCTGAGCTGGGAGCCTGATGCCTGAGATATGGGACTTGATCCCAGGACCCAGGATCATGAATTGAGCCGAAGGCAGCTGCTTAACCAACTGAGCCACCCAGGCGTCCCTGGAGAATAATTTTTCATAAACATTTGAACAGTGATTACAAACTCAATTCAATACACTAAAATGATAGTCTTATCACAAACATTATTTGAAGCTTTAAATACTCTAGTCCAGGGGCGCCTGGGTGGCTCAGTTGGTTAAGGTCCGACTCCTGATTTCAGCTCAGGACATGATCTCAGGGTCCTGGAATGGAGTCCCATGTCAGGCTCCGCACTCAGCAGGGAGTCTGCTTGAGGATTTCTCTCCCTCTCCCTCTCCCCTGTCCCTCTCTCTCTAAAATAAATAAATCTTTTTTTTAAATGAAAAATAAAAATAAATAAAAAATACTCTAGTCCAGGAGTCAACAAACTACGGCCCACTGTCTCCTTTTATAAATAAAGTTTTATATGCACACAACATGGTTCTCATGGGCAACAGCCATGCCCTTCATTTGGAAGTTGTCTATGGCTTCTTTTGCTCTATGACAGCCGAGTTGAGTAGTTACAACACAGACCATGAATCCCACAAAGCCAAAAATATTTACTATCTGGCCCTTTAAGAAAAAGATCTAGGGATGGGGTGTCTGGGTAGCCCAGTCAGTTGAACATCTGACTCTTAGTTTCAGCTCAGATCATAATCTTGGGGTCATGGGATTGGCCTGCACCAGGCTCTGTGCTCAGTGCATTGTCTGCTTATTCCTCTCCCTCCCCCTTACCCCTCCCCCAGCTCACTCGATGGCATGCACTCTCTCTCTCAAATAAATAAATAAGGTCTTTAAAAAAAAAAAAAAAGTAAAGTAGATCGAGGGGCACCTGGCTGGCTCAGCTGGTAGAGTATGCAACTCTTGATCTTGGGGTTGTAACTTCCAGCCCCATGTTGGGTGTAGAGATTACTCAAAAAGAAAATCTTAAAAAAAAAAAAAAAGATCTAGACTGATATAAAATATCCACAAATCCAATGACTATAAAACTACTACATTTACAGGGGCGCCCGGGTGGCTCAGTTGGTTAAGCGACTGCCTTCGGCTCAGGTCATGATCCTGGAGTCCTGGGATCGAGTCCCACATCGGGCTCCCTGCTCAGCGGGGGGTCTGCTTCTCCCTCTGACCCTCTTCCCTCTCGTGCTCTCTGTCTCTCATTCTCTCTCTCTCAAATAAATAAATAAAATCTTAAAAAAAAAAAAAAACTACTACATTTATGTTGAAATGTGTTTTAAAATATCAGCACCATGGGATTCATCTTACAACCATCACTCTTACACTTGTTCTTTTATGTGTGTACAATTATGGTGGTGCTGATTTTGATACCTTCTAGGAATACAGCAAAAGACCTTGAAAAATGAGTGGGAGGGGATAGAAAGGGGAAGAACCAGAGAAGGAGGGAAAGGAGAAGGGGAAGGAGGGAGGGGGGAAACACTCTTGCTTTCTGAGGTCTCATTTTAATTAAGTAGAACAACTAGAGGTTTCATCTCCCAGAACTCAAGGAATAACATCTAGGCAGTTAATTCTCTCCTTTTGGAGACTTACCTCATCCTTCACCTTGCAACACACTTTCTTTCTACTTTGTGATTTTGTGTGACTATCAACGATACTCTTCCTGGTCACCTCTGGCCTGCTTGCACATCCCATATTCAACCATTCCCACTTACAAACATAAAGAACATGTTGGACAGGGGCGCCTGGGTGGCTCAGTCGTTAAGCGTCTGCCTTCAGCTCAGGTCATGATCCCAGGGTCCTGGGATCGAGCCCCGCATCGGGCTCCCTGCCCCGCGGGAAGCCCGCTTCTCCCTCTCCCACTCCCCCTGCTTGTGTTCCCTCTCTCGCTGTGTCTCTCTCTGTCAAATAAATAAATAAAATCTTTAAAAATATAAATAAATAAATAAATAAATAAATAAATAGAAAGAACATGTTGGACATAGTTTTATAAACAGACAGAACCTGAAGAAATAAGAAAGCCACACATAACACTTTTTTTTTAAGATTTTATTTATTTTATTTGACACAGAGAGAGAGCACAAGCATGGGGAGCAGGAGAGGGAGAAGCCAGGCTCCCCACTGAGCAGGAACCCCCCCACACACACACGCAGGGCTCCATCCCAGGACCCTGAGATCATGACCTGAGCCGAAGGCAGAAGCCCAACCGACTGAGCCATCCAGGCACCCCCATAACACTCTTCTTAATATTGAAATGCATTTAAAATACTGTCTTTGTGGGGCGCCTGGGTGGCTCAGATGGTTAAGCGTCTGCCTTCGGCTCAGGTCATGATCTCAGGGTCCTGGGATCGAGTCCCGCATCGGGCTCCCTGCTCCTTGGGAGCCTGCTTCTCCCTCTGCATTTCTCTCTCGCTCTGTCTCTCATGAATAAAAAAAAATAAAAAATAAATAAATAAATAAAATAAAATAAAATAAAATACTGTCTTTGTATACTTTATATAAGCATTTTGAACTACCATTATGGTCTCAGGTCTTTTTAGACCAGACTTGCTCTTTACAACTACAATTGTTATTCAACTTTGACACTCAAACTGTGGTAAGTGGTTGCCAACTGTTGCAGTCTGGCCAACCAGACCCTTTGTTCTATTAACATGACCTGCCCCCAGGCCCACCCCACATCTCAGCAATCTTTCATTGTTAGAGGGCAACAGCAAGATAGTTTAAGCCCATTCTTGCTTTTCTCTGCCCTGGACATGGAATTCGTTACCTTCTAATGGAGTCCTGATTCCCTTTAGGGCAGAATTATATTAAAGTACCAAACCTGGCTCCTTAAAAATTAAGCAAAATCATAATCTTCACTTTTGAAGTTAGAGACCTAGAAAGTGTCTTTTGAATGTGTCATTGCTCACCTTTCAAATTAATTTCTTTTTTACCCTAGAAAGATAGCAATCTTAAAACTTGACTTTATGGATAGAAAAGGTTTTCCGATTTCCAAAAGCTTCCCCTTACCTATCAAAAGCAAAGCTTGGAGGACAGAGAGTCGACCATTAAAATAAGCTGCAGTATAAAGAGGATGCAAAATCTGACCTAAGTAAGGGTTTTTTTCACTTCCTTGGACAAGGGGGAGCCTCTACGTAGGTCTGGGGGGAAGGCAGAAGACAGCTGGTAGAGAGAGAGGGAGGGCAGGAGGTGAGTCCTGAGAATCTTCTCTTCCTCTTTCCCTCCTGTGGCTGAATATGGAGGAGGGAGATCAAGTCCCCTAAGAGCGAAATACTGCAGTGTCTGGGGGTGGTGACACATCAGACAGGTGGCTCCTCCCGCTTACAGGCACCCGGTGGGGAGATCTTGGGAAGCCCTGAAGGCCTCTGCCAAGGAAAACACCGGTGTGCCCGTGTTGAGGGCTGGACGTGCCCATGGTCCCAGGAGGATAACCCAGGTGCTGATTCCCTCAGCAAGGCGCAAAGGGAATCTTAGGAAGAGGGACACAGGCAGGACTCGTAATCCAGGCCACCAGGCCTCAAGGAGGGCAATGCCAGTAAGCAGGACGTGAGGGCAAGTGAGCATAGGGGCCCAGGAGCGCTGGGCTTGGGGCAGAAGGCATCAGCAGGTCCTGAGTTCCCGGGGCCACCCATGCATCACTAAGGGACTCAGGGGTGCCCCACACACCGCCTGGGGCCAGAGCCCACCCTCTGCCTCTGACCTCTGACCTCTTAGGAAAGGTGGGAGTGCAGATGCCTTCAGAGAGGAGGCCTGATGGGGAGTCTTAAATCTGAAAACTATTTGCAAAAGTCTTGTAAACTAGGGGAGACCCAGTACCTTTAACCTGCAAGTTACCGCCTCAGTTCCCACCCTCAGTGCGCTGGGGGCACAGCAAGCTAAGGCAAGTTGAACATTTGCCTGGGCCAAGGCCTCGTCCCCCGGCGCCTTTCTTGTGTGTTAAGTCTCGCCTCCCTGTTGGACCTGCCCAGCGTAGACTGCGTGGCTCCTGGAGGACGCGGGCCAAGGGGAGCCGGCCGGGGGGGGGGGGGGGGGGGGTGCCGCGGGCGCTTTGACAGTGACTCGCGCTGTACTTTGGGCTCCTGGCCTCTAGAGGGCGCGCCGACGCCTCCACTCGCCAAGCCGGGCACGCATTTTTCCAGCCTCCTTGAAACCTGTGTTCCGGGTGGCGCCCCGGCCCCCCACCCCCAGTCTCCCCCACCCCACCCCCAAGAAGTGTTTCTCATCCTTACCAGCTTACCCGAGCTTCACGGATACTTCTTTACTTTGGTAGGCTGCGCTGCAATTCGGTAGGGCTTTTTCCCTCTTTGAAACATGTTATAATTCGATGTCATTTCTAAATACTCGTGTCCCATTCCACCCTGGAGATTTTCATAACGCTACACACACAGGCCCTTGAGAGTGACTGTGGAAGGCCTGTTTCCCCCCAGTGGCCATTCTCCAAGACGTCCTGGGACAGCCTGGGACAGCCCCATTCACGTCTGAGCTCAGTCCGCCCAGAGCCTCTAGCCTGTGAGCCCCAAGGATGGGAGGGGAACTCCCTTGATAGACACTCCCTGCGACGTTTCCATTTTCTGGACTGTTCCCCCTCCTCTCAACCCTTCTCCAGAAATGACAGGATTTAATGCTGCCCAGGAACATTTGCTTTTCAAAAGGAGAAATGAGGAACAAAGCAATGTTTAACTTCAAGAGGTGACTCACTCCTCCCTCGCGCAAGCATCAGAGAGCCAGGGAAGCTGTGTCTGGGTGATGTCACCTTCCCGGGACCCCTCCCAACCTAGGCCACTGGCTCTCCCACCTGCACCGTCTGAGGGGTGCACCTGGATGATCAGGCAGATGGAATAGCTGATCGCAAGAAGGATCACCAACTTTGGGAACATTTAGCTGCTATGTCCCGGGAAGGCTACTCTGAGCTTTCACATGGAGGAGATACTATTATCCCCACCTGTCAGGTTCAGAAACTGGGATCCAGAAAGTTCAGTAAGTTGTACCAGGTGCACAGTGAGGGGCAGAGTAGCTGTGACCCAGGTATCTGGTCCCAGAGCCTTTCCCCTAAGAGGAAGCTGCTGAGGCACCTGGTCTTTGGACACAGAGGTGTACGGAGATCCTGCCACACACGGATAAATCCGACTTGTCCCTGGTTTCCAGAGTTCTCAGTCACCAGAGGACAATGCAAATGGAACCACGGCTCCACCTCTGGTTCTGCTTGCCAGCAATCTCCCCTTGATCTCATCAAGACTCCAGATGGAACTATAAGCTCACAAGAAGTGCAGGAGACAGAGGAACACGTTACACAACTCCAGAGGGAGGCAACCGGCAAAATCCAGGCGTACCAATGCTACTGGGCGAAAAACCAGCTCTCTCCGAAAAATGTCTGGTAGGGGAAAATAAGGAGGGAGGGAGGGAGGGTTCCTATGAGACAAATCAACCAAGTGCAATGCATGGACCATGTTTGGATCCTGATGTGAACAAAATAACTCTTAAAAAAAAAAGTGATGAAGGGCACCTGGGTGGCTCAGTGGTTAAGCCTTCAGCTCAGGTCATGATCCCAGGGCCCTGGGATCGAGCCCTGCATCGGGCTCCTTACTCAGCAGGAATCCTGCTTCTCCCTCTCCCTCTACCCCTCCCCCCGCGCGTGCTCTCTCTCTCTCTGTCAAATAAATAAATAAATAAATAAATAAATAAATAAATAAATAAAATCTTTTTAAAAAATGATGAGGTAATTAGGAAATGTGAATACTGATGGACATTGGATGATACTAAGGAATTACTATTCTAGGGGGAGTGTGATAATGATAGTGAGTTATGCTTTTTTTTATATAAGAACTCTTATGTTTACATTTAACAATACCCAGAAGTATTTATATATGAAATATGGCATATGTGCTTAAAAATCACTGGGGAAGGTGAGTAGGTAATAACATATAGATAAAATAAGAGTGGCCATGAGTTAATAGTTGCTGAAGGGGGGTGATGGATACATGGGGTTTTATCTCTGCCTTTGTGTAGAATTTTCAAAAATTACCATGTAAAATATAAGTCTAAGGGCACAGGCGTGTAAAGAATCAATGACCCTATCTGCAGCCCGGCCCTCAGGCTTGAATCCCCCATCTGTGGAACCAGGCCTCTCCCACCATCAGGAGCTGAGTCTTCCCTGAATTCCTGCCGCTCTCGGGGAAGCCAGGGAGCTTCTGCGTCTCCTGACACCCTGACTTCTTGAGGAGGCAGAATTCTAGAATTCCGTAAGTAACCCAGTCATTCCTTGACTACACCCAACAGAAGGCCAAACCCACGTGCTGCCCACCAGTCGCTAACAGGGAGCACTTGCTGCGCATCATCCCCTACCTGCCTGCGTCCACTGAACACCCAGTGATTCGGCACACCTGGCTTGGAGGACAAAAGCAGCGTGTACAAGGCAAGCCGTTCATCCATTTGGCTCAGAACTGTTCTGGTATGAGCACTGACAGTCCCCTGTCCTAAAAAAAGCCCAAACTCTCCTCAGCCCTGAGCAAACAAACCTGGACTGTTGGTCACCCTGAGCCTACCGCTGAGGGGCCCATCGTCTTTCCACCACATAACATGGCTCTCCCAAGCTGATGCGTAGAATGTTCTCAATGTTAAGGGCTTTTCCCATACGCTTATTTTTCGTGGCAACCAATTAAAAACAAAAGAAAAAGTTAATATTAATGGAAAACTGAGAAAATAATGATGAACGTTAGTTCGATGGCCCATTTTTTCTGTGTGGGCTTCGTAGACTCGTGGCCCCTTCATATATCCACCTATGTCTTTACCTCATGGAGCCAGATTTTCTACTAGTTTGGGAATTGCTGCTCTATATTCTGCTGTCTCTTTGACTGACCCGCAGCAACCACCTAGTAGGAAGGAAGAAACCAGCTTGGAGCTGGAACTTCCCGGTGGCCAGGGTTAAAGGGGGCAGGAGCGATAAGCTGGTGCTTTCCTAAGCACTACAGGTGGCCGACTTTGCCGGAGTCTGGAGAACACCCACAGTGCTGGGCAAAGGTTGCTGGTTCCTAACCCCTCCAGCTACACACCATTCCATCCAGGGCCTCAAGGGAATTTCTTTTTTTTTTTTTTTTCCTTTTTTTAAAGACTTTATTTATTTGACAGAGAGAGACGCAGTGAGAGAGGGAACACAAGCAGGGAGAGTGGGAGAGGGAGAAGCAGGCTTCCCGCGGAGCAGGGAGCCCGACGTGGGGCTCGATCCCAGGACCCTGGGATCATGACCTGAGCTGAAGGCAGATGCTTAACGACTGAGCCACCCAGGCGCGCCAGGGCCTCAAGGGAATTTCTGCTCAGCATTTGAAATACAGAGCCAAACCCCCAAACTGAAGCACAGCCTGAAGGCATTTGGAATGTGTTTTTCCTCCTTCCAGGCATTATTCAGTTCTCCATTCATTCATTCATTCATTCAACTCCTCAGGCATTTGCTGATTGCCTCTGTGTACCGGCCCACTGAGCCCAGATGGATCAGCTGCTTTTAGTACAAGCTGGTAAATGGAAGCTTCCTCCATTCCCTTAGTGATCCCCTGGCCCCTGCCCCTTAAGCCTCCCTCCTGAAAGGGTCCTCAACATCCAGTGACAAAGGGTAAAGGCCAGCCCAGTGAGGAACCTCCAGGGCCCTGCTCCATGATGCCCGCTCTGTGCAGTTGTCCCAATTGCTGGACATGAGGTGTTGGGGGCCTTACGGTGCAGACACAGGGCTAGCCCCTGGTGGAGGCCACCCAGCCCAGACCCTGAGAGTCCAAGAGTCCCACTGAATGCTCTGGGTCCAGCAGCCATCCAGGCTCTACACGCAGCAGCTTGTCCCCAGGAGGAGGAAGGAGCAAGGTGAACTAACTTATAAAATGGCTTAGAGGGTGTGATCAGCCCCTTCCAGGCCTCACAGAGTCGCTGGGATGAGGGAGAAGGCGAACTGAAGAGAAAGCATAAGCAGACAGCCAACAACCTCCCCACCCCCCACTCCTGACTGGAACAGGTGTGACATTCTTCCAGGAAGCTCCCAACTATCTTCATGTTAATGCCTTGCTAGAGGGAAAAACAACCTTAACTTGACAATGGCAAGGCCTCCGTCCTCTTTAGCATATGAACCGTCCTCTCTAGCATATGAAAAGTTCTTTTGAAAACCTCCCTTTTTCCTTAGTGCCCCAAGCCCCATGGTATATAATCAATTGCTCCTCACAACCTCAGTGCCTCTTTCTGCCCATGAGGAGTCTAGTGTGGAAATGGAGAACCTTGCTCTTTCGACTAACCAAACCCCCTCGCGTCTCTTTCCCCGGGAGCCTCTATTTTCTCCTCTGCGAAACGAAGGGGTAGGAAAGATTTGGATGCCCCCCTCTCACGTCCTGGCTCTGGTCCTGCTCTGCCCTTGTATCTGCACCTCCTATCCGAGCAGGACCGGCTGCCCAGGCTGTGGGCCCAGAGCAAAATGGAAAAGCAGAGCCCCTTGTTCAGACACTCCTACGAATTTCGAGGTGGTGACGGCACAGCATTGAACCAAGCTGGGCCTTCCGGAGCATGGGGTGCGTTGTGACTGCTTGGGCCAGCTCGGGCCCGGCAGAATCTGACAGAAACAGGCGGCCCCAGTGAAGCGCAAGGTGACGCCTATGAGCGCTCACTGTGTGGAGGCCCCAGGACCTCAGGCTGTCAGCGTACCTGAGGGGCAGGAAGCTCTGCCTGCGGAGGCCTGTGGCTGACGCGGACAGCGGCCAAGTTAAGAGCCATTCCTTACTCCGTGCTTGTTCGCGGGTGCCCAGGCGAGGAATCCCAGTGGGCCTCCACCAAACATGGGACTCGCACGTGGCCCTGTTCTCCTGGGGTTCGTCGGAGGGTTTTCACCCTCTGTGATCCTCATGATGGGGTTTTGGAATATAGGTGAGGTTCAGTGGGGTGGAGTCCGGAACCGACGACCAAGAAAGCATTCGTGAGACGTCTTTGGTGCAAAATGGTGGTTTTATTAAAGCACAGGGACAGGACCCGTGGGTAGAAAGAGCTGCTGCCCGGGGTTGTGGGGGGTCGGGGATTATATACTACGGTGGGGGAGGTAAGGAAAAGGGAGGCCTCAAAAGGATTTTCATATGTTAAAGAAGATTCACAGGAGACCGGAGGCCTTACCATTGTCAAGTTAAGGTTGTTTTTTCTTCTAGCAAGGCATTAACATGAAGATAGTTGGGAACTTCCTGGAGGAACATTATACTCTGCCCGCTTCAAGTATTTGTCGATGGGCTGCAGGTTATAAGGGCATTTAACTGTATCTATATTTCCTTCTGGAAGCTAGGTTATTGATAGAAATGCTTTGTTAAAAAAAAAAAGAAGATAGTAGGAGGGGAAGAATGAAGGGGCGGAAATCGGAGGGGGAGACGAACCATGAGAGACGATGGACTCTGAAAAACAAACTGAGGGTTCTGGGGGGGTGGGGGATGAGTTAGCCTGGTGATGGGTATTAAAGAGGGCACGTGCTAGGGGCACCTGGGTGGCTCAGTCATTAAGCGTCTGCCTTCGGCTCAGGTCATGATCCCAGGGTCCTGGGATCGAGCCCCGCGTCGGGCTCCCTGCTCCGCGGGAAGCCTGCTTCTCCCTCTCCCACTCCCCCTGCTTGTGTTCCCTCTCTCGCTGTCTCTCTCTGTCAAATAAATAAATAAATAAATTCTTTTTTAAAAAAAAGGGCACGTTCTGCATGGAGCACTGGGTGTTATGCACAAACAATGGAATCATGGAACACTACATCAAAAACTAATGATGTAATGTATGGTGATTAACATAACATAATTAAAAAAATTTTTAAAAAAAGAAATGTTTTGTTCTTATAGATCGCTTAAGTATTTGTAAACTGAGGGAGACTCACGTCTTGCAGGATTGTGATCACCGTAAGTTTAACTATTTGTTTTTCCTTTCCTTAGCTTTAAGGCAGCCAGGGGTGCCTGAGGAATGTCACACAGATCCCATGGGGGCGGGGACGGTTGTGAGGTATCAGCTTCTGCTTTGTCCTCAGCTTGCCTTCTGTTCCTCATCACTTATTAACCCCTCTTTCAGCTTCCCCGGTGCCTTCTGCTTTATCCCACTTGTGGACCCGAGATGGTCCCCCCCCTCTTCTCCAGACCAATCCTGGATTTGAATGGGCCACAAACCTTATGATCCGAAAGCATTTATAGTGTAGGAATTAGGCAAGCTTAAAATTGGGTGTTAGTGGGACGTCTGGGTGGCTCAGTCGGTTAAGCATCTGCCTTCGGCTCAGGTCATGATCCCAGGGTCCTGGGATCGAGCCCCGCATCGGGCTCCCTGTTCCGCGGGAAGCCTGCTTCTGCTTCTCCCTCTGCCTGCCACTCCCCACTTGTACTCGCGCTCTCTCTGACAAATAAATAAATAAAATCTTTAAAAAAAAAAATAAAAATTGATGTTAGCAAAAATGCCAGGCACTCCGCATCTTAGGGAGGAAGGACAAGGGGGTTTTACGCGGATTACCTCAGCTTCCTTCAGGGGATGGGGAGGCCCAAGTGACAGATACCTCCTGGGGCGTTTATCAGAAAATTCCTGATTCACAACTTAAGGTTTACATTTTTGGGAGAGGTTAAAGCTGCCTTTAGTTTAGGTATTAGCTGGATGTGGTGATTTGGCCTAAGTGACACCATTTGGACCTGTGGTTTTCTTTGTATCACTGGCCACCTTTCAACTGCAATATTCCAGTCCCTCAAAGGCAGAATGCAGGCTGGAGAGGGAGGGGTCCGTAGTGACCCTTGACTAAGAGAGCGAGGTCACCACCACTCCAGGAGCAGCAAGGGTGGGTGGCCGGCCTCGGACAAGTTCCCGTGACACGTGGCCACAGGAACATGGCAGGCTCTGGCTCCTGATCCTCACGGGTGAGACAAGGCTCGTCCTAGGAAGAGGGTAGAGTGTCCCTAGCTTTGAAGATTAAGGTCTTCGAGGGCCAGCAGCCCAGCCGATCACTGCAGGATCCCCTTCCCCACTCTCCCTAATTTCTAGCTCGCCCTTTCCCCAGGGACGACCCTCTGCTTGCCTTTCTTAACTTCACCTCCCTGATAGAGAGGAGACACTTTCTGTCCATGCAACACTTGTTTAGAAGCTGGAGCCCGAGCCCTTAACCTGGGCTTAACTGGACCCAGGACACCCCTAGAAGAACACGTTAAAATGGACGACCAGTGCACTTGAGTCTTAATCTGACTAGAGGGTACACAGGTATTTTGGGTTCTGCATCCAATTCCAATGTGTGGAAAGACGGGGGAGGTTCACATCCAAAGTAATTCTCTGACACCAACTGGGAGTCCTACAATTCAATTCAATTCTAACACCACCCAGAGACAGCATCGGATTCCACAGCTTAAGGGCTCGGTCCCACAAGACTGCCCCCCACCACCCCCCACTTCAGATACCAGTCACAGCCAGATTATCACCTGGGCTTCTGACCACTGGCTATAAATCAGATGTTCCCACAACCTCCACCTTGGGTTAAATTAATTTGATAGAGCTGCTCACAGAACTTAGAGACACAAGTTACTTACTTGATTACCGCTGTATCATGAAAGGATGTTAAGTCAGAAACAGCCAGATTTTGGAGATGTGTAGGGCAACTTGGGGAAAAGGCAGGGGGCTGCATGCTCTCTCCAGTGGCGTCCCTCTCCCAGCACCTCCCTCTGTGCACCAACACAGTAGCTCTCTGATCGGTCCTTTCAGGTTTTTACGGAGGCTTCATTCCATAGGCATGATTGATTAAATCATTGGCCATTGGCAACTGGTTCAACCCCGAGGCGGGGGCTGGGGGGTGGGACTGAACGTTCCAACCCTCCAATCACACAGTTGGTTCTCCTGACAACCAGCCCCCATCCTTAGGTGCATCCAAAATTCACTTATTAATCTAACAAAGGACACGTTTATCACTCTCATCACTTAGGAAATTCCAAGAGCGTTAGGAGCTCTGTGCCAGAATGGGACCAAAGATCAAATATATATTTCTTATCATAAATCATAATATAAATCACATTTTATGTCATATTTAAATCTGTCACAACAGATTTCTTGAGATTCTCAGAGGGCTCTGATTTGCAAAAGAGATCAAGATTGGACATTCTTGAGTTACTCAAATCTTGCCAGCTCCTTAAAACCTCCCAAAACTCTTGCAGTTTTCTCCTAGGTTGGAGGTTCTTTTAACATATTTCTGGGGTTTGAAGGAATGTTCAGGAAGCTATTTCAAACCAGGTGCTGCAGCCACCAGAGCCTCAGAGAAGAATCCTTGAAGATGGTTGTAGAGAGCAAGATGGAATCACTCACGTCAAAGAGTGAGTCATGTCAAGCAGTGATGTAAGCAGCCAAGGGCGTTGTAGTTAAGACCAGTTATCAGCAAAATCAGCACAGGTTGGCAGCACCTTCAACTGATAACTAGGAAAGCTTTGAAAGCCTGGAAGAACCGAGAGCTAGTAATCACCACAACCAGGGGAAGTCTGCAAAGGCCCAAGACTGATTGAATTCCTTTAAAAAGGGAGCATTTTGGCAGCCACCCGTCGGACTCTCCAGACGCTGACCTGTGCCCTATGATGCATTTGAAAGGCAGCTGTCCCGGAGGCTGTGCCCCATTGACCTCTGAGCAGAACAGAGCTCCTCCACCCCGCAATGAGAGCTGAGCCAGACTGCACCTGATCCAAGTCTCACCTCCCCCGCACTGCACTCATGGACTCACTGCACGTTTGGATCGTTAACTTCTTACCCCTTATCGTGTCTTGTTTGTCATGTGACTTTGTCTTGTGCTTGCTTTGTGTGACCTGTAGGAAGCCAAGTTAAATGGGTAGTGAAATGTCATTGACTTTGGAATCCTGGATCTGCTTTACAATTACGCTAACCTTGCTTTATGACTGGATAAAGCTGACATTGTGGAAAGACACAGCCCTTGTGTGCGCCTTCACAGCACGCTGGTGGACAGTGTACAGATGCCATGGTGTGGGTGGCTGGGGGTGGAATACACCTGGAAAGACAGACAGACTCTTCCAAAAATCCTAAAGCAGATTCATTCACCCCAGAAGGGCTCATGGAGCACACTGCCAAGTAACTGGTCCCAAAATGTTCCTTTGACAGAACAGAACCCTGGCTTTGACAAACATTCGATACAATGTGTTTTATTTATTTATTTATTTTTAAGATTTTATTTATTTCTTTGAAAGAGACAGAGATAGAGAGAGCAGGAGCGGGGAGGAGGGACAAGCAGGCTCCCCACGGAGCAGGGAACCCGATGCGGGGCTCAATCCCAGGACTCTGGGATCATGACCTGAGCCGAAGGCAGATGCCTAACTGACTGAGCCACCCGGGTACTCCCGGTACAATGTTTTGACGGGAAAGCCCTTACCCGGGAACAGTGGGTGATTAGTTTCTGTCCCAAATCAGAGCACTGACAAGGTGTCTGAGCATAGTAAGCAAAGGAACTGATCTTTCTCCCCTGGAGTTCCACCCCGTTTGGGCAATCCCGTGGTGGCTGGATTGCCAGGGACAAACGTTCAGGAGTAACCAGAGTCTGAGGCACACCTGAACACTACCGAGATTTCCTCAAATCAGATCAATTGTAGTAAGATATACGTGACATGAAATTTACCATCTTAGCCATGTTTAAGTATACAGTTCAGTGTAAGTATTTTCCCAGCACTGTGCAACCATTATCACCATGCATCTCTGGAACTTTTTCATCTTGCAAAACTATACCCATTAAACTCTGACTCACCATTTCGTCTTCCCCCCCAGCCCCTAGCAACCATAATTCCACTCTTTCTTTTTTTTTTTTTTTAAGATTTTATTTATTTATTCATGAGAGACACAGAGAGAGAGAGGCAGAGGGAGAAGCAGGCTCCCAAGGAGCAGGGAGCCCAATGCGGGGCTCGATCCTGGGACCCTGGGACCATGACCTGAGCCGAAGGCAGACGCTTAACCATCTGAGCCACCCAGGCGCCCCATAATTCCACTCTTTGATTCTAGGAATTTTACTATTTTAGATACCTCATATAAATGGAATCACGCAGTATTTGTCTTTCTATGACGAACTTATTTCATGTAGCATAATGTCCTCGAGGTTTTTTTATTTATTTATTTGTTTATTCGAGGGAGAGAGAGAGAGAGAAACAGCATGAGAGGGGAGAGGGTCAGAGGGAGAAGCAGGCTCCCCGCTGAGCCGGGAGCCCGACACGGGACTCAATCCCAGGACTCCGGGATCATGACCTGAGCCGAAGGCAGTCGCCCAACCAACTGAGCCACCCAGGCACCCAATGTCCTCGAGTTTCATCCATGTTGCAGTGTGTGTCAGAATGTCCTTCCTTTTAAAGGCTGAATAATATTCCATTGTATGTTTACACCACATTGTGTTTAGCCATTCGTCTACTGATGGACACTTGGGCTGCTTCCATCTTTTCATGATTGTGAACAATGCTCCTGTGAACATGGGTGTGCAGACATCTCTTTGAGACCCTGCTTTCAATTGTTTGGGGTGCATACTCAGAAGTGGGATCACTGGATCATATGGTAATTCTATTTTTAAGTGTTTGAAGAGCCACCACACTGATTTCTATAATGGCTGCACCATTTTACATTCCCGGTAACGACGCACAAGGATTGCAATTTCTCCACATACTCACCAACACTTGTTACTTTCTGCATTTTTTTTTTTAAAGATTTTATTTATTTATATGAGAGAGAGAATGACATAGAGAGCATGAGAGGGGGGAGGGTCAGAGAGAGAGGCAGACACTCCCTGCTGAGCAGGGAGCCCGACGTGGGACTCGATCCTGGGACTCCAGGATCATGACCTGAGCCGAAGGCAGTCGCTTAACCAACTGAACCACCCAGGCGCCCCCTTTTTTTTTTAAAGATTTTATTTATTTATTTGAGAAAGAGAGAATGAGAGACAGAGAGCACGAGAGGGAAGAGGGCAGAGGGAGAAACAGACCCCCTGCTGAGCAGGGAGCCCGATATGGGACTCGATCCCGGGACTCCAGGATCATGACCTGAGCCGAAGGCAGTCGCTTAACCAACTGAGCCACCCAGGCGCCCCAACTTTCTGCATTTTTTATAGCAGGCATCCTAATGGGTGTGAGATCCAGAGGAACAGCTTGTACCCGTGTCTCCCTTGCGTAAGTTACTCAGATCAGTAATGCCATCCAGCCGCCTGTGTAAAATCTATCTGTATTTGGGACCTGACAGAGTATGGAAATAAAGGCTAATACTGAGAGGAGCCATTAAGTGGAGACTCCAGGAGCCATGCATATCTCAGAACATTGCAGCACGGACCAAGTGTGATCCCGTGGCAGACACTGCCTCTTACCCACCTGATAGCCATGCCCCCTTTCCTTCTTACCATAGAACACCAATTTTGTATGGGAAAGCGGTGTGACAGTGAAAAACTACAAATTCCAGTCTCATTCACAGCTAGAAACGGCCAGTTCTGGCTAAGGAAAAGCCAAGGTTGTTAGATGAGGCATCTGGGAAAATCCTTTGAGAGGGGGCTGGCACGTGCCTTTTGCTCTTAGCTTGGACCCTTCTTTCTGCCTAGAATGGAAACACCATATTGAAGGTGGAGCAGTTACTATGGGCCCACAAAGAGACAAGCTTGAGACCAAAACACACTTGATAAAGATGACCAAGCAGGAAGATGGAGTTTGGGCCCCCAGTGGCAACACGGAGCTGCTATATCAAGCTTGGATACCCCAACACCAGGTTTTTGATGTGTGAGAAAAAATTAGTTTTCTGATTATTGAAGAAGAAGAAGAAGAAAAAGAAAGAAAGAAAGAAAGAAGAAAGAAAGAAGAAAGAAAGAAAGAAAGAAAGAAAGAAAGAAAGAAAGAAAGAAAGAAAGAAAGAAAGAAAGAAAGAAAGAAAGAAAGAAGAAAAAGAGAAAGGAAAAAAAAAAAACCACACACCATATTTCTACTTTCCACTGTAGAAATTGCTGTTGGGCCCACCAACGGGAGGTCCCATTTTGGTCCTGCCCTGATGTGTCTTGCCCCAACAATCCTTGTTCCAAACCTTTCAGAGAATAGTAGGACAGAAAAACAAGAAGGTTAAAAATAGATGGCTCTGCAGAAATTCAGCGGCTTATTATTGGCTCAACCTCTGCAGTAAAAGATAATTTTTTATTATGTTATGTTAATCACCATACATTACATTATTAGTTTTTGATGTGGTGTTCCATGATTCATTGTTTGTGCATAACACCCAGTGCTCCATGCAGAACGTGCCCTCTTTAATACCCATCACCAGGCTAACCCATCCCCCCACCCCCCTCCCCTCTAGAACCCTCAGTTTGTTTTTCAGAGTCCATCGTCTCTCATGGTTCATCTCCCCCTCCAATTTCCCCCCTTCATTCTTCCCCTCCTGCTATCTTCTTCTTCTTCTTCTTCTTTTTTTTAACATACAATGTATTATTTGTTTCAGAGGTACAAGTCTGTGATTCATCAGTCTTACACAATTCACAGCGCTCACCATAGCACATACCCTCCCCAGTGTCTATCACCCAGCAACCCCATCCCTCCCACCCCACCCCCCCCACTCCAGCAACCCTCAGTTTGTTTCCTGAGATTAAGAATTCCTCATATCAGTGAGGTCATATGATACATGTCTTTCTCTGATTGACTTATTTCGCTCAGCATAACACCCTCCAGTTCCATCCACGTCGTTGCAAATGGCAAGAGCTCATTCCTTTTGATGGCTGCATAATAGTCCATTGTGTATATATATACCAGATCTTCTTTATCCATTCATCTGTCGATGGACAAAAGATAATTTATTTTTAAGGAGAAAGAAAGAAAGAAAGGGAGGAAGGAAGGAAGGAAGGAAGAGAGAGAAAGAGAAAGAGAAAGAAGAAAGAAAGAAAGAAAGAAAGAAAGAAAGAAAGAAAAGGAAGAAATCTTTTCCTGTAGAAGAGTTTTGCCACCATCCCTGGAATGCAGACATGATGCAGGCCTTAATTAAAATCTGCACTCTCGCTTGGCCTTGCTGCAGCTGGGACGCCAGCTCTGAGGGCGAGGAAAGCCAAATCTTTGCCCTTTGTGGGACACCCTGCCTCCATGGGTTCCCGTGGCACCGCAGCCAGCAGCTGGGTGGACATGAGGAGGGGAGAGGTGCCCTCAGCCCCATCACTGCGTAAACTGAGGCTTCCTTTGAGGCCCTCCCAATTTAAACACACAGGACCAGAACCACTGGAAGCAAGGAAAGCATCTTCCCCAGCTCAGGAGAGCATGAGAGAACTTGGCATCTTCACTGAGGGGTGCGCGAAAGGACACACATAAGAAATGTTTGAAAACCACAAAATCAGTGAATGCTACCAAGTAATGTGCTCACTGACCGAGGGTACTCCCAGGAACGTGTGGCCAGTCGGTTCAGCCATATCCCAGGGAAGTGTGAAGATGGGAAACCCTCCAAGGAAACCCCAACTTCCTCCTGCAGGGCCTTTACCTCCACTGGTTTTAGTTCCCACGGCAAAGCCTGCATTCCATTAAGGATCCAGCCCTGTCTGGGTCTAGGAACTCCTATGAGGCTCCTAGTCCATCCCCAGTGGGTTTCTCTGGGCATTGGCCTTAGAGCGGTGGGCAGGCTTCCTTATGTGGGAGGGGGGTCAAGGCCACAGGGAGCCCAGGGTCTCAGCTCCTCCCAGGGAGACCCCCAGGAGAAGGGGTCTTATAAGGCCCCAGGACTGTCCTGTTTGGGTTATGTGCCCACCCATCAGGCACCTCGCTGTCACTACCTCGGGCGACAGGCCCACTGCCATTGGCAAGAGGCACGGGATTCTGTGATTGTAGCTCTATCAGAATGCAGAGACATGGACAGTGGGAGAGAGCCAGTCTCCCCCCAGAGGACTGTAACCAGGAGGGGGTGGTGTGTGTATGGGAGGCAGTTGGGTGCCAGGCTTTGGTGGGGGAATGAAACATTGATCCTTTGGCTGTAATCTCAGGCAGAGGCCAGCAGAGGGGGATGTTGTGATTTTCTGGGATTTGTGGGGTCCTCTGCCCAGAGACAAGACTTGAGAAGCCCAATCTATGCCTGGCTGGGACGATTCTGTTGGTGGTATTAGGGAGGAAACGTTTTCATCTACGCTTCAAGGTTCTAGTGGTCCAAGAATTAAACTGACAGATTAACAAGAGAAAATCAGATATAATTATGGACATGTGGGGAGTCCACATAAACACAAGATTCCAAAGACAGTCAGGCAGAACGTGGAATACACGTCGTCCTGAACTAAGGAGAAGTGGGTAGGGGTCTGGGCTTCAAAGAAAAGGAAGACAATTCATAGGAAGATGAAAAAGAGTAAAGGCTTGGTAAACAAATGTTTGCTGGGGCCCCTCAGGAACAAGGAGACATAGAGAGGAACTGTAACAAACAGACTGCTGAATTCCTCCCGGTCCACCATCCCCAGTTCACACCATCCTGTGGTTCTCTATGGTGATAGCCCCCTTCCTGGTACAGGTCCTCTACCTATGTACTTTTAGGCAGTGAAGGGGAGGGCCAAATTTCTTCCTAAGTCTTTTGTGCCTTGATCATTTTCAGCTCAAAATAATTTTTTTTTTTTTAAGATTTTTATTTATTTCTTTGAGAGAGAGAGGGAGCACAGAGGGAGGGTGAGAGGAGAAGCAGGCTCCCTGCTGAGCAGAGAGCCCGATGCAGGGCTCTATCCCATGACCCTGAGATCATGACCTGAGCCGAAGGCAGATGCTTAACCCACTGAGCCACCCAGGTGCCCCAGCTCGAAATAATTTGTAAGCAAAGTGGTACATCTTGGGGCGACTTGTTCTGAACCCCTACAGTGGTGACCTGGGGTGAGTGGCAGAACAGCCCAACCCAGCACCCCCCTGCCCAGGGGGCTGTGGGGCGGGCAGACCGAAAGCCACAGACCCACAAGCCTCCTGCCTGGTCCACTTTCCAATGACATTTTGCCCAGAGAGAGACATTTCCTTGTTCTCTGCTCGCCATCTTGGCAGCCAGGCATTCTGGAAAAGCGCTAGAAAATACCATGGTAGGCTTAGGAGACTCTTTAAATAAGCGCTCTTTTTAGAGCACCCAGGATGTGAGCAGTGAGTCCGGGTTGTGAGCATCATGCTGAGGTTCAGAGTGCTGACCTTGCAGAGAGGCCTGGATTTAACCCCCCAAAATGCCATTACCGTCTGTGTGTGCCTGGGTCTGTTGCTTTACCTCTCTGTGCTTGTTTCCTCTCTCCAAATGGATATAATAATAGTACCTGCCTTAAAAGGGTGAGAGGAGGAATAAATCAAACAACATATTCTAGCATGCTTGGCATAGTACCTGGGACAAAAGCGCTCAGCAAATATTACTATATTATTGGGTCTCTAACACAAACCACACATTAATACCTTATTTATCTGACTGCACATAAATCAGTCTTCCAAATATTTGCAGCTGGCCCCGTCAGGCACGAGTGCTTTTTTTTTTTTTTTTTTTAAGATTTTATTTCTTTATTTGACAGAGAGAGAGCACAAGCAGGGGGAGTGGCAGGCAGAGGGAGAGAGAGAAGCAGGCTCCCCGCAGAGCAAGGGAAGCCCAATGTGGGCCTCGATCTCAGAACACCAGGATCATGACCTGAGCCGAAGGCAGTCGCTTAACCAACTGAGCCACCCAGCGCCCAGGCAGTGGTGCCTTTAGGTCCCTTGTGGGCTCCCTGTCCTCTTAAGCAACTTTTCCCATTGACCTGAGGACCTAGGGACACCAAGCAGTGTAAGAAGTGAATTCAGTAATGAATTCAGCAGGGACTCTGTTTGACTGTTGGGGAACTTTTGGAGGGCTGATTTCCCAGTTCTCACTTGTGTTTGAGACATGGGACTCTGCCAAGGGAATGGATAAGCAAGGACTCTTGTCTCTCAAGAGAGATGTGCAAACAGATGTAGCTAGATGGATCCACACCGTACATACGTACACACACGTGGTCTCTGACAACATTTACCGAAATGAAGAACCAACACCCACTCTGCCCTTCTGAACCCACATTGCTCTGTAAGCAGTGGTAAGCAGACACACAAGCAAAACTCTAAGGTCAAAATGTTACAGGATTTTTTTCTCCGTGGCTGCCTGTGGTTCTTGGTCACGCCACTTCAAAGAATGAAGAGGTAGACCAGACAGAGTGGTGGTGGGCAGCAAAACAAGATTTATCGAGCGATAGCAAAGTGATAGTGCAAAGCTCCCGAGGAGGGAGGGGACCCGAGAGGGTTGCCACTCAAGTTTCTAAGTCTAGGGGTTTTTAGGGGCTTGTTGGCAGGCTGTTTTAGTCTGATTAACCCTCCCTGTGCCTGTCATCCAATCAGGTTTCTGTCACATGGAAAGGGTGGAGGGCTTCTTCCAGGGTGATGTAAAATCCTTTTTAAGGGTGGTTTCCTGTTGTGGGCGCCTGGGTGGCTCAGATGGTTAAGCGTCTGTCTTCAGCTCAGGTCCTGATCTCTAGGTCCTGGGATTGAGCCCCATGTTGGGCTCCCCGCCCAGTGGGGAGTCTACTTCTCCCTCTGCCTCTCTGCCCTGCTCATGCTATTTCTCTTTCTCTCTTTCTCAAATGAATTAAACAAAAAAAAAAAATCTTGAAAAAAAAAGGGGGGAGGGATGGTCCTTGTCTCTGCCTGCCTGCCTTCCAATTATCCTTCATCAAAAACATCTTCTATGAACCCAGAAGAGAAGAAAGTAGGCCAGAAACTAAGGAAAGCAGAAAGCCCTTAGGACAGAGATTTTCAATCTCAACTGCATTTCAAGATCATCTGGGGAGCCTTAAGAAAGAATGTCCATGCCTGGCCCCACAGAGACACCGAGTTGATTGGTCTGGGGTGGGGGCTGGCCTTGGTGTCTTTTTAAAACTTCCCCAGGTGATCCTAATATGCAGGTAGGGTTGACAATCTTGCTTTAAGGTCTAGCGTCAGCCTAAAAACACTCTGTAGTTCCACTTTTCTACAGGGCCTGGTAGTGTTCATATTAGGGGTCTGTCTCCATAAACCAGTATCTGCATGTTAAAAGTTCACTTCCTTGAGGGAAGTAAATTGGCCATTTACCACTTAATGCTCACATGTTCCTCACACCCAGTTGAGTTCCAGGTCAATGAAGGAAGGAAGCTGGGGAAAGGGGAAGTAGAGAATGTTGGGGAGGGGACCTGGGCAGGGTGTGCCCCAGCCACAACTCTAGAGTCTAGGACAATGTTTTTAACTGGTCAGCCCAGACCATTACATCTAAACTTCCATCCACTGAGCAGCCATAGTTGGGGACCACTGATTTAGGGGGAGAAAGTCACCAGGAAGTAGACTGGTAATGAAAGAAGATATTGTTGGAAAATAAAAAGTTTTCCCCTACCCTCTTATGTCAAGTGATGGAGGCCTATGAATTAAAGAGACAAATGACCGCTTAGCAAGAGCAAAGAGAGATTAATCATGTACAAACAGGAGTACACACACACAAAACATGACTGAAGGAGGTAGTTGGAATTTGGTGCTTCTATGCCACTAAATAGAGAAGGGAGGGGGGAAGAAGGTACTCTTGGAAAAAACAAATGACTTCTTAACAGGGGAAGTAGGAGAGAAAGGGCACTCATGGGAAAACAAACGACTTTTGGGAAAGATAAACAGGCTCTTAGGAGAGCAGATGGGAGATGTGATATTGTGACAATGTCTATTTAGGTGGGATGCTGATTTTTAGTCTCTAGTGATAAGAGTCCATCCTCCCTTGTTGCTCCCGTGGAGGGAATTTATGACGATTGGGTTACAAAGGTAGCAGAAGATGCCGCCCCAAAACAGGCCACTTTGTCATAAGGATTATTTTGAGCTGAAGGCAACTGAGAAAAAGCAGAGACAAGACAAGCTCTCTGCCCTCCCCCTATTCCCCTAAAAGCAGAACATATATTTACAAAGGTGTCCGTCCTCCCCTCTCTACTGGGAAGGACAAAACTTCATCACAGGGGACAACTGTAGACCCTTATGAGCCCAGACATGGCCCCAGAGGAAACTACCTTACAAGCTTACTGACTAGCCCTTACCTTCCACTAATCTCCCCCATGGATTTGCCTCCCCACAATTCACTGCTCCGGAAACTCAGCCTTTTTCCTTTGTCTTGTCATTTTTTATTTCACTTGTATGTGGAATCTAAAAAGAAAGAAAAAATGAACAAACAAAAATAGACTCAAAGACAGAGAACAAACTGGTGGCTGGGGGAGGGGAAATGAATGGACTAGATAAAGGGGATTAAGAGGTACCAACTTCCAGTTGTGAGACAAATAAATCATGAAGATGAAAAGCACAGCTTGGGGGATAGAGTCAATAATATTGTTTGTATGGTGACAGACGGTGGCTACACTTATCATGGTGAGCACTGAGCAGGGCACGGAACTGCCGAATCTCTAAGTTGTACATCCGAAGCTAATCTACCATTGTCTGTCAATTATACTTCAATAATAAATAAAAATCACAAAATAAAATAAAAATGTATTGTTCTTTCATTAAAATGCTGCATAGCCAAGTTCTAACCTACCCCTTTGAGTTACTAATCACTGAGTGCCCCCACCCTCCCCAGTGTATGTGGGTGAGCTTCATGCTAACAAACTTCTATTTGTTTTTCCTTTGTTTATCTGTCTTGTTTATCAAATCTGTTGTTTATCTTATCAGTCCAACTGACAGGGCCCCAGACAATGAACCAAAGACGGGTAGAGGGAAAACAGTTTTTCCTTCCCTTCAAGTTCTTTTGAGGCTGGGCTTTTAGATGGATAAGGCAGATCAGAAAAACACGCAAACAAATGGAACAACCTATTCTCAAACAACTTCAGCTCCAAAGGGTTTTGATGTCCCAGTGGTGAATTCTGGATCACTTCAATATGAAACCCTTAACCTCTCTGAGACCTGGGCCTGTGTTCTGGGAAAATGATAGAAAATTTCTTCTTCTCGTCCTGTACCCCAATTCTCCAAGATAGCAGCCCTGGGGCCATAAGAGAGCTCTAGTGGGCCAGGCCTGTTCACCGTGCCACCACGGATTAACCAGCTTCTAGGAGAGGCACACCCAAGTCAGAGCAGGAAACTCTCCCGCCCCCCATCCCCAAAAGCTTGGAAAACACAAGGGGAGAGAGTTTGGAACATACTACCTCCATGGTTAGGAAAACCTTTTTATACCTACAAATAAATACGTAAATGTGTAATATACACCTTAGGAAGTTGGAGTTTGGGGGCCTTCTCGGTCCCTACCACGCACTTGTCACCCCACCACCCCCACAGAGCACATCAGCAGGTCTTCAGACTGATAAAAGTTGAGAACAGCGGTTCTTTGATGGGGTCAATGGTTTAGCCCAGGGGTCACCAATCATCAGGGGAGGCAGAACTGGGAGAGCTTTTTGCAATGAATGTCTAGGAGTCCCCACACAAACGTGTACTTTTCTCAATCAAGAAACTATCATGTAGGACTCTGAAAATTTTTTGGAGTTATAAAAATGCCCTGGTTTATACCCATCGAAATAGCAAATTTTAACAAAGAGGATAAAATCAGACGTCGACAAGAATGTGGGGAGACCGAAGCTGACGCAGCTGCTGGCACTGGTAGGCACCCAGGACTCATTCTGGGGAGCGACAGGCACATTGAGCAAATTCAAGTACATACCTGGGCTTCGTGCCCCGGCATCTTGAGAACAGGTCACGCGCATTTGCTAAGTTATTTGAGAACATTCAGTTCTGCCAGAAAAATGGGAAGGATGAAACTCAGAAGGTGTTGAGTATAGAGCGATAGGACGTAACAGACAGACCAAAAGATGGTACTATGAATATAGACAGAAAGGGGTTGAAGGAGCAGAAGATGCTAGCTATTCCTGGTATGTTACATTTCCCCAGGGGCACAGACCGTTTCTAAACCTAGATACACACAAAGCTTACAAGGCACCTGATTCTCATAATCTTGATGGGGCTTCCCACCGGTGACCCATTCTGCCCCAGGGGTCCTCTGCCAGAGAAAGCCCAGGGTTGTTTGTCAGACTCTTGGTGAGTTACAGCTGGGTCAGGCCCACTATTCCTTTGACTCTAATTGAGCAAGGGTATGTGTTAGTTAGCCCCAGGGCACCTTCTGTCTGCTGGGCCCCTTGCTCAAACCTCAACTCTAGCCGGTATAATTCACCTTCAGTAGAAAAGGCTAATGTCAGGGAGAGAGAGAGGGGGAGAGATAAGACAAATGAGCATTGCATAGTCAGGATCCAGGTAGTACATGCCTTCCAGCCTTCTCACACCCTGTCCTAGGTAGGTTGACGCACTCCATCTCTTCCTGTCTTCTTTCTGTGTGCTTTCAATTGATTTAATACTCCCTGTGATGCGGGCATCCTAATTTGGTCTGTGAACCTTTCTATTTGGTGATCTTTGGCTCAACATGCTTGGTAGTGTACTTGGAGGTTTTCATGGCATAAAGGTAATTCCTCATACAACAGAACATGAATCAAGATATTCATCAGTGTGGCTGGCAGGGGGGCGGGGCTCTGCAGTGACCTACTGCTCATCATGGAGATCAATACAATGCAGTGGAGGAGCAGAATACAGCACTCTGTATTCTCCTCAACCAGGAGCATTCGAGCTTTTTTTACTGAGACCCACAGTAAGAAATACTTCTCCCATCGTAATTCATAACTATCTATCTGTCTGTCTATTTTGAAAAAAAAAATTCACGAAACAATATTTCTCCCCCAGCTGTGCGCACTCTCTCTCTCAAATAAATAAATAAATAAATAAAATCTTAAAAAGAAAAGAAATAGGGAACAGAACAAGATTTTTTTTTTAAAGATTTTATTTATTTATTTGACAGAGAGAGAGAGACAGAGAGAGAGGGAACACAAGCAGGGGGAGTGGGAGAAGGAGAATCAGGCTTCCCGCTGAGCAGGGAGCCTGATGCAGGGCTCCATCCCAGGACCCCGAGATCATGACCTGAGCCAAAGGCAGACGCTTAACAACTGAGCCACCCAGGTGCCCAAAACAGAACAAGATTTATAGCCCAATGCCACTTAGGAAAGCCAAAAGCACGCATTTGCGTGCACGCACACGCACACAGATCCGCACGTAGTTAAGGATACATAGCAAACACATTAAAGGGGGTGCCAATAGGGAAATGAACAAAAAAGAAGGTAAATGCCAAACGGATCTTGAGTGCAAGGATCATGCCACTGTGCCATGCTCGGAGCAGAATGGTTGACTGTACCCTCAACCGGGGTCTGACAAAACAGAACTGGGGTGGGAGAGTAGGTCTCTTGCTGGAAAAGTTGGAGAATCACATAAATCCCCAGAAATACATAGATTTAGAATTCTTGAAATGCATTAATAAAATCAGTTTATAAGGGTCAGAGACAAAATATCATCCAGGGCACACTGGAAGTGAGGAAGAAGGGTCCCTTCACCATCGACAAGGAGATGCCCTCTGAAAAGGAGGCGATGGGCTTGGAAGCTTGCACAGAGGAGAATCAGAGGCATGATTGGTCAGTATATATACCCTGCCTTGCTCCCATCCCTTCCTTACCCACAGCCTCTGCTGCCCAGGAGGCCATATCTTGAATCATGTGACCCTGTCCCCAGCCCTTGGTCACAGCTTTTCTGGACTGGGTTAACCCCTAGCCCCAGAGTAACCAGCACTAGGCTGTCAGGTTCCCTTTAAACTAAGCAGCTTGGCACTCCTGGACTAAGGGGATTCTGTCTCCAGATCCTGAGCACAAATGGGAGACATCACTGCCGTAAGAGTGAGAACGGCTGCAGGACAGTCATGAATTTGGGCAGGAGAGGCTGGGGTGGGTCTCAGGCAGGCCAGAGTTACAGGGAAACAAAGCCAGGGCCACACAAGAGAAGGCAGTGGTGGTGGGATAGAAATATGTAGACACTGAAAACACGACTGGGTTACTTTACGAGCACAACACAGAGCTGGGCTGGCTTACACACTGAAACTACGCGGAGGGCCAGGCAGGCAACACACAGGAGTGGGCAGAGCCCGGGGTAAGATCGGTGGGGCCGGCAGAGCACCGTCTGTCCAAAGAACATCCGCCCAAAGTGGCCATCATTCCCACATGGGAGAAGGACCCTCAGGGTTCCAAGGTGGTGCATTTTCTAGAAAAGCCAGAAATCAAGGATTTAGTAGAAAGCTTCCCAATTTTTTTTTTAAGATTTTATTTATTTATTTGAGACAGAGAGAATGAGAGAGAGAGCACATGAGAGGGGGGAGGGTCAGAGGGAGGAGCAGACTCCCTGCAGAGCAGGGAGCCCGATGAGGGACTCGATCCAGGGACTCCAGGATCATGACCTGAGCCGAAGGCAGTCGCTTAACCAACTGAGCCACCCAGGCGCCCAAGCTTCCCAATTTTTGAATTGACATTTTTTGCTTTTAATTAGAAAACACTGCAGGTGAAACGTGTCCACGGATGGAGGATGGTGAGCAGCCAGTCCACAGAGTCCATTGCCCCTCTCCTGGGGACACGATCTTCCCCTGGTGAATTCCCTAGAGATTGTTGTCTCCCTTATCACTCCTCCCAGATCCTTTGACCCAGCCAGTTTTTCTTGTAAACATCAAATCTAATAACCTGGGCGGAGGGGTAGTTCCTGGGCTTCCCCAGAGCTTAGGCAAAGCCCTGTCTAAACCATTTAATTCCCCCTCGTCATCAGTCTGTGCTCACCAACCATTCCTGCGGCCTAATCTTGATTTCTGGGCACTTTGATCTCAGTGGGGTGCCCTGATTAGGGAAGAACCCCACGCTTTTCTCAGGGCTGGGCTGGCAGGCTGCTCTATACAACCTCTGAGTGTACTTGGTTAGCAGGGGACCGCCCCCAAGACACCTGCTGCCTCAGAGTATGCCCACAAGTCCGGTGTCCCGGTCTGAAAAGAAGGTGCTAGAAGTGTCCCCAGCACAGGTATGAAGTCTGCCTGGAAATCTTTGGGTCCCGGTGCCCTGGAGGCCTCCCATCGCAAGGAAGGACTTGCTTTAGAAAGCAGAGAACCCATAGAAAGGTCGCCATCAGAAGTCCCATCGACATCACCCCCCACCACCTTCAAAACGCATGTGCATTTGTGTGTGTGTGTGTGTGTGTGTGTGTGTGGTTCCTGCTTCATTCACTCATGGCTCCGACCACAGCCAGGTCTCCCCACTAACCCCCAGCAGAAGCTGGTGCCATGGGACTTGCTAAAGCTGCAGAGTTAATATTACACCTGCGGCCTGCCTGGAAGGAAGGAGGGACAGAGGCGAGCCCCTCGGCCCCCAGCCGCACTAGAATGCGGTAAACAAGGTCTGTGTGTCGCAACCGTGGCGCCCGCAACAGACGGGGAGGTCAGAATGCGGGGCTGGAGTGCAGAGCCGAGGAGGCAAAGGGCAGGTGGAGGCCTGGTGTGGAGGCAGCTGGGAGAAGAGGGCGACCCAGTGGGTGAAGGCAGGACAGTGGGGAGGAGGCGCGGAGGGGAGAGGGGAGAGGTGGCGGGTGGTGCTGTTCTGTCTCCAAGGCCAGAAAGCAGGCAAGAGCTGGAGAGGTCCGAAGTACAAGGCGAGCTGCAGGCAGGCTTAGTCATCAGCTTGCAAGCTGCCCTGTGACCCGTGGCGCTCCTGGAAGACTCCCTTAGTGCCTTCGAGTCTCTGGAGTGTCTGCCGGTCTTATGCCTTAGATCAGGAGTCCCTGACCCCTAACCCCAACCCCAACCCCTCAAGGGAGAAAACTCTAGGGCAGGGATCTCCCTCCGCAGGCTGAAGCTCCCTAACAGCAGGACTGGAGGGTCTTCTCCCATCTAAGCGTCCCTGGGGTCGGGGACACTGGATAGTCCAGACCACAGAACGTCAGGCACGTGTATGCCAAGCAGTCTGCAGGGTACTTCACAGCAGTTGCCTCATGTGACCCTCATGACACCAGGAGGGGTAGTTTCCCCATCTGACATCAAAGGGAGGCTTCCAGAAGGGAAGTGATGGGCCCAGAATGCATCTGAAGACTGGTCCATCGCTCTGTGCTCTGCGAGCTTTACTGAGGGTCCCTATTTTTGGGACTGGGCATGCAGCAGTGAGAGACAGTCCCAGCCCTCAGGGGGCTTCTGGTATTTTAGAGGGGAAGGCAGAAAATCCAAGAAGCAAATAGAGAAGCTGAGCTAATGATGAAGAGCATACAAAGGTCATAGAGAGGGGCAAGTGTGTGTGGGGGGGAGGCTGCTACTCAGGCTGGGAAGTCAAGGGAGGCTCCAGCCCAGCCCAGCAGACACCCCTGCCCAGCAGACACCCTAGAAGTAGGGAAGTGGGAGGGCCTCCCGCACAGAGGGAGCAGGGAGCACAGAAGCCCTGAGACCAGCTGGAGCTTCCTGCCCTGGGCCCGAGTGGCAAGCCGGCAAGGGGAGCTGGACCTGAGCACGGAGGGGTGGGCAGGGATCAGATAACTCCAGCCTCATGGGCTTTGGGGAAAGGGGATGGGAAGCTGCAAGAAGGAATAGAGGAGGCGGGAGTGGAAAGAGGGAGTCCAGGTAGGCTAGTCCACAGGCATCAGGCTCAGAGATGACAGGGCCTATGGTAGGGAGGATGGATTGGACCCAAGGTGTGAGGGACTAGAGAGATGGAGGATGTGGCCTGAACTGGGGAGGCCAGGGAGGGAGCAGAAAAAAAAGGGGGAAGCAGAATTTGACCCTAAAACCCAAGCATTTTACCACTGACAGAGACTTTGTCTTTTTCTTCCCTGTCCCTCATTGGCCAGGACAGTGGTGGGTACAGGGTAGGTATTCAATCAACTCATTGGTGTATTCAGTGAATATTTATTGAGCACCCACTATATGCCTGGCTCTGTCCTAGGCACCAGGGATATACATGGCATGGCAAAGTCCTTGGCCCCTTGGAGCTTACACTATAGAGGGAGAGGGGACGGGCGCATGTGTGCCTGCGTGCTTGTGCGTGCATGTGTGTGGGGGCAGGTTTTAGATGTGGTGGTCATGGTAAGCTTCCCTGAGCAGGTGATCTCTAAGCCCAGACCTCAAAAGAGTGGGGTGGGGGGGCGCCTGGGTGGCTCAGTCGGTTAAGCATCTGCCTTCGGCTCAGGTCATGATCCCAGGGTCTTGGTATCCAGCCCCAGGTCAGGGTCTCTGCTCAGTGGGAGTCTGCTTCTCCCTCTGCCTGCGGCTCTCCCTGCTTGTAATCTCTCTCTGTGTCAAATAAATAAACAAATACATAAATCTTAAAAAAAAAAAAAGGAGTGAGGTGGGGAGCCTTACATGTGAGTATCTTGAGGAAGTACATTTCAGACAGAAAGCAACAAGTAACAAAGGCCCGGAGGTGGGGGAGTGCTTGTTGACCAATCATTTACTTGTTGATTCATTAATCAGTACCTGTGTCTCTGCCTTGGAAGTCTCTGAGAACAATGCCTGTGTCTTTTCCACCAAAAGAATGGTCAGAAGGGCAGAATGGGAACCAATTTCTTCCTTTCTTTATGCCATCCCTCTTTTCCCAGCATGGGCCAGGCCTAGAAACAGGGAAGTGGGATGGACCGGGATTGAAGTTGTCACATGGTCTGGAGGAAAGGCAGAGAAAGTCAAGGACTAGGGCCGGTTCTGTGCTGTCCCAGAGGCCATCACTCACCCCCATGCTATTTCTGCTTTTAATTCCTGGGGGTCCCACCCAGTCACCCTGCCCCTCGCATCTGGCCCTGCCATGATCCCCATGGCATGGGGAACCCCTCGCCCCTCCAGATAGTCATCCTGGAGAGTTATTTGCCTCTCTCATCATCTCCAGGGATTAAGGGTACTCCAAGGGGGTGCTGTGCGCCCACTCGGCTCCAAGCCCTGGGAACCAAGGAGGTACCTAAGAAACTCTGGGATTCTAGAATGCAAAGGACCAGCCCAGGTGACCAGCTCCCAGACTTGATGCCTGGTTCTCAGCACGAACTCCACCCAGACTCCTGGCTGTGCCTGGGCCTTCCTATGACAACAAAATGACCGTCACTTCCTCCTTATGATGTCCAAGCCATTTCTGCTTCTCCAGCAGTCTTGCTGACGAGACATGTTCTAAATTCCACTGATTCAAGACTTTCTATTCTTACCAAGGAAGCATAACAGGCAATGGATCCCCAAACATGCCTGACCACACACGGAATCTTAGAAGGTGTGTGAAAGCACACGGTGGGGACGGATCAGCCAACCTGACAGTTCTTCCTGATTTCGAGTCCAGGCACTCCGCTCTGGGTCTTGTGAAATTCTTCAGGCCCCAGAAACCCCAGGAAGGCCCTCCCACAGAGCATCCTAGGGCTCTGGAAAGGGAACCCCAACAGGGCTAGGTCCTCTTTTCCTGTGTGAGCCCCTCCTCTAGAGCCCTAGCTTCTGGGAGCCATAAGTGGGGGAGAAGGCAAGTGAGAGCCATGGAGGGAAGCCTCCAGTAGGGAGGGGCCAACCTGGCTGGGCCTGGCCAGCTGCCCTTCGCCTTAGCTCAGTGGTTCTCCAAGCGGGGCTCCCAGACCAGGAGCAGCAACGGTCCCCTGCTGGAAACACACACACACACAGTGGGGCCTTGCCCTCCACCTACTCCATCAGAAATTCAGGGCTGGGGCCCAGCAATAGCTGTTTTAAGAAGTCCCCCCAGGTGATTTTGGTGCAGCATGGTGGGAAGGGGTGAAAGTTAAGCCCAGGCCTGGCTTTCCACTGAACTTCAATATGCGAGGCTGAGTGAGGCCCTCCTGCGCCTACGCCCAAGGACTGGGTTAAAGGATTTTACAGTCTCTCAGCCAGTGATGGGAGTCAGATGAACATCTAACAGGGAGATGCAGACTACCTAACTGTAACTCTCCCCCTTTCTTGCACGGCTCTTGGAAAAGAGAAAAGTGCCCTGGTTTTGTTGTCGTTGTTGTTTTTGTGTTTAGTTTTGTTTCATTCTTAGCATCTGGAAATTCTCTGGTCCAGGAGAAGTGTGGTTATTTGGAATGTCCTTGGGTAAAGTCACAGGGAAGCTGCCTGCCTGCCTAATTGAGCCAAATAATTTAATTGATCCCACTTAGTTACGGAGAAAGAGGATCTTGCTTTATTTTAAGCAGACGTCCCCCTCCTAATCCACACACACTTCCCTACAGCTGAGGAGGGAAAGGAGGGTCTTAGCTGGAATCTGTTGCCCTTGGACCCTCTCCCCACTCCCACTCCTTTTGGGTTGGGACTTTATGGGCTGCCTCCTCTAGAACTCAGGCCCCATCAAAAGTCAAGGAAGAGTTATCAAGAAAAAAAAAGTCAAGGAAGAACAATGACTTTTGTTTTGTCCTGTTTGCCTTTTCAGTGGTCCCTGAGGCCAGGAAGGGAGCCGGTTTGTACATCCCCCTTTGGGGGAGAGAAAACGATGCAAGGATTGCCCCAGGAAGTTCCTCTCCGTTTATACTTACTGAGGGCCTCGCAAGGCCCCGACCTTTCACAGGTATTATTTATTGACCCTGGCTCAGAGACGTTAAACAAGCAACCCAAGGCCACACAGCGGGTGAGGAAGACAGCAGAACCCGGGAGCGAGCGTGCCTCGTCTCTCCGGACCTTACTGCCTCCTTCGGACAAGCTGGGGCTGGAACCGACTCCTCTGGCGCCGGCCTGGCCCTCCCTTGAGGAATAAGCCCCAGGAGAAGTCATCCCCCCAGTTTCGGCAGCAAGGAAGTTAACTCCCGGCGCCGAAGTCAGCCGGATCAGCCCTCCCGCGAGTGCCGGATCCTCCTCCCTCAGACTGTGGGGGACCCTTGCCGGCTCAGGCCTGGTACGCGCCCCCCCTGTCCCGAGCCCTCCCTCCCCGCCCCTGCCCGGGGGCTCCTCCAGGCCGCCAGCGCTGACTCAGCGTAAACCGAGCCGCGAAGGGCGGCGGGGCCAGACGCGCCCGCCCCGGGGCTCCAGTGCTCCGCTTTGATTGCCCCGTCCCTCTCCCCCGCCCTCCAGCCGCCCTGCTCCGCCCCCGGGGAGAGGGCCCGGCCGGGAGCAGGCGCCCGCAGCCGAGCGGCCGGAGGGCTCGAGGAGGAGCGCGCGGCCGAGTCCGGGCGCAGCATGACTGCCATCGCCGTGCAGGTAACTCCGGGGACCCGGCGGGGCGCTGAGCCCGCTGCCTCCGAGCGGCCCGGGGCTCTGCCCCACTGGGGGCGGGAGGGGACTTTGCGCGGAGCACCAGATCCAGCCGCTGGGGAACGCGGGTGCCGGGAGTGCCCCGTCGTGCCCGCCCTCTGTTGCAAGCTTGCGGGGTTCGGAGGAAGGTGGGCCGGAAGCAACTTGGGGGCGCCCCCCCAGTGCTGCTCCTGCGCGCGGTCTCCTTGCGGCCCTGCAAGCACCCGTGCCTCCCAAGCTTCTTGGGTGCATTTTTCTGCTTCTCTTTGGGGGGTCACCAGTAACCGTGGTTAGGCTCACCAAAGGGGCGCCTCCTTTTTAAAAAGGAGAGGCGCGTCTGGGGTGGAGGGATGACACAGTCCACTTGCAAAGTGAGGCATGTCTTATATAACGGGAGGATGCGTCTCCGGGGAAAGCCAGAACTTTCTTGGGCAGGGGCTAGAAAGACCATCTCCCAGACGCGTCTCGGGTGCTGGGGCGGGGACGCACTCGCTGGGGCGCGCGGATACTTATTAGAGAAGGCTGTAGCGAGGGGTTGGGGGGTACCCACATCCCCAAAGGTCTGATTTCTCAGACTGGAGAAAGATGTTTTTGTTGGCTGAGAACCTACCCCGTTCCTGCCCCCTCCCTTCGGGCGCGCTGCTGTCCGAAGGCAACTGGGTGGCGGGACCGCTAGCTACCCTGCGAGCGAGCTTCTCCGCGGAGGCATCTCAGCAGCTCGCCTCGTCCCGACTGGCCCGACCGTCCTAACGATTACAGAGGCTCGTTGGCTTTGCATGCAACTGCCCAAACCCCCGCACCCCAACACTGACTCTGGTAGATGCTGTTCCGCCCACTTGATAGACAAAATAACTGAGGCTCAGAGGTGAAGTAGCCAGCCCACGGCAGCCGGCTAGGCGACATAATCGAGATGCAAAGCAGGACTTCTTGGCTCCGAATCCTACTTGCCCTTTCTACTTTTTACTAACAGGAGAAACCCTACCCGCCGGGCACCCCCCAAGCCCCATCTAGCCAGGACAGAGCCGCTTGGGGGAGGAGGGGCGGGTTGCAGCGAGTCCCTCCTCTTTGTTCTAGATCAGAACCTTGAGTCTTGAGGAGGGAGCGTCCGGGACAGGCCCTGGGAAGAGGGGGACCCACCGTGAGAAGGGTGGGACAGGGTGAGGTTTTCCCCTCCGGAAGCCCCGCGGTCCAGCTGCGGAGAGAGACTTGCAAACAAGGATTTAGAAGACGTGTGGGGAAGTGAGTGCTAAATTAAGAGGTGCAAAATCGGCAGGCTGGATTCACGGGACGGGGGCGTTGTGTGCTGGCCCGGAGGGGAGCGGGGGGTGCAGAAGACTGGTAGCAAGTGAGGGACCTCGTTAGCGTCGGGAGAGGCGGGGGAGGGCCGTGGGGCGCGCGTGGGCGAGAGGAGCTCAAGCCCCAGGCTCTGCCGCGAGGGTGGCGCGCGGCACAGGCTGCCCTGCGGGATGGGCGCCGTCCCTGTCCGACAATCGTCGCTGCTGTTCAGGAGCCCCTTAAAGCCGTGCCAGGGGCTGTTCTAAGATCTTGTGTTAACTCATTCCAACCCCACCCACAATCACCAGGAGGAAGATGCTGTATCTTCCTTCGTAGGCAAGAAAACCCAGAGAAGAGGGATGCATGCATGCCAGAGGACAGACAGCAAAAAGCAGGCTGGCTGGGGTCGTGCAGGCCAACTCTTTAGGAAGCTGGCCAAGAAATTTCTGGTTAATAATGATGGGGGCCGGGGCGCCTGGGTGGCTCAGTCGTTAAGCGTCTGCCTTCGGCTCAGGTCATGATCCCAGAGTCCTGGGATCGAGTCCCGCATGGGGCTCCCTGCTCGGCAAGAAGCCTGCTTCTCCCTCTCCCATTCCCCCTGCTTGTGTTCCTGCTCTCGCTATCTCTCTCTCTGTCAAATAAATAAATAAAATATTAAAAAAATAATAATAATGATGGGGGGCCTGACCTGGGCCTTCCCAGAGTGGGCAGAGTCTGGAGGCATGCATGGGGTGGGGGGGTAATGTTGGGGATATGAGGACTGAATAGTGAGCAGACCCTCTGGGGTTGAGGGGAGCCGGTGGGGTCCTGGGGTGTAGAGGAAAAGAAGACCTTGGCATTGGACTCAGTGGCCCAGGACTGTCGAGTGACCCTGTCTTGGAGATCATAGAAATCATTCAGGTTTAGAGATGGGAAAGAGAAACACATTTTTTCCGCGGAGGAAAAGAGATTAAAGTGCCTTGGCCAAGGTCCCACAGCTGGAGGCGGGCAGGGCAGGGGCAGGACTAGACAGCCTTCATTCCTTCTTGTCCATTGGCCCTCTGCTGACCACACTGCGGCGAGCTGCCCTCCAGAAGGTTTCAGACCCTGGGTCCCTGGAAGTCAGCAAAGCTGCAGGCAGCTTGAGTGTGGGGCAGGGTGGTTAGGAATGAAGACTCCAATATGCATTCATCTTGTTGCTCATATTGTCAGTAGCCCCCAAGCACTGTTATGGACGTGACCTCATTTAATCCTTGGGAGTTTTCTTGGTGATCAGAGAGTTTCCATGAAGCCCTGCGTTGAGGTGGGAGGGGAAAGAAATGAACTGATGTGAGCTGTCTTCTCTTTGATCCCAGTGTGGTGTCTGAAGGGCTGGAGACTAAAGTCCAGTCTGTGCCCAAGGCAGGTGGGACTGAGCGAGGGACAGGATGTACCTGTTCCCTAGGTCCTGGGTCCTGGGTTTCGTGCCTTGACTGGGGCCTTGCATCTGGGGCTCTCCCATTCTAGGACCTTACCAACCAGCTTCTGGGGGCCTCGTAACCTGGCCAGGTAACCTCATGGCACCTGCTGTCCTGCAGGGGTCGCCAACTCCATTTTGTAGATGAGAAACCCAGGGCCAAAGAGATTCAGAAGCCACCCAAGGACAAACACCTTTAATGGTTTGTAGAAGCAGAGGTTTTAAGATTTCTTTAGTCTGTTTCTTAGCAGGAAAGCCTTTTTTTGGTTTGTTTTTTTTGGTTTGTTTTTTCTCTGATGGAATCCAGGACAGACTCCTAGGCCACCAGTGTCTCTAGCAGGTAAGAAGGACCTGTTGTGGTTGAAGTGGGGAAGCGTCCCCTACCCACGCCCCCCACTTCAGCACCTGGAAGCTGCTTAGGAAGCAGGGGGTCACAGTTTGAGAAACCACAGCCAACTCCACTGGGGTGTTCTTTATAACGTCCCAGGCTACCTTTGAGGATGTGAGTTGGGGCCCTGACCCTGCCTCGGGCATCCCTCTGCACTCTACTCCTTTTCCTCACCAGTCATACTGAGCCCCTAACACAAAGGCCCCAAACTTGGAAGGCCCCCGTCAGTATGTATTGGCTGGATGCATCCCATGCCCTGCACATTATACAATTGTCCAGGCAGCCGTAACAGGCTTTACTGTGATTTGGGTGAGTGACCTTGGGGAAGTCATCTGACCTCTGCGTGACATAGTTTCCCTCTTTACACACCCCTGCTAGAGCTCCCTACTCTTATGAACCTCACAGGTTTGAGTAAAATAGGGCCCTGCTTAGGCAGAAGTGCTGAAAGCAAACTGGGTCCTTACTCACATAGCCCTCGGGCTGAAATTTATCAGTTGCTCCTGCTCAGGTGGGCAGGTTAGCAGCCAGCCTGATGTTCCTGCTGGGGCTCCGACCACAGGAGTCTCCCAGGAGCATGGCTTTGCTTTCTGTCCCTAACTGAGAGGTGTTCCCACCGACTGGCCTCTGGAAGCCTCCATTTGCACATGGTACAGGGTGCACCCCGTAGTCCTTGTTCGGTTTCCTGCGCGGTGACAGATGCGCATGAGTTGCCTGCTTTGCTTGCCTCCCAGACTGGGGTGTGACCTGGGCTGCTTCCATACACACTGTAAAGGGGGTAATTTATGACTGGGTAGGAGACTTATTGAGAGGGAGCTTCGGGAAGCAGTGACAGTGGTGACAATGACCATTCATCCCGCGGCTCTGCGCAAGCCGTCACTGAATGCCCAGCTCAAGCTCTGCACCAGGCACCAGGGATGCAGCAGTGCCTGATTGGGAGGCCCTGCCCTCCTGGAGAGCACAGTGTCTGCATGCGATAGGCAATATATAAGTACAAGTCGGAAGGGAATGGATAACTGGTGGTCAGAACAGTGAAGAAAACAGGCCGCCTGACTGGAGGAGGCCTGGTTTGGATGGGGTGGGGGAGGCAGGAAAGATCTCTGAGGAAGGGACATTTCCACGGAGACATGAAGAATGGAGAAAAGGAGGTAGCCTGGAGAAGAACCTTTTAGGCGGAGGGGCCGGTAGGTCTGAGGAAGAAAGTTCTAGGCTTGTCCTTGGGTCTGGAAAGAGGGCTGCTGTGTCTGAGCAAGGGGGCCAGGAAGAGTGTGTTGGGGGGTGAAGTGGGAGAGGGAGGCAGGGCAGAGGGTGCAGGGCTTGGCAGTGGTAAGGAGTTTGACTCTTTGAAGTGTTTTTCTTTTTTTGCTTTCTGGTTGGGGATGGAACCCATGCCTGGGTGGTGTCCTGGCCCAGTTTGCCAGAAGAGACGGGTGGGTGCACCCTTCAGGGCTGAAACTAGAGGCTGAAGGAGAGCCTCAGGGGCCTCTCCACGCCCAAAAGCTGCTAGACAGACACATTGATTGGCGAACTCTGGGTGGGGTTCAGGTTCAGGCTGAGCAAGACTGAAGGGCAAAGTGCAAACATCATTTTCAGTACAGAGGAAAACAAGGTAATAACATATGGAGTCTGGGACACGCAGAACCAGCTGGGTGGAGATTAGGGTAAAACTGAAGTGTACTGGGAAGTCCTGGGAGAAGGGGAATGTAGCCTTGTATTAGCATGCTAACTGAAAAAAAAAAAAAAAAGAATACTAATAATCCGGTGCCCAGATTCTTGCTTTGTGTATAAAGAAACCCAGGGGGTACTGCAAGTTCAAGGTCACACTAGCCAGGCCTGACAAGTTTTCTGAATTCAGAACTGACGAGGATCTGCCAACCTGCTGGTCAAAAGAATTTGGATTTCTTATTCGTGAAGATCATTAAAGAAAGAAGGGTCAGGGAACTTTTCATGCCTGGTGAATAGTTGGATAGTCGGTGCTTCTAGGTCTTGAGTAGAGGTCAGGGAGCAGGTGGAATGGGGGAAAGGCTCCCCAAGGGAGTGGGTCTGTGCTGAAAGGTAAGGAGGAGTTGGGAAGGAAGCTCCTTGCAAAGGTGGGCATTCTGGGCCTCGAAGGAGACTGCAGCAGAAAAAAAAAAGGCTTTGGGAAGCCGGGGGCATGGACAAGGATTTCCCCTAAAAAGGTTGGAGGGGTGGAGGAGGGCCCTGCCTGACATGCCCTCCGTGGTGTCTTCCAGGCCCAGAGGCTGCTGGCCCAGAGGAGGCCCCAGCGGCCCTTCTTGGAATCCTTCATCCGGGCCCTCATCATTGTGTGTGCTGCCTTGGCCTTGGTCCTCTCCTCCGTCTCCGTCTGCGATGGCCACTGGCTGCTGGCTGAGGACCGCCTCTTCGGGCTCTGGCACTTCTGCACTTCGTCCAACCAGACGGGGACACACTGTCTCAGAGACCTGAGTTGGGCCCACGTGCCCGGGCTGGCCGTGGGCATGGTCCTGGCCCGCAGCGTGGGCGCCTTGGCCGTGGTGGCCGCCATTTTGGGCCTAGAGCTCCTCATGGTGTCCCAGGTGTGTGAGGACCTCCACTCACGGCGCAAGTGGGCCATGGGTTCTGTCGTCCTCCTCGTCTCCTTCGTCCTCTCCTCCGGGGGGCTCCTGAGTTTTGTGATCCTCCTCTGGAACCACGTCACGCTCACTGGCTTCACCCTGATGTTCTGGTGCGAGTTCACGGCCTCCTTCCTCTTCTTTCTGAATGCCATCAGTGGCCTTCACATCAACAGCATCACCCATCCCTGGGGCCAACCGAGGAAATTTTAGGCCTGCCTCCCAAATCCGAGGACATCAGGTTCTACGAGAAAGTGTGGTCAAGATGGGACGTTTCCAACCCGTGACCTCTGCTGGGGCGGGGAAGGGTGGGGCAATGACCTTGAAACTGCTGCCTCTCAGCCAATAACCTTTGGGTGGTCGGCCAGATTCAGCCCAGCAGCCTTTGCAGCTGGCCTGCGGGGCCAGAGGCCAGGAGGGTGCTTCAGTGCCAGCAGCTTTACCCAGTTATTAGGATGTTGATTTTAGGAGAAGTAACACGTTTTAAAACCCTTTTCTTGAATCCTCCTTTTAAAATCCTTTCTTGAATCCTTCCAGGATGGGAGTAGATTTGGAAGCAGCGTGGGTAACGGCGCCTGGGCTGGCCGCACAGCTAAGTGCAGCTCCCAGTTGTTTTATTGACTCTGTGCCAGGATCGGGGCTGTGGGGCCCCTGGGGTCTCCTGGGATTAGGCCCGGAGTGGATCGTTCCTCCAGCAAAGCATATCCAGTCAGTGCCTCGGACTGTTCTTCCACCAGCTCAAAGGGCCTTATGGGCACATTTCCCTGCTATAGCTTCAGTCATGCTAGGGAGGCAGAATTCAGGATTCCCTCGATCTCTTCCACATGCTAGGTTTTCAAACCATTTGACTCGATTTGAACCCTGCCCTTTGCTGTGTGTGTGTGTTGGGGGGGCGGTGCATAATCCTTGAATAACTGCAACTTCCTGCAGCCGGCTGTCCTGTCTGGGGATCCTGCCTGAACCCTTCCAGCAAGCTTCTCAGGACAGCCCTCCAGCCCAATACACGGTCCTCCCGAGGCGAGCGTGTGTGCGCGTCCGGCTTTGATAAGGGTCAAGACGGCCTCGGGTACCATTTTTGATTCTAGAGCACATTTCCAAAGAGTTCATGTCTGGACCTGTGGAACTCCAGGGGGGTCAAGGGGACTTGCTGGGCCTTGAGTAATGATTAACAGCCATCCTGGGGATGAGTGCAGGTGAAGGGGACCAGGAACCAGTGGAGATTTCCATCCTTGCCAGCAGATGTGCATTTCTGGGGAACCAGTTGCCCCCTTCCCAGTGTCTTTTCTGCCCCAGAGCTGGGGGATTTGCCCTCAAGCCATTTCATTCCACCGGCTCCACTCTAGCTACTTCTGGTATGGGTTTTTGGTCTCTGCCCCGCCCTGGTCACTGCAGGCTCCACTTTCTGGGCTGGGCTGGGTGCTTCTCTCTCTCTCTCTCGTGGGTTTTTAAAAAACTTGGACTCCAAAATGTATATGGAGTCCATGGAGATCACTGAAGAAAGGTGTCATGGGCCAACCCATTTTTCAGAGAACAGAGCTCATCAACCAGACGGGCTGGGTTCTCAGCCCTGGGAAATAGGCACCTGACCTTTCATTCCAGGAGCCGTTCATCTGGCACAAAGGGGTGTGACCTTGTCTCTGCAGTGGGGAGGTGCGGAGGTGGGAAGCCAGGGCCCAGAGGGGGGCAGCACTTGTCCAGGGTCACCCACCAGCAAGATGTCTTCCCCTCTATGTTGTGCCTTCTGTCCAGAATGCTTCCCCCCCCACCCCGCCCGAAAACACTGGTAGGCTTTGTTTTATAAAAGGGTTCAAATGTTCAGTTCACTTTAATCCTCACATGGCTGGTGATGAGGGAGTGCTTACAGTCAAGGGAACTGAGATCCAGAGAATAAAGGGGAGACAGATCCCCATAAAACAGGGAGACAGGTCCCTGTCCGGTGCCCAGGAGTGAAGAAACAGACGCAGCCTTAGAGCATGGGGATTTGAAACCAAAAGCCCTGGACTGAACTCATGCCCCTTCTTGCAGAGTATCTTGGGCAAGTCGCGGGACCTTGGAGAACCTGTTTCTCTTTTCTGTCCCCTGGAATCTATGCCCCATTCCCAGCTGTTGTGCCCCCAGGGCTGTGGATAACTGCAAGCAGGAGGAACAGAGGGGTGCCTTGTGCCACGCTAGGGTTACTGAGGAAGCTGGGGGTCTTGGGACTCTCTTGGCCTCGCTGACTTGATCAGATGAATTCAGTCGTCTTGAAGTGTAGGGTCAGAGCAGCTGGGCAGGTGAGTTGTAGTGAGGCGTAGGGAGGGTGCACCCAGGGCCAAGGGTCTCCATCTCTCCTGTTTCATGGGCTTCAACCTTAACCCTGGAAACTCCAGGAAGGGGTAGGGAAGTGAGCGGGAGCATCCTCCTCCACCTTGTGTCTCAAGGGCCAAAACGAGTGGGCAGTTACAGACCAAACCCATTCCAGCTACCATTTATTTCCCTGTCCTCTTCTGGAGCCTCTGACCCAGGCCCTCTTCCTGCCCCATGGTCCCCCCATTATTTTCAGTTCCGAGGAACCTCTCACCAGAGCCCCCTCCCCATCCCAAGGCTCAGAGGAGGGAGGGTTGTTGGTCACAGGAGGAAGCAGATGATGTCTGCTGAGAAGACGGGTCCGGGACTGTCCCGCAGCAGTGTCTGGCCTTCTCATGACCCGTCTCGGTGTCTGTCCCGTGGATGGCCCTGCTCCAGACTCTCAGATGACACCGGCCCTGCAGGTGGCCCCACTCTGCTCCGAGGTGCTGGCCTTGGTGCTGTGGGCCAGACTGCTGGTGCCGTTGCTGAAGGAGGAGCTGAGGGCCACAGGGCGCAGTAGGGACTCACGGAGGTGCCACTGCCGCCACTTCTTCTGAACCTCCAGCTGCACCTGGCCCGGAGACCAGCCGTCAGCCGGGCAGATGGGCACCTGGTGCCCACAGGCCCGTTCACTCGCCCGGGACCGCGGCACGCGCCCTGCCTCTGCCGCCCAGGGGTCCTGCCTCCCCTTCTCCCGCAGGCCGCTCAGATGGGCCGTTTCCAGCCCCGATGTCCAGTAGGGATCGAGGGCCCCCTCTCGCCTGGACGCCTTCACCTGCCACCTTACTGCTTGTGTCCCAAAGGGGCCTGGGCTTCTTTCACGAATTCCAGAACTCCAACGTCCAGATCATCACCCGGGACAATGGGACCCATTCCCATAAAGCCACCCTAGCTCAGACCTTATCTGGGGACCCTGGAGTTGCTCTTTGGAAATCTTCACAGTTCCCAGCTGTAGCAGCCCAAAACCTTTGAAGCCAGGCTTCAGGCTTGGAGTTTGGAAAACAGAGGTTCTTCCCATTCAAGTGTTGGGAACCAGATAAATGGTCACCAGTTACAGAAAGGCCTTACTTATGTGAACACTATTCAACTAATGTGGGCTGCACGGCTTGTGTGGGTCCCCACCCAAATGCTCTGGGGAGGAGCAGAGACCTCGAGGTAAGTGTGCAGCCCTCCTGGGGAGTCAGCACTCATGTGGGGGTCAGTGAGCAATTGAGTGTCAGAGATTTCATCATCGAGTCACTCATGGAGCAGAGGGGAAGACTGAGGCCCAGAGAAGGGCAGTGAGCAGGATCACCCATCAGGCAAGCAGCAGTCAGGAGCCTGGGTTTTTGTTGGGGTGCTTGCCCTTTCCTCTAGTTCCTGGACTCGCCCAAGGCTAAGAATCATCTGGAATGCTTGTTAAACATTTTCAGGCTCCAACCCAGACGTACAGATTCCTCCTTTTGCTGAATTAGAAATGGGGGGTGAGCAGGGCCCAGCAATTGTTTTAACTAGGCCTCCTGGTTCTTCAGTGCTCCTAGGAAGTGAGCTCAGGGGACCCAGGCCTCCCCCAGCCACACCATCCATGTCTCCCCACCACCCTTTCCAGGGAGCTGCTGAGCAGGAATCCAGTGGCTAGGGAGCTCCTCCATCGGGGCAGCCGAGGACACTCACCTCCCCATTGAGGAAGCAGTAGAGGACCGCCACCACCAGGCCCTGCAGGGGGGCAGAGCAGTAGGGGGTCAATGCAGGTGCTCCGGCACCGGCCTCCTTCCTCCAACCTCCTCCCCATGTCCTTAAATTGCCAGCCCCAGGCTCACTTCTCCCCAGGAAGTGCTCCAGAGCCTTCCCACACCTCTCACCCCCGGGGGCATGGGGTGGGTGGGTGGGGGACTGGGACTACCTCTTCTGGGGTCCCCACAGTGTCTCTGGCTGTGCCGGCATCATCCAGCACAGACTCAGCTCCTTGGGGCAGGACTAGGGTCCGGCGTGGGGCGTTGCACACATGGGATTTCAGAGTAGAAGCTGCTAACTTGGGCCAGTGGGGACGGGGCAAGTCACCTGAATTAGTAAGGTGGGCCATCTGGGAGAAGCAGGGAGTGGCGGCCCCTGATGTGCACCTGTCCCTCAGGTAGGGGGTGGGGCCAGCCCATGGGAGACCCTGTGCCCTGTGTGGGTGGGCTCATTTTCAAGATCAGCTGGAAATGGAGATGTTCCAACACAGGCAACCATTCAAACTGAAACACGAATGTGCGAGCGTGAGGTTGGGACAAAGCCCGAGTGTAGGTCCTGGCCAGCAAGCAGTGGGTGTGACTTCCTGCTTATATCACCTTGGCTAGGGCCCCTGAGGCTATATACACGTTCCTTGGTGGGATGGGGGTTGGTACCTGTTAGGACCCTCCTTCCCTAGTATCTGGAGCACCTGTTTTCCCAGGAGTGCCTTCCCCTGCCCCCCAGTCCTGGCATGGAGCTTTACCAGGGCAGGGACTCTGGTCTCGAGATGCAGGATTTGAGGCCCAGAGGCCTGCTTGGGACCATAAGCTACGGGCAGGGTCTCTTCAGTGCTTAGGTCCTGCTCACCTCCTCAGGGAGCCGCCTTGGGCCAGCCTGCCTTTCCTTCTGCCCTGAGGCTTCCCAGGCTGGTGAGCACCCTCCCCCTCAGAGGCCTGGGTGTCCTAGCTCTGACCTCAGGGGGCCCTAAGGCCCCCTTCCGAGTCCCATCCAGGCCTGCCTTCACCTACTTACTTGGGAAAGACCCCCAAGAATGATGAACCAGCCCTGCTGTGGTGAACTTAATACGTACAATTGCTCAGGGCTGCTGTCGTTGTAACAAGAGTTAGTGACAGACCTGGAAGAATTTGCTTTAGAATATCAGGCACCGAGGACCGCTACCCAGAATGGGCATCATTTGGAGGAGGTGAGCGGCTGGAACGGTTACTCAAGGCCGCAGTTTCCAAATTTTGTAGCACGTTAGAATCACCTGGGAGTAAACCCTCCATACCCCAAGGCCAAATGTCTGAGGATGATGGAAGCTGCAGCAGCTTTGAAAAATCCCTGGTGGTTCTAATGGTCATTCCCAGTTGGGAACCACTGTTGGAGGGTGTGAAAGGCTTAGAGATGAAACGGAACAGGATGCGGCGTGCCACCTGGCCTGCTTACTTGTGGGGTGCTGGGTCCCAGATGCTTCATTTAATCCTTGCCAAAGCCCTAGCGGGGAGGAGCCCTGTCTCCCTCGGGCAGGAACTGAGTCACGGGGGGTTTCAGCAACTGGCGCTGTGTGCGATTGGCCCAGAGCCGGTGGTCAGGCTGCTGGCTGCGGGGGCTGCCCATCTCACTGGGCCCAGCGGGTCCTACCCCTGGGCCTCCAAGATCCTGGGACACAGCTGCGCAGGTCAGGTGAGGGAGCCCCGAGGGAGGGAAAGTTAGTCGTGCCCCGAATATCGATAGGGCAGGCCTCCCACAGCCAGCAAGCTTAAGAAATTCCACAGTTTTTATACAATCATTAAAAATGAAGTCTTGGAAGACAGAGAATTAGAATAAGCAAGTTAGAAAACCGCACACAGCATGACCTCAGCTATATGGGCTGTGTGTACGTGTGTGTCTTCCTGGATAGAAAAGAGACTTAAAAAGAAAAAAAGAGGGAGAGAGAGACTTAGAAGTAAACCCATCATCATTTTAACAGGTAATTTCTGGGGTCATGAGATTATGGATGATTTTTTTTTCTTTTTTAACTATTCCTTATTTTCCAGATTTTCTACAATAAGTGTTATTTCTATAATCAGAAAAAGCAAATCAACTTTTGTTTCTAGAAGTCTATGACTGATAAATGTATTGTGGTTCTGTGTGTCTTTAAGCCCCTGTCTTCTAGAGATGCGTACTAGAATATTTACATTTGAGTAAAACCATCCCTTTGATGTGCTTAAAATGATGGGGGATGGGGTGAAGGGAGAGGATGGGGACAGAGATGGAACCAGCCAGGACTTGAGTGGGCAGTGGTCACATAGGGGGTTCACTATCTACTATTCTCTTCACTTTAATATATGGGAGACATTTTCTATAATACAGAATTTTTAAAAATATGTACATTATATAGAATATACGTGTATAATATACAATAAAATGATATATGTTTGTATGTGAACAAAGGTTTAAATGCCTCAAAGACTTGCGTAAACAGTTCTATGGGAACATTAGGAAAGCGCTTTTGGTTTTCTCTTGACAAGCCATTTCCTTAGAAGCCGAATGGCCTTCACTGGCAAGCCTCGGCCCCAACCACAAGCCCCAACTCCAGGGGACAGGAAGTTCCCTTTCTATGCAAGGAGGCAGACCTGGGTCTTCGTGCTCGAAGTGAGGTCACTACCCATTTCTGGAAGCCAGTTCAAGGTCTTCCGCCCTTGTGGACCTGGAATCCCCACCCCTGCTAAATGGGCCATTGTGTGAGCCCAGCTCATGTTCCAAGAGCAGGTGGGCATGAAAGCTCCCTGGTCCAGAAACAAAGAACATGGATTATGCAAGAGGCTGCGTTCTCTGGAGGCCTGGGCGCTGGCAGGGAGCCCTGGGCAGAGGAGAGGCCCAGTGAGGAGAGAGGGGACAGCCCTGGGGTAGGGTCTGAAGGCAGGGTTAGGACAAGACCGGATTCTGCTCAAGAATGTGTTCCCAGTGTTCCTGGAAGCTGAAAGTGACAGGAGGATGACCCTGATCCCCGCCTCCCCCCCATCCCCGAACCGAACTCAGGGATTGGGGGAGACTCTGAGCCCCATCCTGAGACCAAAGTCTCCCCCATGAGGAGGACTTTGCAGAATAATCAGTGTTGTTGAGGACAGTCTGGCTTCTTGAGGAAAATCCCCTGGGAGAAATTTCTCTCAGGCCCCAAAGCCTATAATGTCTAGGCTTTTCCCGAGAATTAGCTTGTCCCCATCTATAGATGTTATAAATCTTGGAACAGATTGTGTTTCTGTCTTTGCTTTGGCTACTGTGAAGCTCCAAACCAAATGTCTGACCCATCTCTCCTACCTTCATAGCACTCTATTGAATTTGCTTCTCTGTATGAACTCAATTTTGACTTTTATTTCTTCACTGATCCTTCATCTACTTTTTTTGGGGGGGGGGGTCCTCTGTATGGTCTTCCTGAAAGCTACATCATATTATTTTTGGAAGGAGACAGCTATGAGAGTGTAAACAAAAGTCCTGTCCAAACATGTTTACTATTTGTTTTTTGTTGTTGTTGCTGTTTAAGCCTCACAAGATCTCACTGAATTAGGAGGTAGGTGATTTCTCCCCTCACTCTCCTTTTTTTTAAAGTTGGTTTTTATTTTTGATACATTGTGTGTGCACATAGTTTCAGAGAGTCCAGTGATTCTCCTCACAAAACAACAGCAGCCTCCGAACACCCCTGCCCCCATTTCCTGTGCCTCAGAGGCAACTCCTTGGAATTCTCTTTGCTGCTTCTGAATAATATGCTGATGCTGCTCCTTCTGGATTTTTCAGTTTGGGGCACTTTCATGGACTTCCCAGAATGAAGAGGAGGACTTTATTCTCTCTCAGACACTCCCCCTCGCCCATTCCCACAATGCTCATCTTCCTGCCCCGCTTTTTGATGGCTCAGCCATAGCCCTCAGCTAACGTCATTTTGACTATGTAGGTACCCTTTTGTCTTCCCTGGAGTCAGTCTCTCTCCTTAGTTTTCTCTCCCACCCCTATCTCACCGGTGGGGGGACTTGGGTCCCACTCGGGGTCCCACAGCACAGTGAGGTCCTGCCTACCTCCTCTTGGGTGTGTGCCTGATGAGGCATTCCGCACCGCAGCGCCGGACCCTTCCGGGGAGACCTGGCTTGCGGTCTCTATGAACTCCCAAGGGTCGTAATCCCTGAAGCTTACCTGGAACGAGCCAAGGGCCAATTCAAAGAACCACTGGACCTCAATGGCGTCCTCTGGGGAGAAGGCGAAGATGATGTAGTGGACTCCAAAGAGGGGGATCAGCAGGAGGGTGGACTTGGCCAGGCGCCTGCAGACACAGACCCGCTGGTGTCCTGCCCCCTCCCCCCCAGCACAGCTCTGCAAGCCCCAACCCGCCAGATCGCAGAGGCCTGCAGCGGTGCCCCCAAATCTTTGTGGTTTTACTTTGTATTTTGGAGAATTTCCAGCTCCCACGTACCCATCACCCAGGGCCAGTCCTCTACACTTTCTGATCATGCACGCCATCAGGAAAAAAAAATGTGAACACGTATCCACCCAAATAACTTTATTATTTATAAATTACCTGCATGTGTCATTGAACCTATTATTCACGAAACCAGCATTCTTATTTTTTTGATAATAAATATCTATAAGGAGAAGTTCTTTCATTTTCTTCCCAGATCCCAGATTAGGGTTGCTAAATTTAGCAAATAAAAATACAGGATGCCCAGTTCAATTTGAATTTCAGATAAACAAGGAATAATATTTTGGGGGAGTAAGTGCTAAAACACTATTCGTTGTTTATCCCAAATTCAGACTGAACTGGGCATCCTCTATTTTATCTGGCAACTTTATTCTGGATTCCCCAGCTCCACCCTACTGTGGCGCCCACTGCCCTAAAGATGTCCTGGAGAATCTGTCACCAAGCAATCCAGGTCACTGCCAGATTCTCAAAGCCCAGAACATCACAGAGAAGTCTTCTTTGGACACTGATTTGCCTTTAAAGATTCTGTTTTGAATTGTGTCTCCCCCACCCAAATTCACCCACTGAAGCCCTAACTGCAGGACCTCAGAAATACCTACCTGTATTTGCAGGTAGGGCCTGTAAAAAGGTGACTAAGGTAAAATGAGGTCATTAGGGTGGGACCTTAGTCCAATCACCTGGTGTCCTTATAAAAAGAGGAGGAGGCACCCAGGATTCCGGCACACAGGACAAAAGGCCAGGTAAGGGCACAGGGAGAAGGCACCCGTCTACAGTCTACAAGGCCAGGAGCAAGGTCTCAGAAGAAATCAAACCTGTGGGCGCCTGGATCTTGGGTTTCCAGCCTCCAGAACTCCGGGTAAATAAATTTCTCTTCCTTATACCATCCCACGTGTGGTGATTTTGTTATGGGGGCCCTATCAAGCTAATACAGCATCTCCCTTTAACATTTTAAAGGTTTTAAAGTATTTTTGGATCGCACATCTTGAAAGCTAGAGCCTTTCTCCCCTGAAAAATACACAGACCTATACACATTTCTCTGAATTTGGGTCCCTGAAGTCCATTGGCAGACTCCCTAACGCTGCCCCAAACACAGATCTCTGCTCCCTGGGATCCTGAGAGATTTCTTTATCTTCCCACTGCTGGACCTGCGTCTAAGGCTTCTCAGTGGACCCACTTCTCCCCACCCCCATTCCCAATTGCATCATAACCTCCTTGGAACCAGGGCCAGTTGGGTAAACCATAGGCACTCTAAATACCTGTCGACTGACTGAGCGTGCCTGGGTCTTTGCCCTCCACTTACTTATAATGGCTCACTTCATTTCCTCTTGTTTCTTGGGTTCTAAGTTTTCTCATCAGGATTCTTAGAATGTTTATGAAAAGGATGAAGTTAATCTGTAAAACACAAGAGGGGGGTGTGGGCTGAAGGTGATTGCCACCTCTCCTGGCCTTGACCCCTTGGCCCTGAGGGCAGAGAAGACATTGCAGACCACACCCGGGATTGCAGGTCGCTGAGCCACCCCACCCGGCCTGCTGCCCCAGAGTCCCAGTGGAAGAGGCTGTCTGGAGGTGACGGCTGACACAGCACCCGCGCCTATCCCTGGCTGCAGGAGCTGGCATTCCCCGGCGACCTTGTTAAAAGGCAGGTCACCGGTGACCTGAGATGCTGCATTTTTTTTTCAAGATTTTATTTATTTATTTGCCAGAGAGAGAGAGAAAGCACAAGCAGGGGGAGCGGCAGGCAGAGGGAGAAGCAGGCTCCCCGCTGAGCAAGGACCCTGACGCGGGGCTCTATCCCAGGACCCCAGGATCACGACCTGAGCCAAAGGCAGACGCTTAACTAACTGAGCCACCCAGGCATCCCGAGAGTCTGCACTTCTATCAAGCTCCAGGTAATGCCAAATCCAGTCCTTGGCTACACTTTGAGTGGCAAGGCTTTCTTCTCGCAGAGGTTCTTTTTTTTTTTTTTTTTTTTTTTAAGATTTTATTTATTTGACAGAGAGAGACACAGCGAGAGAGGGGACACAACACAAGCAGGGGGAGTGGGAGAGGGAGAAGCAGGCTTCCCACCGAGCAGGGAGCCCGATGTGGGGCTCGATCCCAGGACCCTGAGATCATGACCTGAGCCGAAGGCAGACGCTTAATGGCTGAGCCACCCAGGCGCCCCTCTCTCAGAGGTTCTTAAAGTTTTGGGTGTGGATTGGGGGCTCCCTCCCTCAGAAGTTCCAGGTCAGTAAATCTGGGGTGGGGCCCCCAAATTTGCATTTTTTTAACAAGATTGCAGGTGATGCTGAAGCTGCTGGTCTGGGGACCACACTTTGAGAACCACTGCTTCAAAGCCTTATAGAGTCACTTTGCAGTTTAATCACCAACTCCAGGAAGCCGCCCTTGATTACCTATCTTTCCTGATACATTGCAGTTAGGGATCATGTTACTGTGTAAGCACTTGAAATATTTGAAAGAGGCCAAACACATGCACCTGTCAAAGTTGTGTGTGTCTACTTACCTGTCAATTCAATAACTTCCTAAAGGACAGGAATGCAGTCTCATTATTTCGTTTGGTGTCCCCTCCCCCCAGCCCAGTGCCAGAATGTTATAAAGGTGCTCACGTGGCGCCCAGTACCTCTCCTCCTCTCTCACCCACCTACCAGCTCCAGAACCATTTAGAGAAGAAGGGATCAGTGGAATCGCCCAGCCGGGCACCCTCATTGTTCACACAACCAGCCTGGGGCGTGGGAATGCTGGCCAAAAGACAAGGATTAGTGCCTGTCCAGGACTTCTAGCCCACCTGCGTCTTTGAGAACTTTGCTTCTCAGCTTGTTGTTTATGCATCTTGCTCGGAGCTGGCGATGCATGGTGTAAATGAATAAAGGCTATTTTACTTTTATTTATTTTTTTAATCTTAGAGTTGCATTTAACTTCATAGGGAGCACTTGAAGGCAAAAATAAAAACAAAAACAAAAACAAAAAAACCCCAAAAACAAAAAATAAACTTTAAGCTCTCAAGAATGAGTCCTAAATAGTGGAATTCTAGGCCCCATGACCTACTGGTTAGGAGATGTTTTTAAGTTCTTATTTATTTATTTAAGTCATCTCTACCCCCAGTGTGGGGCTTGAACTCACAACCCCAAGATCAAGAGTCGCATGCTCTACAGACTGAGCCAGCCAGGGGCCCTGTTGGGAGATTTTGCATCAGGAGTGCTCACCAAACATCACTAGAGAGACCAGAGTCTGGTGAAATCCTCCAGGACCCCCGGGGTCCATCGTCCCTCAGCCGGGGCTCTCCTGGGCGGCACGGTCAGAGCCGCAGAATGACGGCAAGGAAACGGGCCTAACTAAAGGAAGAAAGACCCTCCTATGGGAATACTATGCAGCCAGAGCACATCGGTGGATCAAATAATTTCAAAGGCCACGGGAGGGACGCCTGGGTGGCTCAGTCAGTTAAGCGTCTGCCTTCGGCTCAGGTCATGATCCCAGGGTCCTGGGATCGAGTCCCGCATCAGGCTCCCTGCTCCGCAGGGAGCCTGCTTCTCCCTCTGCCTCTGTCTCTCTCTCTGTCTCTCATGAATAAATAAAAAAAATAAAATCTTTAAAAAATATATATATATATATATAAAAAAGGTCACGGGAGAGCTCACATCTGCTGCTAAGTGAGAAAGACGAACTAGTATACAAAACTCTATTAAGCATTTTGAAAAAAAGTGTGTGTGCTCAAAGAAAAAGATAGGAAGGAAAAGCACATGTGTATTCACAGTGTGTGTCTCAGTGCTAAAAGTATGTGTGATTTTATTTCCTTTTGGAAAACACATTTTGTATCTTCCAACTTTTTTTGACATGAATTCTATTATTTTGGGGAAAAAAAAAAAGAAGAAGAAGAAAAGAAAAAAGAAGGAGGTCCTGGAATGGCCGCCTCCTCCCAACTGCCCCCTGGAAGGTCCACGAGCCAGCCAGTGAAAGAGGTGGGTGGGGGCTGCTGCCCTGGGCTGCACCCCACCCCACCCCCCACCCCCTACCCCCCTGCAGCAGATCCACGAAGGGAGCTTCCTGCCAAAGGGTCCTGCGGCCGTGGTGTCCCTCGGAGCCCTGCACACAGCTGCGGGGCTGATTCCTTCCAGGAGACAACCCCGGTGGGTCCCCCGCCCGCTGTCCCCCTATTTCCTGTCTCTACCCACAGGCTCAGCTCCAGGCGTCCCAACCCTACTGCAGAGCAGAAGCACCTGAGAACTTAAACCCCCGCTGAGCGCTCAGGCCCCTTCCCAGAACGAAGAGAGCCCGAATCTCTGGCTATCCGGAGATAGTTGAAACAACTCCCAGGGGATTCTGAAGGGCAGCCCGGTTGAGACACTCTGAGCTCCCTGTCCATGAGAGTCGCTCCTGTATCTTCTCCCTGGGGGCCACCCCTTCAGGCCTGGCCCCCCCCCCAACAGCACCCCAAAGGCCCAAGACCAAGCCTCACTGAGCTTTCCCCAGCCCCATCCTATGATCCCAGCTCAGTGATTCTTCTCAGTTTAACAAGAGGAACGCCTAGAAAAAAGATCAGGACCCAGAGATCCGAAGGGGGCGCATTTTGGGCCAGCGCAGACCCAGCCAGTGTAGGGCAAGGAGCTCTGCTCACTACATTTTAGTGGCCACTCACGAACCAAAGAGAGTTATGTAAACTTTTGCCCCTCATCCCACTCGCACCCCCCAGCCCCCATTCTCCCATCCCCCATCTAGACCCTCATGCTGCTGACCAGCCTCTGGAAGCTCTGTGGTTCATCCCTCCCCGCTCCTGAAGGGAACAAAGCTAGCGCTCTCTCTTGGCCTTCTGTCCAGGCCAGTCACTCTTTCCGTCTCTCCCACTGGAGCCCAGCTCGGCAAGACGGCCACTCACCAGGATGGAGAGGATCACGGGCCCCCGAATGACCCACCAGATGGACGCGTTGGCGTTGATGTCCCAGCACCTGTGGAAGGACAGCCAGGCATCGTTAGGAGTGGAGAGCTGAGGGGAACCAGGAAAGACTAGTTCCCTCAAGTGCTCTTCTGAGCAAGGATCCATGCTGGTGGCCCCGAGCACTGCGGCTGGGTGCCCAGCCCTGTTAGAACTGACCCTCTCCGGCCGCCCGGGAGCACTTCGGAGGCCGCTGGAGCAGCCCCCCGGTCCGCGCACTCGCCCAGTGAGTGTCCGGGGCAGCGGACCTGTGTGGCACCTGACAGCCAGAAGATCCCAGAATCCCAAAGCGAGCGCAGTGACAAACTCAACTGCCAACAAGGGCCAGGCAGGTGACATCAGTGAGTGAAGTGGCTGGATAACTGACATGTGGCCTCAGGACCCTGGGACATCAGGTGTGGGGGGGTACTTGGCAAGCTGGAGAGCATGTGTGGGGCCTAAGGCAGCCACATCGGCTCCGGCTGATTTTTGCCACAAGGGAAAATGAGAGATGTTGGTAGAATTTCCCATGTTCTCCAGAGAAGCTAAAAATCCAGATTTTACAAAAAATCGAATTCACCCAATTAAAGTAATTCTTTTGAAATGATTATTTGGGGCCAGAGGTGGACCGAAAGACACTGGCAAGCCTCATCCGACCAAATCCACATCCTGGGCTGGTTGCATCAGCATGTCCTGGTTGCATCGCATGTCCGTGAGAAACTGCCTCTGCTTTGTCAGGCCGCCTCACTTCCTCCTCGGCTTCTCTCCTCGTGCCTACTTCCCAGCAGGCTCCCCTGCGCTTACCTCCACCCTCAGCGCCTGGCAGCTCTAGAGAAAAGACTAGATCTCTCTGTCCCCATCAGGAGTCACTGGGAATGCCGCTCTCCTACACCCACCTCCCGGACTCTCACACAGCACCCCCCCCACCCCAGGGGTAGGGAGGAGCAGAGGAGGGGATCCCAGGAGGAAGGAGAAGCTCGGTTGGCCCAGAGCTGCCTCACTGAGTGGCACCTGCCTGGACTTTCATGGCTCCTGCCCGGCACCTGCTTTCCACAGAGCTGATGGTGTGGGCAGGCCCAGGAGGGTGTGGACACGGTAGAGGCCACCACCCATCTGCAAGCTCACACCAGCCCAGCACTCCAGAGTACTCGCCTGTGGGCCCCCCCCCCCCCCCCCCCCCCCCCCCCCCCCGCCGTTTAAAAAACAAGCTTCTTCTAGATAGCTCCAAAGAAGTGCCCATCCTGCTTGAAGAACTGGACAATATAAAATACACTCTTGTTACCTCTCCTTCATACAGCTTACCCGACATCTTCCAGAAAGTGCCTGCTGATAGCCCACGAAGCAACAAAAATGGCCGGAGAACCTGAAGATTAAAAATAAAGGAGGGGGGCGCCTGGGTGGCTCAGTCGTTAAGCGTCTGCCTTCGGCTCAGGTCACGATCCCAGGGCCCTGGGATCAAGCCCCACGTCGGACTCCCTGCTCAGCAGGAAGCCTGCTCCTCCCTCTCCCACTCCCCCTGCTTGTGTTCCCTCTCTCGCTGTGTCTCTCTCTGTCAAATAAATAAATAAAATCTAAAAAAAAAAAAAAAAAAAGGAGGGAGCGGGGAAAGGGGACTCAATTTTCAACACCCCCGTAAGGGAACAGGGCAGCTCACCCAGCCTGGGAGTGAGCAGGTGTCACAGAAACCCCCTTGTAAATCCTGTGCAAACAAATCCTTGTAGCTTCCTGCTTCTAGGGTACCAGGCATGCCCTGCAAACTGAGGCAGAATCAGAGGTTCTTGAACGCCAGGAGGGGCACAGAGTGTCCTGGGAGCCTGGGGCAGACTCGGGAGGCCCTCTGCAGGGAAGAGAAGGGAGAAGTGATGGTCTACAGCTGGGCTGTCCTGGGCAGCGGCCGCTCTCCCCACGTGGCTGCGGCCTGCTTGCCATGTGGCTGGTCCCACAGCACATGTGCAGTAAGTGCAAGCCACCCGATTTTGAAGACTTAGTAGAATGTGAAATATGCTAATTTCTATATTAGTTATATGCTGACATGAAAATATTTTTATACCGGGTTAAATAAAATAGATTATTGAGGTTAATTTTACCTGCTTCTTTTTACTGTGTTTACTGTGGCTACTAGAAAATTTTAGGGTATATATGTGGCTCATTGTATTTCTAATGGACGTGCTCGTCCACACAGGAAAATGATAACAGCCCCGTCTCTGGGCTGCTCAGGTTTCAGACCTCCAGCAGCCAGGTTTACACCCAGGCAGGAGATGAAAGAATTTTTCTCTGGAGGAATCCAACAGCCCCAGACAAAGGGCCTATAGATGGCGATGCTGGGGACCCCTTCCAACACAGTGGCCACTTCCAGCCCAGTCTCCCTTGAGAGACATGCCCCGCCACCCCACACATGGGGTCTTCAGTCCGCTCTGAAGTGACTCATTCTTAAACATGAACAGACAGTCAAGGTCACGGACATCTGAGGAAAGCTGATTACATAAAAGACAGGGACCAAAACAATCAGAGAGAAGGAACTCAAAGGAAACAGACCGTGCAGGCTGCAGGAGGAACTTAAACAAAACAACTCTAAGGAATATCATCAGAGAGATAAGAGGAAAGATTACATCTGCAAGACCCAAACAGGATGCCGAAAATAGGGAGCAGTCTGAGAACAAGGAAGAGGGCTTAGAAATTGAATATATGATAACCAAGATAAAAGACTCCATAGATGGGTTGGAAGATAAGGACCAGGAATCGCCCGGAAAGCAGAACACAAAGAGTGGAATGAAAAGTAGGAGGAAAGACACGAAAAAATCAGAGGTCAATTCCAGGATATGCGCCATCTGATTAAAAGTTTCAGAAAGAGAGGATAAAAACCCAAGGGAAAGAAATCAAATAGGTGATGTAAGAACATGGTCCAAGAAATGAAGGATGTGAATTTCCAGATGAAAGGACCACCGGATGTCAGCAAAAAGGATGAAATCACCTCGAGTTGGGGCACATCCCTAGGGCATTTCAAAACAGAGGGGACAGACAGAAGACCCTGCAGCTTATGTAGAAAGAGATGAGTAAAAATGCCCAGGGAAGAAGAATAACATGGCAGGGGCGCCTGGGTGGCTCAGTCGGTTAAGCATCTGCACTCAGCTCAAGTCATGATCTCAGTGTCCTGGAATGAAGCCCCACATCAGGCCCCCTGCTCAGTGGGGAGTCTGCTTCTCCCTCTGCCTCTGCCCCTTGCCTTCTGCCCCTGCTTGTGCGAGTGTTCTCTCTCTCTCACTCAAATAAATAAATACAATCTTAAAAAAAAAAAAAAAAAAGAATAACACGGCACATCCTGTAACATCAGATGCCCAAACAGAAAGCCTCCAAAATCCTAGGAGAAAACGATTTTTTCAACCTAAATTTTTGCCTAGGAAAACTATAAATTAGGTGTGAAAGTTGAAAAAGATTTTCAGATATGCAATGCAAAAACATGTACATTCCACGAACTCTTTGCTAGACAGGTGCCGGAGCACGTGCTCCAACACCACCAGGGAGCAACCACGGAGGAGATAAGAAATAAAGGAGGAGCACCGGGGTGGCTCAGTCGGTTAAGCGTCTGCCTTCAGCTCAGGTCATGATCCTGGAGTCTTGGGATCAATCCCCCAGTTGGGCTCCCCGCTCAGCAGGGAGTCTGCTCCTCCCTCTGCCATTCTCCCTGCTTGTGCTCTCTCTCTCAAATAAATAAATAAAATCTTAAAAAAAGAAAGAAAGAAAGAAAAAAAGGAATAGGATTTATAGAGGGAAATGAAGGAAATTCTCAGCATGAAGGGTAAGGGAATTGAGCAAGTCTAGAGAACAACCAGCCCAAATAGGGCAGGAAATCAGAAGGCTCTAGAAAGAACATTGTTGGCTCTATCAGGTTGAAAAGCATCCTCCCTAAATTCCTATCTACCCAGAACCTTAGAGTGTGACCTTATTTGGAAATAAGGTCTTAGCAGGTGTAATTAGTTAAGAAGAGGTCATACTTAGAAGGATGCCAGTCATATGGGGGACCTAATCCAATATGACTGGCATCCTTATGAGAAGACCATGAGAGACACAGAGCAGAAGGACACACAGCGGAAAGAAGGCCACGTCAACACGGAGGGAGAAATCACAAGGATGCAGCCACAAGCCAAAATCCGCTTGGACTGCCAGCAGCGACCAGAAGCTGGAAGAGAGAGAGGCATGGAGCAGTTCAGAAGGAATCAACCCTGCCAGAACCTTGATTTCGAACTTCTGGCCACCAGCACTGTGAGAGAATAAATTTCTATTGTTTTAAGCCACCGAGTTTGTGGCAATTTGTTTACGGCCACCCATAGGAAACGAATACAGCAGGAAGAAACCAACAAATAGGAACTAATAGATTTCCTGTTGGCATGGGATGATCGGGAAGCAGCACTGGAGAGTTTTCCAGTGCTCTGGGTGAACTGGGGGGAATTAAGGACAGCAACATAAAACAAATAAGTCAATCAAAAGTGACTCCGTAAAAAACGAAAGGTTAACTATTGGAAGTAAAATCATTGTACACCACTCGGCTCAGCAGTAAACATTTACATAGATATAAGGATACATACATAGAATAGGACTTTTTTTTTAAAGATTTTATTTATTCATTCGACAGAGAGAGAGTGAGCACAAGCAGGGAGAGTGGCAGGCAGAGGGAGAAGCAGACTCTGCTGAGCAGGGAGCCCGACGCGGGGCTCGATCCCAGGACCCTGAGATCATGACCTGAGCCGAAGGCAGACGCTTAACCGACTGAGCCACCCAGGCACCCCGCTATTTAGTTATTTAAACCAAGTATGTGCATGACTTTAATAAAAATAATATATATATTTTTTAATTCCTTGGCTCAATTTTGGATGCTTTGGGCAAAGAACATGGGTTCTGAAGGGCCACCTGTTCGTTGTCTCCCATCTTTAACAGAGTTGGCAGAAAGTGGGAAAACCAATAATGGCTCAAGTTAGGGTTTCTTAGTGTGGTCCCCAGACTATCAGGATCAGAATCACTTGGGGCCTTGTTAGATGTGAGGAGTCTCTGGCTACACCCAAGGCCAACTGGCTCAGAGGCACTGGGCGGGGGATCCAGCCAGCTGGGCTTGACACACCCTCCATGTGACTCTGATGCTGGCTCCAACTGGAGAGCCACCAACTCAGTGAGTGGGAGCTTGGTTCATCCCCACAAAAGCCAGAGGTGTCACCCTTTTCTGGGTGCAGACAGACACCCCAGCCACCTTGAAAAAGTAAAAGTGTTGGGTAAGTATTAAAAATCTTGGGGCGCCTGGTTGGCTCAGTCGTTAAGCGTCTGCCTTCGGCTCAGGTCATGATCTCAGGGTCCTGGGATCGAGCCCCGCGTCGGGCTCCCTGCTCAGCGGGAAGCCTGCTTCTCCCTCTCCCACTCCCCCTGCTTGTGTTCCCTCTCTCGCTGTGTCTCTCTCTGTCAAGTAAATAAATAAAATCTTCAAAAAAATTAAAAAAAAAAAATCTTAAAAGTGCCCACTCCTTTTGATCCAGTGATCCCAATTCTAGGATCCCATATTACACATGGAAATAAGCTTTGTCCATAAAAGTATTTATCACTGTGTTACTTATAATAGTGGAAAATTAGAAACAACCAAATGTCCATACAATAGGTATTTGGTTAAATAGGTACAGAGATGAGTTAAAAATGTTTATGGCAGAGGTGGAAGAATACAGAGCATGCCTGTGTGTCAATAGAAAGAAACAAGATTCAGAATTCTACATTTAGAATGACCACAACAGGGGCGCCTGGGTGGCTCAGTCGGTTAAGCATCTGCCTTCAGTTCAGGTTATGATCCCAGGGTCCCAGAATCAAGTCCTGCATCAGGCTCCCTGCTCAGCGGGGAGCCTGCCGCTCCCACTGCTTGTGCTCGTGTTCTCTCTCTCTCTCTTTCTCTGACAAATAAATAAATAAAATCTTAAAAAAAAAAAAAAAAAAAAGAATGACCACAACAATGCAGAGAAAAACTCAGTAAGAAAAATAGTCTGGAAGAAAACCCCCCAAAATGTTCATTAGATGAGACCAGGGTAATTTTTTTCTACTTAATTTTATTTTTTGCAGTTATACAGTGAGCATGTACTCATTTAAGCAACTCATCTCTGGGGAAACAAGTTGCATACAAATTGAGGAGGGGTCCCTGCTTTTGCAAGAGAAAGGCTTCTCCCAGACGGAAAACTTTAGACCTTCCTAAGTCCCTTCAAGGTCTCCTTGGGGTGGTGCAGGCAGAGAGACCAGGAGGGGAGGAACCTCTGCCTTATGTGCTGTTCTATCTCAGGGCTTTGCATTACTTGAGAAAGAAAGGAAGGTTCTCATAATCTCACTTAAACCCTCCTAAAAATCCATGGGGCGCTGGGTGGCTCAGTTGGTTAGGCATCTGCCTTCGGTTCAGGTCATGATCTCAGAGTCCTGGGATCGAGTCGCATCAGGCTCCCTGCTCAGCAGGGAGTCTGCTTCTCCCTCTGCTTCTCCCCATCAGCTTGTGCTCTATCTCTTCTCTCAAATTAATACAAACCTTTAAAATAAAATAAAATAAAATAAACCCTCCTAAAAATCCGTGACGGAGATGTTGCAATGCAATTTTGTCTCCCTGCTTGATACGACCCCTTTGAATGATGGAACTGTTTTTGTTTCTGTAATCTCTAGAAGCCCCTCTGAGCACAAAGAAATGCTCGAAGAAGTTGAAAAAGTTATGATCCTGATATTACAGATAATGAAACTGCCTATATTCACATGATGAGATCCTGGCAGATCTGGGAGTCAAGGTCAGTGAACGAGGTTCCAAATGGGGTCCTTTTTTGGGGTCAACTGCATAAGGCAGGTCCCTGGTCCCCCAGTACTCTGGGACTACTGTTTTCTGCAGAAATCCAAAGATCTGCAGAGTACCACAGCTCCCACTGGCTAAGGGTTATGTGCTAATCAGGCTGCCAAAGTCTACAGGAAGGCTCGGCAAGCTCTGGCAGCTCAGGTGACTTCCCTGATGTGAGGAGATGGGGCCCTTGCATGGAAGGATTTAGACAAGCAGAAAAGACAGGGCTTTCCTGGCAGGGGCACTTCTTAATTAAAGGCACTAAGAAGAAAGAAAATGAAATTAATGGCTGGTACACATGACTATCCCTGTAAGCATATGAGTCACTCAGAGGAACCTGGCTATCTTTCTAGAACCCAATGGGTAACTTACATATGTTTATCAAATGAACAACTGATGGATGGATGGATGGATGGACGGACAGACGGATGGATGGGTACATGGATGGATGGATGGATGGATGGATGGATGGATGGATGGATGGATGTTTGTTAATGGCAGAATAAGAGTTAAGGGGCCTTTGGAAACAGGCAAGCCTTGGTTTGAATCCTGGGTCTGCCCTTGTTTACAGTGTGAGCTGAGCATATTACATCCCGTCTTTTAGCAGGCTTCTTTGAAGGGCCTCTGGAGGTTGTGGTGGCAATTAATTAATGCATGTAAACTGCCCTGCTCATAGTAAGTGCTCAAGAAATGGAGTTATCATCTTCATTGATCAGAAAAGAAAGGGGGAAGAGAAAGAATGCGGCCTGCAGTTGGCTACCTGACTGCCATTTCCCCTCCTTCCTGCAAATGAACCCTGAAATTCCTTTGGGAAGCCATGTGGTTTGAATAGCTTAAGCCAATCAGTGTATTCCATTCACTCAGGCCTCTGTGATTGGCTCAGGACGTGTCTGAGACAAGCTGGTCCAATCAGAGTGAACCTCAGAGTATTTGTTGGGAATGCTGGGCTTTTTTCTCTCATTAGGTACAACAAGGAAGCTGGTAGCCCAGAAGCTGTTGGCAGTTACACTGGGAGCACCAGCCTAGAGATCAAGCTGACGTTACAGAAGGCAAAGTCGAAAGGCACAAAGAAATGTTGTTGAGCTGCTGGATCCAGCCTCACCTGAAGCTGGTGATCCTTGGCCTTTTCAGATACATGAGCCAATGCTTTCTTTTATGTTTAAAGCTGATCTAAGCCAGATTTTCTGATACCTACAATCAAAAGTACACTAACTGATATAGAAAGGAAGCAAGAATGAAAATACATGAATGGAACGTCTAAGGAAGATGAAGCAACAAGCGTTGGTTGGTATCAAATGGTAAGAGACTTTGGGTGGCCAAAGCTGGGGCTACATTTTAACTGTGAATTCCTACTTGACATACAAGTAAACCAAAGCCAGGGGGTTAAACAATAAGTAACTTGCCTAAGATTCCACAAATTAGCTAACTTAACTGTGTGTGGAGCTGGAACTAGAAACCGAATCTTCTGGCTCAGTGCCTGTTTCCACATACCCCTGCCGTTCTGCCCATGGAGAAACATACCCCATCCGAGGGCAACAAATCCCCGGAGGCACTTCCTTTCGGAGAAGAAGGAGATGACGAGGAGCGTGTGAAGGTAGAGGCCTTCCACCAGCAGCCAGGCGTAGTTGGCCATGATGCAGTACTGGAAGAAAGCCATGACCAGCTTACAGCCCACCTGCAAGGAGAGAGGCAGGTGAGCCCCAGGGGCTGGGCAACAGCGGGCTCCCCACTGGCGGCCACCCCTGAAGGACGTGACAGGGCGCAGGAGGGGTCAGGTCACAGAGAGAGTCTCTAAGGGCTCCTGGCCATCCCCTGTGGCTGTCCACTCTCAGAAGGCCAGGCCCAGGAGTTCTCTAGAGGGTGGAAGTCCACATGCCAAGAGGCTCAGCCAAGAAGGCTAACGGGCCATCACAGAAGTAGGCAGTGCGTTCGAACCCTGGAGCTGACCGCCAGCAGTAAAATCTGTGTCACATAGGGCCCAGCTCCCAAGTGCCTCCTTTGCAGATGAGCACCAGGCCGAGAGAAGGAAAGGGATTTCTGAGCCAAGGAGTAACAAAATCCTTTCCAAGCTCTTTCCCCGGAAACAGATGAAGAAGGGACGTATACCAATTATGTTAGGAGGGCAACATTGATTATAGTGAAAATGGCCCCCGACTGGCACACTGCGTCTGTTCTGGAGACCTCTAACTACCAGATGGGGGGCCAGTGCTGGCCTTGCCTGACGCAGTGACTTGTTAGAGGCCTGTCTCTTTCGGGGATCGCCGGAAGCTGTGCCTGGGCCATGTGGCAAGGGTCCCCTTTCCTTTCCCTGAGCTGTCCCCTGGGGAGAGGACAGCTTCTGGGATGGCCCGAGGGCTGCTACATGGGCTACGTGGAGGTCACATCCACGGAGGAGGAGAGGCCGGTGTTGCCCTCCGGCCTCCTGCAGACTTGGATTCTGGGGGGCGCCCGTGGTTGGCCCAGGAGTCTGATGTTTGGTGGAACCCAAGAAGGTTCCCTGCGGGACACTGCTGGACTTCTCCACTGCTGGTCAGTGAGGTGGGGGGCCTGAATTTAAGTCTTCTGACTCTCACTCTGGTACTCTTACTTCATCCTGACAATATCCTGAAGGGAGATTCAGCTGGAGTCAGAAAACACACACACACACAACTATGAACAACACAAACTTAACAGATCCGTAAAGAATTACAGATTTGAGTGGTGGGAAGTGACAGGGAGGTTGACCGAACCAATCTCAAACTCCAATCCCTTCTCCCTTGTTTTCCTCTGCTATGGAGACTATGATGGTAAAAAAAATCCGATCTCCCAGCTTCCTTTGCAGTTAGGTGTGGTCCCATGACACGGTTCTAGCCAATGAGATGTAGATAGGTGTCTTGGGGCAGGCATTCTTTCCCACCCTAAAAAGGCAAAGCTGCCCAAAGACAAAAACTGTTTAACCCTGACTCTCTTTTTTGACTGGAACATGCATGTGAGGCCTGGGGCTGCAACAGCCATGTTGTAAACAAGCAGTGTTAAAGCATGGCATCAAGCACGCTGGAGCAGAAAGAGGGAAAAGGACTGTGTCCACCACTGCATCACGGAGCCGCCGTACGACCTCTGGATTGCCCATCTGTGGACGGCTGATGTGGGAAACAATCCCCATCCGTTTGAGCCACTGATGTGCTGTGTTCTGGTATATGCTGCAAAAGGGATTCCCAACTGATAACGCAGAGCAATATTGCAAAGAATTAAGAGTTATCTGAGCATTCAGAAGGAGGAAGGGGGTTAGATTTAACAAAACAATTGTTTTGCTACAGACCTGTGTTTGCAGAACCTAGGCATATGTTCGCACTTTTCTTTCTACACCCAACCCCAGCCCTCTTTAGACCTGGCCATCTGTCCATAGCTGGGACTTGGCAGGTGGAGGGAAAAGACGAGCCTCACTATGTATCTAATTGCCAGAGTGGCTAAGCCACTCCTGGATGCTGGGAGTTGAAGGGCAGCCCCCAGCGGCCTCCTGACAAACTGCCCTCATACATGACCCAGACTGTGCACATGGAGACATGGGACTCTCCCCAGGCCCCCTGGCCCAGCACTAGGCATTAAGTGCAACCTCAGCTGGGACGTGGGGGAAGGGCAAGGGGGCCACCACCCTCTCCCGGAGTTGGGCTGAGTGTGGGCAGCCTGGCCACACTCGGGGCCATGCAGGCATGTTACCCTTTGGGCATCACAGTGAGCGACATCATCCGAGGAGAAGAGCACGGCGTCCTTGATGAAGTTGGACAGGGCACGCAGGATGAAGGACACAAAAAGGTGCATGTGGATGTAGTTGCGGGTGCAGTGAAGCCTCCTGGAGAGAGAGAATGCAGGGCCATGGGGGCCAGAGCCACAGGAGCGCGGCCACTTCTTAGCTAGACCTTGACCTCGGGCAAGCCTTTTCACCTTCCAGAGCCTGAGTCTCTTCCTCTGTGGGAGGGGTCAGAGGTCTGTTACTCTTTCCCCATCTTCTGGTACCAGAAGCAAGCTTTCTTATGGGGAACCCATTCCAGCTCTGAGTGGGGGTGACTCCATCCTCCCACCCTGTTGATAGACCTGACCAATCAGAGTACTCCACCCCTGGCTGCCGTGACTGGCTCAGGTTGGGCATGTGACCCAAGCCCAGCTTATGAGATATCCCCACCCCCATCCCCACCCCAGGACTTTGATTGCAACTAATGGGGAAGAAGCTCTCCTTGTCCTCGTGTGGCCGAGCCGGTGGAATGTACCCCTGAGGCTGCTGGTGGTTGTCTCTGCCACCCCTGCTGAGAGCCTACCTGAGGATGAGGCCAAGGCAGAGTCGAGAAAGGGAGGGAGATAGACCTAGTTCTGCTGATACCTTTGAGCACCTAGATACAGCCATTCCTAAAGCCAGCACCCCTGACCTTGTCAATTATGTGGGTCAGGTCACCTTTGTTTACTTAAACTGTTTTAAGGTGGATTTCTGTTTCTTGCAACCAAGAGTCTGGCTAACACACTTGTAAAACGGGGGTAATGATACCCATCTTATAGCATTGTGTGAAAGTTACAAATAGTACATGTGCAGTAAGTTCCTCGTTACACACAGTAACTGTGGAATGAATAAAAAATATGAACAAGATTACAGGAACATCAGTGTTTGGCCACGGGTAAGGTTTAGATCAAGAGGTCACCAAGTGGCCCACCCAGACCTTCCTTTCTCTGGCCTGAGTAATTTAAGGAGACCCAAATTCTGTGCCTGTGGAAGGCTGGGGAGACAGAGAGATGGCAATGTGTTCTCACCGGAAAGCACAGAGGATGCTGAGGGCGACCAGGAGCATCACCAGGGAGGAGCTATAGCCCACGGTGTACATGACCTTCAGCTTCATCAGGTACTCGTGCTGCAGAGAGAGGCATGTGTCAGCCCCACCCACCCGGTGGCTGGGCTTTTTTCTGCCTCAGAGTGTACCTGCTCAGGCAGCTGGAACCTTTCAATACTGACTGCTCTGCTGATCAGATTCCGCGGACCTCAGCTCATAGACTCGGAACACCTTGGCTTTGGAGAAGATCTCGGGGATCATCTGATGCCAACTCAAACTTCTACCCCATGCGTAGTGCCCCTTACCATCACCCTGAATTCAAGCCTTTGCTTGAATACCTCCAGGGATATAGGCTCACCTGGCCTTTTGAGGAAGTCATCTGGTATACAAGGGTGCAAAATATTAGGTCATTTTTTCTCACGTGAAGCTAAAATCTATTACTTTTAAATTGCTCCTATTGGTCTTTTTTCTGGACCTACTTTTGGAACCACTTGAAATAATTGGATTTGTCTGTATCTAAGGCCTAGCATTATTTTTTTTTTTAAGATTTTATTTATTCATCTGACAGAGAGAGACACAGCGAGAGAGGGAACACAAGCAGGGGGAGGGGGAGAGGGAGAAGCAGGCTTCCGGCTGAGCAGGGAGCCCAATGCGGGGCTAGCATTATTTTTTTTTAAATAAACTTTGCATTTTGGAATCGTTTCGGGCTTCTAGAAGGGTTGCAAATATTGTACAGAGAGATCTGTCATTTCTTAATACAGCTCTTCTACCCGCTCGTCTCTCACATATAGTCTCAGCATTACATTTTTCCTGTGTCTTCAATCTCTTTCCACGATCCTTCACCCTTCTGCTCAATTAATATGCTCTGTTGTCAACGTCCTTCCTAAATAAGACACCCAGAACTGAGAGCTGGAAAGCTCCAATGTACTCTCTGAGCAGGAAGGAGAAGAGTGGGACCATCACCTCTCCTGATCTCTACACTGCACTCATATGGATGCAGCCCACAGCCACTTCCCATTACTGACTCATCTTTGATTCAGAAAGAATCTCAATGGGATGGGAAAAGGCGACATATAAAGATAAATGTAAAACCTGCATCTTTTAGGTTAAAAAAAAACCAAATTGTGTGACAGCCTTAAAAAGAATCAAAGAAATGAAAATTAAACCAATAATGCTATACAATCTGTTCCCAACCAAATGAACTAATATTTACAGGCAATAATATTCTATGCAGCTGAGGGTAGAGTGGGACCAAAAATTGCTTCAATCTCTCCTGAAAGTAGCATGTATCAAGAACCTTTGAAATATGCATTCCTTTTGACCTCCCTTCTACCTCTAGGAATTAATTCTAAGACATTAGCACACACACACAAAGAAATAAGCACAAAAGGAAAAGCGTATTTATACATCAAGATGTTGATCACAGAACGATTAGTGATGAAAAACACTCAAATGTCCAACAATAGAACAATTAACTAAATTATTTTAAATCAGTGTTTTAATGTATGCTGCCATTAAAATGCTGCTTACCAAGCGTTTTAAAAGATGTCAGCACGTGCTAAGAATGTAACATTATGTGAAAAAGCAGAATACAAAATTTTTTTAAAAGATTTTATTTATTTCTTTGACAGAGAGAGACAGCGAGAGAGGGAACACAAGCAGGGGGAGTGGGAGAGGGAGAAGCAGGCTTCCCGCGGAGCAGGGAGCCCGACGCGGGGCTTGATCCCAGGAACCCAGGATCATGACCTGAGCCGAAGTTAGACGCTTAACTACTGAGCCACCCAGGCACCCCCAGAATACAAATTTTATATGTACAGTGTGATTCCTGCTATCTGTTAAAAAAAAGTATTAGGTTGAATTACATGAAATTGCCCTCTTTTGTAGATCAAATGATTGAGTACCGGCCATTTCATGTGGTTCAATCTCATACATGCATAGACCATAAGGCTGTAAAAAGATGTGATAGAGGTTAATAATGGTTAACTTTGGAAGATAAGTTTGTGGACAGAGTTGTTATTTTTATTTTATTTTTTTCTACACTTTTCATTTCTCCCCAGAGGGTAAGTACTATTTTATAACCAGAAGAAAAAGGTAATTAATCTAAAAAAAAAAAAAAAAAAAGGCACAAGAATAGTATTGGGGAAACCTTGCTGACAGCTGTTCATATGAAAATGACCTTGAGGTTCAAATGTCCCAAGCTCCATGGCGTTAGGAAGTGTACTGCAGAGAAAGAATGCAGGCTTCAGAGCCGAGACAAAGTTTCCAAACCCAGGACTGTTACTCACCAGCTATGTGACCTTGGGCAAATTACTTAACTTCTCTGAGCCTCAGATTCCTCATCTGCAAAATGGGGGATAATATCTACCTTGCAGGCTTGTCGGAAGAGCAAATGAAGTATCAGTTAGAGTATCTAGACTGACACTTACAAGACACTCAGAGCATGTTAATTTTTCCCCACCTCTACCCCTCACCCCCATCATCCACCCTTCAACACGAGTCATGGGTCCAAGATCACGGTATGAAGTATGAGTTATAAAGAAGCTATATTGCATTCTCAGTTACAATAACGGAGTGCTGTGGGACACCGAACAACACTGGAACGTTTGGAGTGTTTTGTCCAGTTCCGGGCATGCTATTTTAAGAGGCACATTAATAAACTGGAACATTTCCAGAGAAGGGAAGAGTGCATGAAAAAACTGGGTACATTGCACCCCGAGGAAACAAACAAATAAACTTGGGAAAAAAAGTATTAGGACGATTGACAGGTAGAAGCATTAGCTCCAGGGGGAGGAAGCTACCAAAAATATATCTGACTCAGTGACCAAAACTTTTCTGAGAGCAAGAGGCAACCTTTGATGGGCTGGCTGCCATGTGACATTGAGCTTCCCCACTGGTGTGACTGTGATCCCAGAAGCCAGGAGCCACCTCTCAGGAACGTAGATGAGAGCCGAAAGGACAGTAGGTTGCCCTAGATTCATGGTGCCTTGACTTTGGGACATCAAAGAGCAGTCAAATGTCAAGAAATTAGTGGATCGATGATGTGTCGGCCTATAATCTTGCCATGGGCAGGATGAGCCCCAGACCTGAGGGCATGAGCCTCGCTCCTAGGACCACCTGGCTAGCAGCTCTCAGTTCAGAAGCGGATTTGGGCCAGTCTGTGACAGCATGAGGAGGCACAGGGTGACAGTATGGGGCGTTCAGGCTGAATGTTCTGCATTGGCCTGAGGCTGGGCGGATTGTCTGCCAGGGAAGCCTCAGGACACCAGCTAACTCCACTTGTCCCTGCATTATGTGTGTAAATTCTGATCCAGAAAGAGCCCTGCTCCCAGGAGGCCTGATGTGACCTCAGCGCACCTGCCCTCCACATCTGCAACGGGCGCCACCTCCCTGGGGGTTTGGGGTCCAGAAGCCTCACTGCTGTCTGCCCTGGATCAAGTTGCCTGTCTCTCTGCCATGTTTCCTGACTAGGCCACCTTCCTTCTGCATCCTCTAGATCAGGGGTCAGCAGACTTTTTTTGTAAAGGGACAGGTAATAAGTGTTTTAGACTTTGGGTGCCCATTTGGGCTCTTGCCATCACTCAGCTCTGCTCGTAGGGCAAATCGCCGTAGCTATGGCTCAATAAGACTTTATTTGCACAAGCAGGTGGTGGGCTGTGTTTGGCTCAAGGGCCACAGTGTGCCAACCTCTCTGAGGACAGGAAGTTTATGTGATCACATTGGCAAAATCCATAAAATTAAGAGAGAACATTCTTATGATGGATGGCAGCACAGAGGTTCGAAAGGATGCTCTGGGCTGCAAGAAACAGAAATTTCCAACTTGCTTAATAAACAGATGTGGCTCCTGTAACTGGGGATGCAGAGAACAGGCTTCAGAACTCTTTCATAAAGCAGCACTAAGAAGCTGCCAAAGGACCGGGTTCTTTCCATTTCTCCTCCTGCTATCCTGGTGGCTTCTTCTCGAGGCTGCCACTTCTCGATTTGGATGACTGCCTTGGTGATGACAGCCACATGCTTCCCCATGCCTGCTTGTCCAGGAGGAGGGACAGCCAGACTTCCTATGGCTCCTTCCCAAGAGTGAGAAAGCTTCTTCTCCCAAACCCCAGCAAGCTTGTCCTCACATCTCACTGGCCCAAAGTGACTGGGGCCTGCCCACCCCTGGACCATCCCTGGCAGAGGGCTGGGATACAGAATTGGCCTAGGCCAGTGGTTCTCAAACCGTTTGACCTTGGGACCCTTTTACACCCTTAAGAATTATTGCGGACACCACGAGCTTTTGGTTTTGTGAGTTATGCCTATTGAAATCACATCGGAGACACTGTTGGCTTGGACTCATCAGTTGGGGAAGAACAGAGCCCAGGGCCTTAACTATGATATTCCTCCAGGGTTGAAACTGTAAAATCCCGAAACAAGGAGCTGAAATTTAACAAAGGTAAATGCAAAGTTTGGACTTAACTCAGAATATTCATTGGCCAAAAGTAGCGGAAAGGAGACCTACCTTGGCTTCACATGACAGACCAGGGCAGTGAGGCAGGCCCAGCGAACCCCGGATGATGAGCGGGGTGGGGTGGGTGACCGGAGCAGCTCCTGGTCCCCTGATCTTGCCCCGGGGCTGGCTCCACTCTGTCTTCTCACCCTGCAGGCCCCCAGCCAGGGAAAGAGGGGCAGACAGGCTTACCCGCTTCTCATTGGACGAGTCGTTCACGTTAACCCCACAGGCCAGGTCAGGCCTGGGGAAGGTTTCCGACCAGCCGTCCTGTGTGCAGTTTCGAAACATGGAACCTGTGGGGGCCAAGCATCCTGCAGGTGAGCAGTGGGGACAGGGGACAGATGGCCTGGGGTCCCGGGTACCCTCAGCCACACCTTAGGGGTGGCCTGGTGTTTCCCCATTGCTGGGCCCCAGCTGCCTTTCTTTGAACCACAGGGTCAGCTCTCAATTGGCCCAGCTGATCCTTGAAGAATATGTAAGGGTCAGTAAGAAGGAGCGGGAAAGGGGCGCCTGGGTGGCTCAGTCGGTTAAGCATCTGCCTTTGACTCAGGTCGTGATCCCAGGGTCCTGGGATCGAGTCCCACATCGGGCTCCCTGCTCAGCGGGGAGTCTGCTTCCCCCTCTCCCTCTGTGATCTCTCTCACTTTCGCTCTCTTTCAAATAAATAAAAATCTTAAAAAAAAAAAAAAGGGCAAAGATGCAGATGTGTGTGCACAGGTGAGAGAGAGATAGATCCGTGGACCCCTGAGGCCTCAATCTACAAACAGGCCGGCTCTGAACAAATACCCTGTTCAGCCTCCAAGCACTACTTGCCCTCCCCGGGGTCCCACGGCCTCGCCCACCCCCACATCCCTCTGTGCCAGGCACAGGGCTCCACAGACGGGGTTGACACACACTACAGTCCCCTACGGTCACAGCAGCTCTCCCCCACTGCACTCCCAACCCTGCAGAGCTTCTGGTCACCGCTCCCCAGCCCGGCTGGCTGCCCCCAGGCCCAGCTCCACTCCAGGGGTCTCTCAGGCCCCGGGGCACCACGGCTTCACCCCAGGCATGTCCACTCCCACCCTACCCCTCACCTTCCCTTCCCGGGCTCCAGTCTCAGCATCAAGCCCCCTCAGTGCTCCAGGGGGGACCCCCCCTGCCCATCCTCCACACCCACTGGCTGAGGTGCCACTTCTGGTTTTTGAGGGTTTTCCCAAAACAGGGGGTGCTACTTGACCCCCTGGGTGTTCACAGGAGATAAATATAGACCTTCGCAATGGCAGCACACCAGTGCTCTTGCAAGGGATTACAGTGTCCCATGTCATACAAGGGGCCAAATGTCGTGCTCAAGGACAGTGGTCCCAAGCGATTCTGATCATACACCCCCAACCAAAAAAACCCCATTGATCTCACTCTCTAAGGGCTGTGTATTTGCTCAATTATAAAATCCCGTGCTCTACTATAATAATACCTGGTGATTACTATGTGCCAGACACTGTCCTAAGCCTGTGACAGGTAGCGACTCCTTTAACCCTAACAAGACTATGAACTAAGCAGTTACCTTTATAGTAAAACATATTATAACATGTAAATACTACATCCATTTCACAGTTGGGGAAACTGAGGCACACCGTGGTTAAATAATCTGCATAAGATCACAGCACAGGAAATGGAGGAAATGGGAGTTGAACCCCGGGTCTCAGACCCTCACTCTCAACCACACACTATGTACGGATCCCCTTTCTTTCTCCTGCTTTCTCCTCTTACTACGTACTCATCCCAGGTCCCGCTGCCATTTAATGGGTGGGTTCCCCGAGAACCTGGCACGGTTGGCAAGGACCCGGCCATTCCCATAGTGAAATGTCCCACACCGAGGAAGTTCTATTTCAAATCTCACTTCCCGCCCTGCTCCCCAGCACCTGAAAACCTCCAGCAGAGCAGGGGCACTAAGGTAGACCGTCCAGGGGGCTGCCCCTCCCAGAAAGGAAGGAGTTCTCAGTCCTCCGGCCACACCTCCGCATTTCTCTGCGTTGTAAATCACAGGATAGCTGCGATCCTCCGATCCTTCCCCCGCAGCGATCCTCCCCCCCGCAGCGCTCACCGCCCTTCTCCCCGCACAAGGCCAAGGCCAAGTCCTGTGCCCTTCACACAGTGGTGGCTGGCTTCCCCACCTCCCCTAGCAGCTGATGAGCTCTGGAGGGCTCCCGGGGCCAACCCAGAGCCCTTGCTCATCCGTTTGCTGGCTGGCGGGCCAGAACACCAACTGAGTGGAGAAGAGCCTGCTCTAAATTCTCCTATAAGGGAACAGGGAAGTTTGCCCACACGGAGCTTTTGGAGCAGAAGTCCGAAAACTGGGGAAGGGGAGCTGCCAGCCACTGAGAAGGAAGTCTTGGGAAGTGACCAAGAGGAGTCGCCCTCCATGGACTGACGGCCCAGTTGCATCCTCTACTCCAGAGGAGGGCCAAGCACTGGTCCCAGGATCTGGCTGCTGCCCGTGTGGCATGGGTTGGGGGGAGGCTGGTCTCAGCCCTGGAGACAGGAACTCTGACACCCACTCTGTTCTAATTTGTACCCTCCCCAGGGGCCTTAGCCATCCCAGTTGGGCCTTGTATGCTCCTCTCTGACAGGCCTCCAGTCTGGACCACTGGTTCACAGGGTTCAGGGTCAGATGGGTTCCACTGAACTCGAGAACTGTGGCTGGCATTTCTAGAACCAGCCACCATGCTCATCTCCAGATTTTGATCTAATCCTCCCAGTGCTCAGTGAGGGAGATACTGCTGGCTTATTTTCCAGACAAGAAAACCAAGGCCCAGGATTGGGTAACAGGGCCCAGCCAGGATGTGACTCTTCACTGTGCCTCCCTCCCTGCAGTCCTGGGGGCAGCTTCTACCACCAGGAGACCTTGGCCTTCCGCATCCAGGAATGCCCAGCCCCTGAAGGCTCCTGAGACCTGGAGCACAGGTTTCCAGCTAGCCAGATCTGAGTGTGAACCCCAGCCCTGCCTCTTGGTCATCTGGGTGTGAGCTTAGGTACCTCACTTTTCTGTGCCCAGTGACAATAACCACCCACCTGCAGGACCGAGTGGGGAACACGATAGCACCAGGAAGTGCCCAGGCTGGTGCTCGCTGGGCTGGGAGTGTGACTCCCTCCTCCTTTCAGCCTTTCCAAAATGGACCAGCGGTGGTGGGGCATGGAATTTAGGAGGGGGTGCAAGATTTCTGTAGTTAAATCAAGGGAGCTAGGTTGTCAGACGGGAAAACATGGTGGTCCAATTTCGGCTTGGTTGGATGGGAAGTTGGATTAAGAAAACACAAACTCCCTGGAGCCCAGAACCGGTTATCAGCCAGCGTGCCCATAGAGGCTGGGCTGGGCTGCCTGTTTTGAGGCCTTCTCCTCACTGACCCAGTGGGATTCCCCAGACAGATACTGCATGTGATCCAGGCCAGGAGCCCGGTGAGACTAAAAAGACGGTGCCCTTTGCTGACCGGGCTCTTGGCAGAGCTGCTGAGAAGACAAGGGTTGGGCTCTCTCTGGAGTCCCTTCAACCCCACCCACTTCCCCTGGGGTTAATTCCTAATAGGACAGGGGCCCGTCCTTACCCACGTTCAGGTCAATGTACACCTCAAGGGCCCCTGAAGGTACAGGCAGTATTTTTGTGCATATACGTATGTGCAGTTTGGGGAAGAGCCAGTCCAAAGCTTTTATCCAATTCTCAAAAGGCTCCTGGAATCTAATCAGGTTATAAGGAACGTCTACTAAGTTAAGGCTCAGGGAAAGGCCAAGGCCTGACCCTGCCACGGAAGTGTGTTTTCTAACAAGGAACTCTGGAAGACCAGTGCCCCATTAAGAATCAAAGGAATGCATCCTGGAGGGAACATTCTAGACCTTGGCACACACAGAAAAATATCTGGGGGCAGATTCTAGCCTGCAGTTCCTCCAGTCACATGGACAACCATCCTGTCTGGGCCCCTGTAGTGGGGTCCCTAGGAAATAATTTATTATTATTATTTTCTTCTCTCAAAAGGAAGGGTCGGTCCAAAACACCACACTGTCCTCACTGGGCGCTCCTCCCTGGGTTGGGTTGGGGAGCCCTGGAATCCTGTGGGAAACCACTGAGGGGAGCTTTCCTTCCTGAGAGGAGTCCAGGGGGCTGAGATCTATGGGGAGGGAAGATGGTGGTAGGAAGATGGTTCTTGGTGGCTAACTGAGGCCGGACTGGTCCTGACCCGTGCTCCTGGACTGGCTGGTGCCCTGGGCTTGGGGATGGGTATGAACAGAGTGGCCCTGGGGTCACTGGGTAGGGGGGTAGTGACACTGCCCCCCAGCAAGTGCAGAGCCCTGGGGTGGGGAGGGCAGGGCCTCCCTGTGGCCTGGTAGACGGGTGGCTCCTGCAGCCCCACAGCGACACCATGTGGCAGCAAGAAGAAACTGCAGCAGAGGTACACGTACCACCCCAACTTCCTCCCCCACAGTGGCAGACCTAGAAATGCACTCCTGGCCGAACTCCGGGGGGGTCTTGAGCAATTAAAGGGTTGGGGATCCTCAGAAAGGAGTCAGTGGGCTACTAGTTAATGAGGCAGGCCGGCGTTCTAGCAATTGATTGGGAAGGATTTGGCCAGGAGCACGGCTCTGCTTGGCCCCCTCCGCAGAAAGGTAGGAGGGACATTGATAGGAGAGGTAGAGGCACTGCGGCTCTGGGCGGGTTGTGAAGGGAAGGCTGGGAAAGGAGGAGAGCTTCAAGTCCCTCCAACTGGAGAACTCGGTCAGCGAGGGAGGAGCACTGGATGGGGAGTCCAGGATCTGGTCCTGGCCTTGCACCTGACCAGCATGTTGCTGTAGGTCAGTCATGTGTGGATTAATCTCATGTGTCGGGAGCTCCATGGACCCCAGACATAGACGTGGAAGGGTCACACTGGGAGAAAAAGACTGTTGGTAAGTTTCCTGGCATGTGTTTGCAGGTGTGTGTGGGGGTAGGCAAAAAGGGAGAAGAGAGGAAGAGAAAGGACAAAAGAAGATATTTAAAATTCATTTCCAAGCATAGCCTGGTCCTGTTTATTCTCCCCATTTTCCAGATGAGAAAATCAAGGCTGAGAATGAGTAACTTGGGCTCTCAGGCCCGGGAGACTGACACCTGGCTGGACCACACTTTCCCTCGTCCCTTGCGGGTCGGTGTCGCCACATGACTGAGTTCTGGCAGAGGCAATGTGGGCAGAAGTGGGATCATATTCAGGCCTGGTGCTAATCAGGAGCGCCCAGTTTGCACGTTAGGCGGGCAGGCATTTTACATACGTATGAAGGCTTTGGGATTTGGGACATTGTCTGTTTCGGCAGCTGGCGTTATCCAAGCAGGAAGTGGAGAAGGGGGACTCCGACCTATCTCCCCGGTCCCCTGCAGTTCCTGTCTGCTGGGCATCCAGGAGGCTGAGCGGGATTGTGAGCTACCGCAGTGTGCTCCCCAGATCTGGGTGTGTGTGTGTGTGTGTGTGTGCACATGCGTACTAGAGAATTATGGAGTGAGGAATTTACACTCCTCTCCCACACTGCATGGTCTTGTTTTCCTTGCTGGTCAACCTTTCCTTACCCGGCTTTGGGATGCTGGTGGGTTTTAGTGTAAAGTCATCTTTTCTGGTTTGTTCTTGTGAAGGGCCTCACTGGTCAGCATTTCCTGCCCCACATAGATGAGGGGAGGGGTTAGCAGGGCCAGGTCAGGCTTTTGACTTTAAATGACCTCATGGAGGACAGGGGCCAAAGGCCATGAAACCACCTTGTCTCCACCCAGCATCACCCGCCACCACAAAGCTGTAGTCCCACCTTGACCATGGCATCGAAGGACAGGGCGCTGGTTTTGAAGTCGGAGAAATCTGAGTTTGAATCTTAGATTCTCCATCTTCTAGCCGTGAACCTTAGGTAAAGTGCTAAACCCCTCTTAACTCCCTGTTTTTTTTTTTTTTCCTTTTTCCCGGGTCAAGTGGAGGAGACAAGTTCTGTGATTGGCAGGGGAGTTGTGATGGTTCAACTGAGCCTGTGTATATAAAAATGCCTGGCAGGTGGTGGGGCTTTAGCCAATGTTAGTCCCTGAACATCCCCTGTCTGACACAGTCTCCCCACTCCCTGCCTCAAATTAAGAAAATCCTTGTAAACTGCAGTTTTCCTCGGGCAAGAGATCACCCAGGAGGCGAGGGGCTTTCAGGGAGGGCACAGTTTATCAGCAGGGCCTGGCAGAATGGATACATAGAAAGTAAGTGTTCTGGAAAGCTAGGTTGTGCCATGTGGGACCCAGACCCAGGGGCTGGAACAAGGGGTCTGGTTGCTAAGGGGGCAGAAACATGGAAGGAAGTGGGGGAGCCCAACTGGGGATGTGGGACAGAGAGAAGCAAGCCCAGTCTCCTTTATCACTTCTAGTACATTGCCTCCTGGCCCCCTTCCTTGGGACCCTGCGAATTGAGCCCACCTCACACCCCCAAGCAAGGCCTTCAGGCCCCAACAAGAACCACCTCCCACCAGTCTGTTCACCACTTGTCCCCAGAGGTTCTTTGGTCTCCAGGCCAGGGCCCCACCCAGAGGGCCACCCACTGCTTCGCAGCCGGAACCCGTGGGCTGAGTGGTTACCATTTCTGCCAGTGAGCATCTGGAGGAATGGGGGGCACCCCACTTCCACAGTCCGTCCCAGCGCGGAGGAGGGCCAGCAGCTCATGTTGTCCCACAGCCCCTCGCAACCTGCCAAGACGAACACAACATTAGACAGGGAGAGAGCGTGGGCCAAGGGCCTCCCCCCAAACCGCCTGGCACCATCCCCAACACTCCGGCCTGCTAGGAGTTCCCGTGCGGTCCTGACTCTTCAAGATCAGGAACCAGTGGGGTCTAATGTGCCTTTTTATCTTTGGGGCCTTCGACTCTGCCGTCTACACAGTAAGTGCTCACGTTGAAGGCGTGAAGGAAGGAGAGAACACACATTATCTCATATAAGCCTCACCAGGGCAGGTCTGGATTTCTCTAGAGACAGAACACCTCTTGGCCTCAGCTTGCATTAGACTTGACAGCAGGGGGCCTCCAGCCTGGCTGCACAGTGTAACCATCTAGGGAGCTTTATTTACTTATTTTTAAATTTTTTAAAAGATTTTATTTATTTATTTATTTGTCGGAGAGAGAGAAAGCACAAGCAGGGGGAGCGGCAGAGGGAGAGGGAGAAGCAGGCTCCCCGCGGAGCAGGGAGCCCCATGCGGGGCTCGATCCCAGCACCCTGGCATCATGACCTGAGCCGAAGGCAGACGCTCAATGGACTGAGCCACCCAGGCATCAGAACATACAGAACTGGGCCCTACACCCAGGGATCCTGATTTAATTGGTGTCGGGAGGGGCCCAGGAGTGATACTGTGTTAAAACAGGAGTCTGTTTCCCCACATGCATTCCTCGGAAACGGACTTTGGTCTGAGCACCGACTTCTGGATTCCACGTTAAGGTGCTGGCCTTCCAGTCCTCGGCCTGTGAGCTCTGGTTTGGTGCTAGTGGGAGTCCGTCACCCTGTGCTTTCACACACATGGGCTCATCTAACCCACAGCAGTGCTCCGAGGCATCCGGCCCTGTCCTTGTTTTATAAATGAAATGATGAAGCAGAGAAGAGAAACAGGTTTCTGGAGTCACACAGCCCAGGAAATGCAGGCGCTGGAAAGGGGCTGTCCAGCCACACTGCTTCATGCCACCTCCCAGGCTTCACCCACCTGCCCTGTCTCCTCGGGGGCACCAACCCCAGCTTCCGAGAGCCTTCCTCATGGAGCCAGGCTAGGGGAGCTGGAGAGGGGCCAGGAGGTGGCGGGGAGGCAGGGTGTGAAGCTGGGCCAGGAGGGAAAGAAGGAGGATGCAGAGAGCTGGGCTGAAGGCAGTTGGGGCTCTCCTCTCGCAGGGGGGTCGGCCCCCAGAGGGATGGGGGGAGAGAGGAAGTGGGAAGTCAGGATGCCCGGCTGGGGGCTCTGGAGGTAGAGCTGCCCCTGAGTGACAGACAGACTGTGGCCCCAGGGCAAGGTTGCTGGTATGGAATGAGAGAGAGCTTGGACACAAAGGCAGGGCTTGGACGGGGCTTGCCCAGGATGGTGGAAGCATCTTGGGACTGAGGACCAGGGTTTGTGTCACTCGAGGAATGTGGGAGATGAGCAACCCCTTGGATGTCCCCGAACCTTCACCCCAACTCTCACAGTGAGGCCTGAAAGAGGAGGGGCTGGAGCTGTCCATCTGAGCTCTTCCCAGAGCACCCAGGCAGGGTTTACCACCGTCCAGGCAACTGGTCGTCCACATTCCAGCCGTGGACGCTGCCTGCCAGACGTGAGCAGGGTCTTTCAGAGCTTGCAGGCTCCCAGTGACTCTGGCCTCCCCAGATGGCCCTGGGATGGTGACACCAGGCTGGGAAGGCCCGTAACAGATGACCCACTGTGTCTGTCTACTTGAGTTATTCCAGGATCTGGAGCCTGGAGGATGACGCTGACCCACGTCTTTTCTCCTTCTGCAGAAGTCTCCATATGACAGCAGGGTGCCTCATTTACAAGGAGCCACATGTCTTGTATTAGAAGTGGTTGGGGCACTTCCCAGCTGTGGAAGAATTCAGGGGCCTCTTTCCTCCCTTTGGGAGAAATGAATTCAGGGCTGGGCCCAGCCAGCTCAGCCAGGGCCTGGGCCCAGGGCTCCTGCCCGTGAGGCCAGACAAGCCCTGTCCAGCGGCCAGACAGTTGGGGAGGGTACCAGGGCATCTGGCAGGCTTCCTGACCTGGGTCATGTCAGGTTGGGCCCACGGGGACACTGCCCCGGTGCTGGCAGAAGGCGGTGGAGGAGGGGCTGGTGGTCCGGGGGGAGCAGCTCCCCTCAAGGTGAGTGGGGTCCCCTGGCGGCCAGGTCACTGACACGCCCTTCATATCAGCCCTGCAGAGAGAAAAGCCTGGACACGCATCAGACCCTGCGGAGTGTGCAGGGGTTGGGTAAGATCACTGCCCCACAGCAGAGGTGATGGAGATGTGGAGCCCAGGCTCCGAGAGGCAAAGTGACATGTGCAGGGGGACAGAGCTGATGCTGCTGGAGCTGGCATCCCACCCTCCAGGCTGACCCTTGGTAGGAGCCCACCTGATGCTCCCGCCTCTGCGTGGCATTGCTCGTGTCTTGAGCACGGTATCATGCCGTGGCAGGGCCACGCTCTCTTCCAGCCTCAGCACCGGGAACAGACCTAGTGCTCCCATCCCCAATGGCATGCTCCTCTAGCCCCTACTGGTTGAATGCTTTTAATTTTAATAGTTACACGTTTTTTTTTAAAAAAAGAGAATTTAATATGTATTAAGCAGTTATAGGACGAGCATATCACATCTGTGATTTTATAGCTATTATTGTTTAGAAGGAAGCTAAGTTAAAAACTGAAAGTCAGTTGAAGAAAAGGGAACCCTCGGGATGCCTGGGTGGCTCAAGCGGTGGAGCATCCGACTCTTGATTTCCGGCTCAGGTCCTGATCTCAGGGTCCAGAGCTCAAGCCCCGTGTTGGGCTCTGAGCTCAGCGCGGAGTCTACTTGAGATTCTCCCTCTCCCTCTGCACCTCCCCCTGCTCATATTCTCTCTCTCTCTCTTTCTCCTAAAAAAATAAATTAATTTTAAAAAGTGGGGGGAGAACCTCGTACACTATTGGGGGAATGCAAACTGGCCATCATAGAAAACAGTACGGAGGCCCTCAGTAAATAAAAATAGAACTACGATATGATCCAGCAATCCCACTTCTGGGTATATACCCAAAGGAAATGAAATCAGGACCTCAGAGAGGGAGATCTCTGCTCTTGCATGTCCACTGCAGCATGGTTCACAATAGCCAAGGTGTGGAAACAGCCTACGTGTCCATCGAACAGTGAATGGACGAGGAGGATTACAATGCAGTATCACTCAGCCTTAACAAAGAAAGAAATCCTGCCTCTTGTGACAACATGGATAAACCCGGAGGACAGTATGCTAAATGAGCTAAGCCAGACACAGAAAGATAAATGCCGTGTGATCTCACTCCCATGTGGAATGTGAAAGATTCAAACTTACCAAAGCAGAAAGTAGAATGGTCACTGGGGGCTGGGGTTGGGGGGAAATGGGGAGAGGTTGGCCAAAGGGCACTGAGTTGCAGTTCTGAAGGGTGAATGAGTCTAAGATCTAATGTACAGCATGATGGGAAAAAAGAAGTCAATTGATTGAAAGAGAAAACATTCAGGCAAGCAGCACACGTGTGCGCTGGGCTGGAGGGACTGTGGCCAGGGCAGCCAGGTGGTTCTGTGTGGCTCCTGGCTGCTTGCAGGGACCCCCTTTGCACTGTCCAGGGTGTGAGTGGAGGGCCTCAGACCCCACTTTCCACCAGGCTCCTGCTCTGAGTAGGGGGAAGGCCTGCACAGGTAAGGCAGGGATGGGAAGAAGGGAGGGCGTCCTGGCACCAGACTCCTTCTGGGGCTCTGGTGGGAAAGGGACAAAGCTCAGAACTCGGGTCACTGTGCGTTCCTGGTAGGTTTAGATCTTGACCCCAGAGCTCGCTGCCTGAGTTCAGGGTGAGGGGGTGTCCAATGAAATAAGGGATGGAGGAGCTTTGTAAATGGGGCTCCTGTTCACTGAGCCAGTAGGGAGGGCTCCCTGCCTCTGGAAAGCAGGGCTGAAATGCATACACATTAGCTGCTTCGTGGACAAGCAGGGCCCAGGGCAGCGTGAGGGGCAGCTCTCCACCATCCTTGATGGGCATTGTCACCGCTGACTGCCTGGCTGGAGGGTGAGGAGGGAAAGCTGGGGATGGTTAAGTGGGGAGACAAGAGAAGACAATGTTGGCCCACAAATGCCATCTGGGGGAGCAGGGGGTGCCTGCCGAGTGCCCGTGGCCACAGAGGACAGTACGGGATCCTGAGCTGAAGCGGTGTTGTGGTGGAGATAGAGCGAACTCTGGACCCAAATCTAGCTTGGGCATGCCCCTTACCTCTACGGGCCTCAGTGTTCTCATCTATAAAATGGGCGTAGTAACATCCCCCAGGATTTTGGTGAGGATTAAATGATTTGTGTGTTCAGGAGAATATTTTCTGATCTATTAATCTCCATCCCCGCCCCCCTTCTTTTGTCTTTCCTCCTCAGCCTACTGGTTCACATTCTCAGAGGTGGGCAGAAAAATTTAGAATCTTCCTGGCTTGGGTTTCCAAAGGCTGGGCAGTGGGGGGGACGGGGACAAGAATTCTGGTGTAAACAAAATGCTTGGGAGAAAACAGGAAAGGAAGCAAGACTTCCCTCAGTCTGGGGAGACAAGGAGGGCAAGCGATGAACAGGATATACAAGGTTCCAGCAAGAGGCATGAGTACCCTGCTGCCCAGCCAGTCCTGGATGGTGCGGTAGCCCAGAGGAGAAATGGCTGTAGGGATCTTTCTAGACGGGTGGGACCACAGACAGCCTTGCAGAGCTCATGCCTCCAGCGAAGCACAAAAGTCCGTTGGCCGCCACTCTGTGGAGCAAAGCTCAAGACCACATGGGCTCCCCAGATACCACAGTGCCATGTGAATCTCTGATAGCCTGGCCAAGTTGTGGGGAAGATCCAGAAAAAAACAAGGCTTAGGTTTCTCCATCCCAGGAGAACGGAGTCAGAATTAAAGGTACAGAAAACTGAGAAAGTTCTATTTTTGCCCACTGGAGTTGATGGACAAAGATTGGTCTCCTTTATACTTGTGAAGCCCCCGGCACAGAGCCAGGTTCAATGACATGTGCTCCTTCTGTCCTATAGTCCTGCTGTCCTGCCCCACCCCCTGTCCCCATAGAGAGGTGGCCCCAGAGGCCGGTCTGCTGACGGGGACGGGGTTGGAATACAGGTAGAGGTGATCTGAGAGGGCAGGACCGGGCCTGGGGCATCTCTCCATCCCCACCCAGCCTGGTGCCTGGCATACAGCCAGCCCTCTGCTAATTGCCTGTCTGCCCTGCATCCACCCAGAGAAGAGCATCCATCTTCCAGTTCTTGATTTATTTATAAATAAGCTCAGATGGCCTGGCGATAACCTGGGAGTATTTCCGGAGCCATGTGTCAGGCTGCAATGCGACGGGGCCAGGACCAAGCCAGGCCCCCAGGGCCATGCTGGGTTGACCACTGGGTCCTCCGTCCCTCCAAGGCCCCTGCACACCCCCCGCTGCTCACTGGTCACCAGGGAACCCAAGTTCCCCCTCGCCCTGCCCTTCTGGTCCTCCCCGAGCTTCTGCTTCTGTCAGTGTTAACGCTCTCCTCCTACCTAGAGCTGCCATATCCATCTCCCAGGTGTCTCCTACCCCCACTCACCGCCATTCACCTGTCTCCTCCCCGAGACCTCTCGGTGGTTCAGGGGCTCCTGCAGCTGCCTGTTCCCTGGCTTCATCCTGCCTCCCTTTGCCTTTCTCGGCTACCCCGGCCCCATCCCTAGGCCATCCAAGGGGCAACCCGGTGAGGGCTCTGCTGATGAGCTGATCTACAGCACTGAGGTCAAGAAAGGTGTTGCCTCCCGGTACTGGCTGGACCACACACAGAAGCGGTCAGGAGGGAGTCAATGGAACTGAAGTCCCGGGTGGCAAAGACATTCCAAAGCACAGCACGGGGAGGAACAACTAAACAGTTGCGGGGGGGGGGGGGGGGGGGCAGGCGCGGAGTTCTTTTTAAACCACGAAGCCCAAGCAGTTCCACGGGATAAACTGTGTTGGGAGTAGCGAGCTCCCCACCACGAAAAGTGTTCAAGCAGAGAGGGGCACGGAATTAGCAGACTGGAAAATACTTTAGATGTTGCACGGAGGCCGCAGGGGATAAGACGAAGGAGGCTTCGAGCCTAAGCCTGAAGTCTGCTTTCCTTGAGGTGGGCTCCTGAGCGCTCTATGCCGAGCCCTTCCCCGCCCAGGGACTGGGCAAACTGTACCCTGCCTCACAGAATCCCCCTCGTGCACCCTGATAGCTCTTCCTCACCTGGCCTAAAGCTCTTCATTTCATGCCACCTCTCCCATTAATTAAAGATTAACTGGCATCAACAGTCTTTTTTTTTTCTAATTTCTAATTTTTAAATCCCTTCTTGGGAGAGTGAGGATATCAGTCATTCACAGCTCAGTCTGGGTTGCAAACTACAAAATCCTTAGGGTTTAGAGTCAAAAGATGTGGGCTGAGAGTCCTGTTTCAGCTCTGGGAAATCCCGAGTCTCTCAGAGCCTCTATTTTCCTCATCTGTGAAATGGGGTTAATAATGGTACTTATCATACAGGTTAAAAACTAAAAAAAAAAAAAAGTCTGAAATGTCACAGAGACTTTTTTTTTTTAAAGAGATTTTTAATTATTTATTTGACAGAGAGAGACACAGCGAGAGAGGGAACACAAGCAGGGGGAGTGGGAAAGGGAGAAGCAGGCTTCCGGCCAAGCAGGGAGCCCGATGCGGGGCTTGATCCCAGGACCCTGGGATCATGACCTGAGCGGAAGGCAGACGCTTAACGACTGAGCCACCCAGGCGCCCCACATACAGACATAAGTTACTTGTTTCTGAAAAATGAGCCAAGATCCGTTGTGTCCAGGGAAAAAGAGGGGAGGGGAGCTGTGGGCAGGCTGGGCGTGTCGGGTGCTGGGGGAGGAGCCAGAGCGGAATCCAGACGAGGAGCTGGGAATGTTTGCTATAAAAAATCGCATGAAAAGCCAGCGTGTCTGAAATACTGGTACAGACTAAAATGTGAATGAACCTCGAAAACATGCTCAGTGGAAGAGGGCAGATGCAGAAAGTCACCTACTGTAGGATTCCGTTTAGAAATCCAGGGTCATCATAAAGACAGCAAGCAGATTCCTGGTTGCCAGGGGCAGGGGAGGGGGGCAGTGAGGAGTGATTACTTCCTGGGCATGGGGTTTTCTTTTGGGGCGAGGAAAATGTGTTGGAACTGGAGGCGTGCTGGCCGCACAGCGTTGTAAATGTCCTGAATGCCATGCAATTGTTCACTCTACAATGGTTATTATGTGAATTTCATCTCATTCACCCCTTCCCCCGCCCCGCCCCACCCCTCCCACCAAAAGGAGTCAGCCTGTTCCCTCCTGCCCATGTTCTTCAGGCCCGGACAACCAGCTAGCAGAGACAAGAAGAAAAAGGGCATGGCATGTCCCGACTTTGAAGGCAAGGATACTAAGGCCCAGAGAGGATTAGTGTCTTGTTCAAGGTCACACAGCCCCGGGCGCCTGGGTGGCTCAGTTGGTTAAGCGACTGCCTTCCTTCGGCTCAGGTCATAATCCTGGAGTCCCTGGATGGAGTCCCGCATGGGGCTTCCTGCTCGGCGGGGAGTTTGCTTCTCCCTCTGACCCTCCCCCCTCTCATGCTCTCTCTCTCATTCTCTCTCTCTCAAATAAATAAATAAAATCTTAAAAAAAAAAAAAAGGTCACACAGCCCCTAAGAGCCAGAGGAACGCACATGTATTTGTAATTGCCGAACCCACACCTTTCCTGCCACCACACCAACTCTCTGGAATATTCTTCCCTATGGAGAGCCAAAGCCCTTCCACCAGCCAGCTCTGAGGGGGTATCAGCTTCTGTAAACAGAGCAATAAACAGCCCGGTAGAGCAGTCCACACAGCTAATAGGGTGACCCTGAAATGTTCCCACAAAATGCTGGGAAGGCCTTGGCCACCTAACCCGGAATAGCTGAAGAGTTAATTTTTTATTTGTGATAAGTGTGCTGGGCTTGGTGACAGCCCCATGAGTGGCATTTCCTGTGACTCGTCTGTGATCAAACATTAACCTCCTCCCCCAGGAGGACTGAGCAGCTTAACCATTAACCCTGTGCCCCCCACCGAGAGCCCCTCCTGCTTCAGGTGCCAGGACAGATCTTTGCTGGGGCTGGAGGTCCTGTGGGCCCATGGGCCTCGGTGGCCTGGGGACCTGGGCAGTCTCGAGAGCAGGGCCCGGGGCCAGCCTGCAGGCGACCTAGCCCCAGCCCTCCGCAGGCCTGGTTCTGACGTGGACAACCACACCAACGGTTCGCCCTCTTTGCTGTTTCTCCTCTCCCTCCGTCTCTGAGGGAGTTGTCCCCCCTCCTCGGCCACACATTCATTCCAAACTCTGAGATCGATATTCTGCTCTGCGTTCTCAACCTCTCAGCAGAGTGAGCCTGAAGACTTTTCTAGCAGGCCTGGTACTCGGACATCCTCTGCCTCGAGGGCTTTTAAACTAGGCTTTCAAAGCAACAGATCCCCTTTCCTAAATGAAAATTGCTGAAGGCCGATGTGCCAAACAGATCCAAGAGGCTGAGCCCTGTGTGGTGGGGTAAGGGGAAGGTGGGGAGAGGAGCCTGGCCACCTTCTCACTCACCTTCCCCGGGACCTTCTTAAATACTTAAGACTTTCTTTATCTTAAATACATTCTTAAATACTGCAAATACAACACAGTGCTTTTCCCAGGTGAGGAGAGTGAGGTCCGGAAGAAAGGCTGTGCTCAGGGCTTTCCCCACATCTCCCCAAGGGAGTTAGAGGGACAACCAGGGCAGGAGTCCCTCATGAGCTTTCTCAGACCTGGATGCACAATTAGGACTACGTGGGAGCCTTAAGGAAAAAGGATGACAAGACCTGCTCCAGATCAGTCAACCCAGAAGCTGGTGTGGGCATGTTCACAGCCACCCCAAGCCCTGTGAAGGGGAGGTCGGCATCCGTCTGGTGCCTGGATAGTGGTTCATGGATAGAAGAACCTCCCAGGGCAGGGCTGAGCGTACAGGTAGACAGAGGGCCCAAGCAGAGCCTACCCATCCATGGCAGAGGCCAGCTAAACCAGAGCTGCGGGCGTTCAGGAAATTGTTCCTGGAAGAGCCTAAAAAGCAGAGTAGTTGGCAGAGTGAGGAAGAGGGAATGGTGTCGTAGCAGAGGGATCAGCATGTGCAAAGGCCTGGAGGCACCAAGAAATTGATATTGTCATGATACTGTAAGCAACATGGTTGAGCCAAAGGGAAATGTTTGGGATGGAGGCATGGACAAGATCCAAGTAGGCACTGGACCTCATCCTGGAACCACTGAAGAACAGTGGGACATTTCAAACACATCAGATGCTAATTCTTTTTTTTTTTTTTTTAAGATTTTATTTATTTATTTGACAGAGAGAGACACAGCGAGAGAGGGAACACTAGCAGGGGGAGCGGGAGAGGGAGAAGCAGGCTTCCCGCCAAGCAGGGAGCCCAATGCAGGACTTGATCCCAGGACCCTGGGATCATGACCTGAGCCGAAGGCAGACGCTTAACGACTGAGCCACCCGGTGCCCCCATCAAATGCTAATTCTTAAAATAAGCGTCCCTTACTTCTCAGGAGGAGCTGAAGTTCCCCCGTATCTCTCCCAGAGGCCTAGCATTCTAGACCTTCTTTCTCGGGGCTGAATGAAAGGCCCATGCCCTGTCACTGGAATTTTAGGCATTCACGTGCGGGACATGCAGGCAGAGGTCAGCTGCCAACTCTGCAGCACCCAGGGCTGGCCTTGTCGGTACCTCGTTCTCTGCTGTTCCAGACACAGCATCTGGGGTAGCAGGAGGGCTCAGGAAATCAGCAGGCTCAGGCTCAATGGTGCCCCCCCAGTGAGTACTGCAAGACCACAGCCTGCCTCCCCACGAGCAGCTTTCGTAGCCAGCAAAGAGGAAGGAAAGGCTTGGACTATGGGAAAAAGTCATCCTGCCCTGTCCGTTGTGCAGAGGATGGGTGAATCGGTTAAAGCACGTTGCAACATCCCGCTGTCCAGCACTCCCCGATTTCCCCCCTGCGTCTGGCTGCTCCTGACAATGCATGCTGGGGACCTCGAGGCTGGCGTCTGGGCACCTCTTCTTCCCTCTCACCCCCTCAACTTGTGCGGCCTCAATCCCTTTGTCACCTGTACAGAGGGCTTCCCCAGCCCTGACCCCTCCTCTGAAGTCTCAGCTCTGCATGGCTGGCACTCACCTCCTGATCTTTGTCTCTCCTCCCCCCTGAATACCTGGCCTTCCTTGGCCCCATCTTCCTGTTGCTCAGGTGGAACACTTGAGGGGTCATCCTGGACACGCCCTCTCACACCTTGCTCCTGAGTCAAGTCATCACCACGTCTTGTCTGGGTTACCATCTAGACCTGTCTCCCATGTGCCAACTCCTCTCCACCTCCACCTCCCCTCAGGAGAAGACCTTGCTCGTATCTCCTTGGTCTTTACCTTTTCTTTACACACCAACCTCATTTTCAAATTGCTAGCCCCCGAATGCCATTGTCTGAAGGCTTTCTCCAGCCACTGGAGCCCACTTTCCCCCCAAGTACAGCAGGCTGGGAGTGCAGGAGAATCAACACTCCCTCCCCAGAAAGCAGCCCAGGTCCTGACTTGATGGGGAATTGGTGGGTAAATATCCCAGCTCCTCTGCCCCTCCGAGGCATGTGTCCTGTGCTGGCTCCTAACGTGGCCCCAGAGGGCTACGAGCAATAAAACTGTCAGGTTGCCCCAGCATGAATGGCCGGTTAGCACCATTCGACAATGGTGTGATTCCCTGCCCTGTGTGGAAAGCATTACACCCCTTCCTTACCCTGTTCTTCCCTGTCCCTCAGTATCCAGCAAGGTGGCAAAAGCTTGAACCGCTTGGAAAAAGATGGAAAACTGTCTTCAGTTGAGCAGTGGTTGCTAAGTATCTGTTAAAGTTCTAGCTGTCCTGAATGCAAAAAAAATAGAGAACTAAACGAAAAGAACACCAGTGCTCACAGTGATAATGCCAAGTTTAAGGTCCTCCTTCCCTTCTCTGTCTCAGCTCCCCACACTCCTACTGGTGGTTCCTGGGATAGCTGCCAAATTAGCTACTTGCATTTGAATCCTCTTCCCAGCACCTGCTTCCTGGAGCCTTGCTAGTCCAGATGACCATTATCCACTGCCTGGACCACTAGCTTTTTTTTTTTTTTTAACATTATGACACCACTTACGTAGTTTTCTTTCTTTCTTTCTTTTTTTAGGTATGTACGATGTTTTTTTTCTTTTTAAGTTTAAATTCAATTAGCCAACATATAGTAAATCATTAGTTTCAGATGTAGTGTTCAAGAATCCATCAGTTGTGTATAATGCCCAGTGCTCATCTCATCACGTGTCCTCCTTAATGCCTATCACCCAATTACCCCGTCCTCCCACCCACCTCCCCTCCAACAACCCTCAGTTTGCTTCCTATAGTTGAGAGTCTCTCATGGTTTTTCTCCTTCTCTGATGACTTCCCATTCAGTTTTCCCTCCCTTCTCCTCTGATCCTCTGTGCTTTCTTATGTTCCACATGTGAGTGAAACCATATGATAATTGTCCTTCTCAGATTGACTTATTTCATTCAGCATAATCCCCTCCAGTTCCATCCATGTTGAGCAAATGGTAGGTATTCATCCTTTCTGATGGCTGAGTAATATTCCATGGTATATATATACCACCTCTTCTTTATCCACTCATCTGTTGATGGACATCTTGGCTCTTTCCACAGTTTGGCTATTGTGGACTCATTCAATGCAATCCCTATCAAAATACCATCAACATTCTTCACAGAGGTGGAACAAATAATCCTAAAATTTGTATGGAACCAGAAAAGACCCTGAATAGCCAGAGGAATGCTGAAAAAGAAAAGCAAAGCTGGCGGCATCACAATTCCGGACTTCAAGCTCTATTACAAAGCTGTCATCATCAAGACAGTATGGTACTGGCACAAAAACAGACACATAGATCAATGGAACAGAATAGACAACCCAGAAATGGACCCTCAACTCTATGATCAACTAATCTTTGACAAAGCAGGAAAAAATATCCAATGGAAAAAGGACAGTCTCTTCAATAAATGGTGCTGAGAAAATTGGACAGCCACATGCAGAAGAATGAAACTGGACTATTTTCTTATGCCATACACAAAGATAAACTCAAAATGGATGAAAGACCTAAATGTGAGACAGGAGTCCATCAAAATCCTAGAGGACAACAGAGGCAGCAACCTCTCTGACCTCGTCCACAGCAACTTCTTGCTAGACACGTCTCCAAAGACAAGGGAACGGAAAGCAAAAATGAACTATTGGGACTTCATCAAGATAAAAAACTTTTGCACAGTAAAGGAAAGAGTCGACAAAACCAAAAGACAACTGACAAAATGGGAGAAGATATTTGCAAATGACGTATCAGATAAAGGGCTAGTATCCAAGATCTATAAAGAACTTATCAAACTCAACACCCAAAAAACAAATAATCCAGTCTAGAAATGGGCAAAAGACATGAACAGACGTTTCTCCATAAAAGACATCCAAATGGCCAACAGACACATGAAAAAATGCTCAATATCACTTAGCTTCAGGGAAATACAAATCAAAACCACAATGAGATACCACCATACTAGTCAGAATGGCTAAAATTAACAAGTCAGGAAACAACAGATGTTGGTGAGGATGTGGAGAAAGGGGAAACCTCTTACACTGTTGATGGGAACACAAGCTGGTACAGCCACTCTGGAAAACAGTGTGAAGATTCCTTAAAAAGTTGAAAATAGAACTACCCTACAACCCCAATGCAGCAATTACACTACTAGGTATTTACCCCAAAGATACAAATGTAGTGACCTGAAGGGGCACCTGAACCCCAATGTTCATAGCAGACCACTAACTTTCCAGTGGGTGCCTCAGAACATCCTCCTGTCTTTCTCCAACCCACCTTCCATGCTGCAGCAAAGGTGATCTTTGCATAATGCAGAGGACCTTATTGCTCCCCTCTTAAGACTCTCTAGGGCTTTCCATTGCTCTAAAGATCAGGATGAAAATCCTCTACGTGGCCAATGAGCTCGTGTGTGCCGTGGTCCTGCTGCCTCTCAAGCTCATTTTGTAATAAGCTCACTCTCATCCCTAGGCTGTGTTCTGGCCACCTCGGCTTTCCTCCCATCACAAGTGTACTCCACTGTTCCCCCAGCCCCCCGACTGCTCTTTCTCCTTTTTGCATAAGAAAGATTACTCATCCTTAGGTCTGGGCTCAAACATAGCTTCCCAGGGTCCCAGGAAAGCCCTCCCAGGGTTGCAGACCAGGTCAGGGTCCCTCGCTGCATAATTACACAGAGCCACACACCACACTCAACTCATCTCATTCCCATTTGACAATAATTTGTGATTATTTGATTAACCCCTCCCTCATCAACCAGTCATAACAGCTGTAGCAGAGACTGTCCATCTTGCTCACTGACAGAGCGTGATTTTGTTCAAGGTGCCACACACACAGCTAAAAAATCTCCATCTCCAGCCTCAGGTGCAGCCAGAGGTGGCCATGCAGTCCAGTTCTGGCCAGCGAAGAATGAGCAGAAGTCACCTGGAGAGCTTCAGGACTTCCTAGTGTATCTCACCCTTTCTTCTGGTGACTCTCCTCTTCCTGCCAGAAACAGGTACTCTCACCTCCTGCCTGGAGGTATGGCAGCCTTTTTATGACCATGAGGCAAACAGCACACACTAAGCAGAAAGACTGAAGGAGTCTGGGATCTGGTGACACCCTGGAACTTTGCACCAGTTCTGGACTTTCTGTAATGTGCAAAAAAAAAGTCAACTCCTATTTGGTGAAGCTAGCCTACCACGCTTCTGCTACATGTGGAAAAATACATCCCTCAGTGATTAGAGAGGAGTCTGTGGTCCTTTTTTCTCACCATTGTATTCTCTGCTCTCACCAGTCCCACCTCATAACAGTAAGTGCTATATTTTGTGAATGAATGCTTGTAATTTCACACCAACTCCATAAAAAACATTTGGCAACTGAGACCCAGAGTCGTTAAGTAACTTGTTCAAGGTCACACAGTCTGTCTAATTTATTTACTTATTTTTATTTTATTTTTGAGACAGAGAGAGTGAGGTGGGGGAGGGGAGGTGCAGAGGGAGAGGGAGAGAGAGAATGTTAAACAGATTCCCTGCTGAGCATGGAGCTGATACGGGGCTCGGTGCGGGGCTTGATCTCACAACCCTGAGATCATGACCTGAGCCAAAATCAAGAGTTGGATGTTTAACCGACTGAGCCACCCAGGCGCCCCCAGTCTGTCTAATCTAAAAGCCTAGGCCCCTCTCCTCCACTCCCCTCCTCTTCCTCTTTCCTTGTAAACAATAAGGTAAAATTCACATAACAGAGATGGAGGCTGCCTTCCCTTTTAGCTCACAGCACATTCCACCGTCATTGCCACCAGTAGTCAGGCGCCATGTGAAGGTGAAGTGGGAAAGACAGAGAGAGGAGGAGGAGGCTGAGGCAGAGGAGATGAGAGGAGGGAAAAAGCATTGTACAGCAGGCAGAGCCACCGGGGCACAGCCGAGTTCTAGGGAGTGTCTGTGCCACCTGCTGCTAGACAAGGGGAGGAGTCCCTGACCCAGCCATGGTGCACAGTGAGAAACTGGATAACCAACAGATCAAAAATTTCAAGAACAAAGGCCATGACTTGGAGGGAAGACTTTCGCAAAAGGGTATATGTGGCCTTTACGTCAGCAAACTGCATAACCTAGATGAAATGGGTAAGTTCCTAGAAACACACAACCTACTGAGACAAGCATGAACAGATAGAAAATCTGAGCAGACCTCTAATTAATAAAGAGATTGAGTCAATAATAAAAAATTTCCATTTCCCAACAAAGAAAAGTCCAGATGGCTTTGCTGATGAATTCTGCCAAACATTTAGAGAAAAATTAACACCAATCCTCCTCAAACACTTCCAAAAGAGGGAAAAAGGGGAATAACTTCAAAATCATTCTATGAGGCCCCTGTTATCTTGCTACCAAAGCCAGATAAAGACATTACAAGAAAACTACAGACCAATATCCTTGATGAACATTAATGCAAAAATCTTAAACAAAATACCAGGAAACTGAATTGAATAGTATAATCCATTAAAAGGACTATATACTATGACCAAGTGGGATCTATCCCTGCAATGCAAGGATGGCTCAACATATGAAAATCGGTCAATGTAATATACTACATTCACAGAATACAGAACAAAAACCACATGATCATTTCAATTGATGTAGAAAAAGCATGTGACAAGGTTCAGCCCTCTTTCATGATAGAAACACTTAACAAACTAGGAATAGAAGGAAACTGTCTCAACATAATAAAAGCCATATGTGACGAGCCCACAGTGAATTTCACACTCATTGGTGAAAGACAGAAAGCTTTTCCTGTAAGATCAAGAATAAGACAAGGATGCCTGCTATCACCACATGTATTCAGAGTAGTACTGGAAGTCTTAACCTTAGCAATTAGGCAAGAAAAGGAAATAAAAGGCATCCAAATTGGAAAGGAAGAAGTAAAATGATCTCTGTTCACAGACAACATAATCTTGTATGTAAAAAATCCTAAACATTCCACAAAAAAAACCTGTTGAACTAATAAATGGACTCAGCAAAGTTGCAAGATAGATACAAAGTCAACACACAAAAATCAGTTGTATTCCTATACACTAATGAGGAGCAATCTGAAAAGGAAAGTAAGAAATGAATCAATTTACAATAGCATAAAAAAATAAAACACTTAGGAATAGACCCAACCAATGAGGTTAAAGACTCGCATGCTGAAAGTGACAAAATGTTGCTGAAAGAAATTAAAGACACAAATAAATGGAAAGACATCCTGTGTTCATGGATCAGATGATTTAATATTGTTAAGATGTTGATACTACCCAAAGCAATCTCTAGATTCAAAGCAATCCCTTCAAAACCCCAACGGCATTATTTGCAGAAATAGAGAAACCTATCCTAAAATTCATATGGAATCTCAAGGGACCTGGAAACAGCCAAATCAATCTTGAAAGAACAAAGTTGGAAGTATCACACTTTCAGATTTCAAAACTTACTACAAAGCTACAGTAATCAAAACAGTGTGGCACTGGCAGAAAGACAGACATATAGACCAATGGAAAAGAATAGAGAACCCAGAAATAAACCCTCATATATATGGTCAAAGGATTTTTGACAAGGGTGCCATAACCATTCAGTGGAAAAAAGTTTTTCAACCAATGGTGTTGGAAAAACTGGATATCCACATGTGAAAAAATGAAGCTGGACCACATATAAAAATTTCCTCAAAATGGACAAAGGACATAAATGTAAGAACTAAAACTCTAAAAATCTTTGTATAAAACATATGGAAAGAGCTTCGTGAGATTCAACTTAGCAATGATTTATTGGATATGACCTCAAAAGCACAGAAAGCAAAAGTAAAAAATAGATGCATTGAACTATATCAAACTTAAAAACTTCTGTTCATCAAAGCACACAATCAACAGAATGAAAAGGCAACCTACATAATGGGAGAGATTATTTACAAGTTGTAGAGCTAATCAGGGGTCAAGACCAAGAATATATAAAGAACTCCTATAATTCAACAGCAAAAGAACCAAACAACCCTATTTTTAAATGGACAAAGGACTTGAATAGACACTTCTCCAAAGAAGACATACAAATGACCAACAAGCTCATGAAAAGATGCTCAACATTCATCACTCATTATCAGGGAAATGCAGATCAAAACCACAATGAGATACCACCTCACACCCATTAGGATGGCAACTATCAAAAAAACCCCAATAAAGTAGCAAGTGTTGGTGAAGATGTGGAGAAATTAGAACTCATGTGCACTGCTGGTGAGAATGTGAAATAGGACAGCCACTATGGAAAAAACCAGTATGCCAGACCCTGAAAAAATTAAAAATAGAATTACCATATAATCCTTCAATTTCATTCCCAGGTATATACCCAAAAGAATTGAAAGCAGAGACTTGAAGAGATATTTGCCCACCCATGTTCATAGCAGCATTATTCACAGTAGATAAAAGGTGGAAACAAGTCAAGTGTTCTTTCATGAATGAACAGATAAACAAAATGTGGAAGTTCTGCTATATGCTGCAACATTGATGAATCTTGAGGACATTATGCTAAGTGAAATAAGCCAATCACAAAAAGACAAACACTGTATGATTTCAGTTATATGTGGTATCTAGAATAGTCAAATTCATAGATAGTAGAATGGTGGTTGCCAGAGGATAGGGGAAGGGAGAAAAAGGGGCTGGTTTGGTTTTTTGTTTGTTTGCTCTTTAATAGGCTCCGCACTGGGCTTGAACTCACGACCCTGAGATCAAGACCTGAGCTGAGATCAAGATTGGAACACTTAACCAACAGAGCCACCCAGGCGCCCCAAGGGAGTTGTTGTTTTAACGAATATAAAGAGTTTTAGAGACTAGATGCCCAACAAGGTGAATGTCCTTAACACTACTGCATTGTACCTCCAGAATACTTAAGGTAAATTTTATGTTACGCGATTTTTACTAAAATTCAAATTTCTCAAATTCAAAAATGATTACGATAGCACATTTTATGTTATACGTATTTTATCACAGTTAAAAAGAAAAAAAAAACAAACCACTGACAACATCAAATGGTGGCAAGGATGTGGACCAACAAGCACTCTCATTCATTGTCACGGAGTGCAAAATTGCATGGCTACTTTGGAAGACGGTTTGGCAGTTTCTCACAAAACTTATGAACATACTCTTACCGTATGATCCAGCGATCAAGCTCTTTGGTATTTTATCCAAATGAGTTGAAAACTTCTGCCCACGCATAGCAGCTTTATTTATAATTATCAAAATCTGGAAGCGACCAAAATGTCCTTCAGCAGTAAGTGAATGGGTAAACTGTGGTACATCCAGACAATGGAATATTATTCTGCTCTAAGAAGAAATGTGTTATCAAGCCATGAAAAGAAATGGAGAAAACCATAAATGCATATTACTAAGTGATGGGAGCCAATCTGAAAAGGGTACATATTGTATGATTCCACCTATATGAGGTTCTAGAAAAGGCAAAACTATGGAGACAGTAAAAAGGTCAGTGGTTGCCAAGGGTTAGGGGAAAGAGAGGGATGAATAGGTAGAGCACAGAGGACTTTTAGGGCACAGAAACTACTCTGTCCAATACTATGATGGTGGACACATGTCATTATACATTTGTCAAAACCCACAGAATGTACACCCAAGAGTGAACCCAAATGTAAACTATGGACGTTGGATGGTAACATTGTATCAATGCAGGTTCATCAATTATAACAAGTGTATCACTCTGTTATAGGTTGTTCATGAGGGAGGAGGCTGTGTTTGGGTGGGGAGCAGAGAGTATATGGGAACTCTGCATTTTCTGCTCCATTTTGCAGTAAATTGCTCTAAAAAATAAAGTCTATTTAAAAATTCATATAACAGGGGCGCCTGGGTGGCTCAGTTGGTTAAGCGACTGCCTTCGGCTCAGGTCATGATCCTGGAGTCCCGGGATCGAGTCCCGCATCGGGCTCCCTGCTCGGCGGGGAGTCTGCTTCTCCCTCTGACCCTCCTCCCTCTCACGCTCTCTGTCTCTCATTCTCTCTGTCTCAAATAAATAAATAAAATCTTTAAAAAAAAAATTCATATAACATACAATTAGCCCTTATCCATTCTAAAGTGTACGATTCAGTGGAATTTGGTACAGTCACTGTTAACACACACCCATCACCTCTATCTGGATCTAAGATATTTTCACCACCACCAAAAGGGAACCGCTAAGAATTACTCCTCATTCTCCCTCCCCTTGGCCCCTGGCAGCTACCAATCTAATTTCTCTCTGTATGGATTTGCCTGATCTGGACATTTCATATAAATGGAATCATACCATACATGGCCTTCTGTAACTGGCTTCCTTCACTTAACATGTTTTCAAGATTCATCCATGTTGTAGCATGTTCAGTACTTCATTTCTTTTTAAGACTGAATAATGTTCCATTGTGTGTATAGACCACATTTCCTTATCCATACATCAGTTGATGGACACTTGGGCTGTTTCTGCCTCTTGGCTATTGAGACTAGAGGCTCTATGAATATATGTGTACAAGTCTTTGTTTGAATACCTGTAATAGATTCTTTTCTTAATGCTACACACCTCCTTACCTTTAGATGGGGAAAGTTAAAAAGCAGAATAGAAATAAAATTAACATTTCAGTATCAAATGTTTAAAAAAATTTTTTAAAGTCTTTATTTATTTATTTGACAGAGAGAGAGAGATCACAAGTACGCAGACAGGCAGGCAGGTAGAGGGAGAGGGAGAAGCAGGCTCCCTGCTGAGCACGGAGCCCGACGTGGGGCTCGATCCCAGGACCCTGGGATGATGACCTGAGCCGAAGGCAGACGCTTAACTGACTGAGCCACCCAGGTGCCCCTTCAATATCAAATTAATGGTATTTTTCAATGATTAATAATAATGTTTAAATGAATAATATTTAAGAATCATCAGTATTTAACACACTTTATCTCATGCATCATTATAAACCCAAAGTAGACATTGTCACCTCCATCGTGTACATCAAGAAACTGAGGCTCAGCAGGTTAAATAACTTGTCCATGGTTACACAGCCAGTGAGTGGGAGCCAATGTTGGACCCCAGGTTTTTCTGACCCCTCGCTGCCTCTCTGACTACCTCACTTATCAAACTGGCAGAGGAGGTGAGAGAATGGATAGGAGGTACACTGCCTTGACTAGGAATTCTCACCAAACTCTTACCTTGGTGAAGTCATTATGCAGAAGTTGGTGGTATGAAAACACAGACTGTATTTACGAGCCCAGAGAAACGGTGAGTGGTGATGATCTGGCTTTTTGGGTATGTGTCAACTGCTCGTTGGGATCATTCCAGATCCTCCCCCCAGGTGATTATCTGAATGAATAGAGCTAGTCCAGCCCCCTACATCCCCAACCCATCGAGCCTCCCTTACCCCAGTGGGACTGGACACTATCCACGTCCAAGCGTGGACTGAAGTGAGCCACATACCTGGGGCTGGCTGCTCCGTGCCCAGGTCTCCTGGCTTCTCTTTGGAGAGTTCCTGTAGGCACTGATCCCGTTCCTCCCGCAGCACCCGCAGCACATCACACAGTCCGGGGAGAGTGCCCACCTGCAAGTCCAAAACCCAGAATGCTCATCGCGGCCTCTAACTCCAGGGTACCACAAAAAGACTTTCTGTGAGCAAGAGTGGGGCCAGACAGTGGGGATTCAACATGAGGAAGGCAAAATCTGTGCCAGCAAGGATTGGATGCAGCCACTCCTGGGAGAGAATTCAGACCACAGCTGGGACAGCCAGGAGGCTCAAACAATCTGTAGCTTGTCCACTGCAAATCTTGCTCTGAAGTTTACCAAGACTCCCGAGCCCAGTGAGTTACTTGCTTTCTGGGCACCTTACTATTATTAGTCTGTAGGACTTCATTTATTCCAACAGTGTTTTTTTCTCAGGTTTGGCAAGCTTGGTTTTGGTTGGAAGGTCTTTGAAAGCTCCTCTTAACCATCTCCAAGCTCCCCAAAAGAGCGTCTATGTCCACCCCAGCCAAACAGCGATGGACAGAGGAGTTAGACAGGAAGGATTAGCACACAATCCTGGCTTCCTAGCTCTTCCTAGAGTAGACTTCCTGAGCATGGCTCGCTTCTTTTATTTGTGCCTGACACATGATAAATATGTGAGTGATTGGTGAATGAATGAATGAGTGAGTGAATGAATGAATGAGTGAATTAACAACTGAAAAGATCAATGAATTGGACTCCTACTTTACTTCCTACAGAGTATGGAATTTTAATATTAGAGTTTTTTCACATACATTATTACCTTATTTAATCCTCAAAATAACCCTGTAAAGAGACCCAGAAAAGGAAACTGAAGCCCATAGTGGTTAGGGCATGTGACCAAGGTCCGACACCCAGGATTCTCAGTTTCAGAGATCAACCTTCCAAGAGGTCAAGGGCCAGGTTTTATAACCTCTTGTCAACCCTGCACTAATGCTTTGTAGGTGGAAATGTCAACATAATGGAGCAGGAGGAGAAGTGTCTGGGGACAAGGCCATGCTCCAAAATGGTGCAAATCAACAAAACTCTGGGCCAGAGAAGGGCAGCTAAGGTAGTACTGCATTCCAAAGATTCCAAAGGCAAACATAAATGATCTGATTATCTCTTAAGTTTGGATCTTCCACACCCTTCACTAACGCTGTCAGGGAGTATCTATCCGCAGGCTGCCTGGGTGGCTCAGTCGGTTAAGCATCCAACACTTGATTTTGGCTCAGGTCATGATCTCAGAGCCCTGTGTTAGTCTCCGTGCTGAGCATGGAGTCTGCATGAGATTCTCTCTCTCTCCCTCTGCCCACACCCCCCACCCCCACTC